>NC_053391.1:194361943-194674880 GCF_905171765.1 Bufo bufo | reverse complement strand
TCTTAGAGAAAAGAAAAGTTGCAGCTCTCACCTCTAATCACCCTTGTGAAGCACGGAAGATGTGGCTTAATGAGGACACTATCACTGAAATAAATTGTGTGCCAGATGAAAGTAACACACTTTATAATAATATGGCAGAAAATGTGTATCCTTGCTTTACTTTTGCTGATTTAGCACAGATCTCCTCACTCCAGGAAATGTGCAGGGACTCGGATGGGGATTTTGTATGCAATAGATCCGTTACATATAAAACCTCTAATAAGAGTTTCTATCCCATACAGTCCCGATCCGAGGTCCTTGACAGATTCCAGAATTTGGTTCAGAGGGACCTCTGCACTTTGAAAGCTAATTCAGAAGAAAAAATGTTTAAAAATAATCTCACAAAGGATGAATATAAAGCTTTTGAGGGGGTTACAAAGTATGCAAGATGTTGTAATACGCAGAGCTGACAAGGGAGGAGCAGTAGTGATCCTAGACTGCGAGTCATATAAAAACCAAATTTTGGATATGCTGAAAGATCCCAGTATATATCTTGCACTGGATTGCAGCCCTCTCCTCCCATGTCAGAAAATGCTTTGTGAAATTCTGGACAGGGGCCACTCCCTAGGCATTTTGTCTAAAAAGGAAACTGAATTTATATATGTGGAACATGCAATTTCACCTGTATTTCACGCGCTTCCTAAAATCCATAAACCAGGCTTTCCTCCTCCATTACGTCCGATTGTGGCAGGCATCGGCTCTTACTCCGAAAATTTATCGGAATGGGCAGATTCCCTGCTACAGCCACTTGTGCCATTAATACCAGGATATCTGAGGGATACTGGCACAGTATTAGGAAACTTTTTCTCTTTTGACTGGCATATGAACTTTACGTGGGTAACAGCAGATATCTCTGCATTATACACGAACATACCACATCAATCAGCTATTGTTGCTTTAAAATGGTTCCTAGAATGTTATAGTAATTATACTCCAGAGCTGCAGGATTTTTTATGTTCATGTATAGATTTTTTAATGAGACATAATTTTTTTTTTATGTTTAATAAAAAGTACTACCTTCAGCAATCAGGAATCCCTATGGGAGCGAAATACTCACCTTCAATCGCAAATATATATATGGCGTGGTGGGAAAGCAGGTTCCTCTTTTCTGATAATAACCCGTATAGGGAGGACATTAAATGGTATGGTCAATTTATCGACGACATGCTGTGGGTATGGCAGGGGGACGAAGAGAGAATAGCAAAATGTATAGAGTACTTAAATAACTGTACTACATCAATAAAACTAACCTTTTCCAGCGATCCGGAAAAAAATTTTTTGGGGATCTTTGTCTGGAAGTGGATAAGGGCAATAATAAGGTGGTCACATATACCCACAGACTATTCTCTCTGCCTCCTCCTGTCATCCACCACACGTTCTCAAAAACATCCCTAAGGGAGAAATGATAAGGGCAAAAAGAAACTGCTCCACTAAGGAACTATTTGAAAAAGAAGTTCAAAATATTGTAGCTAGCTCAGAATGAGAGGATACACCCAAACCAGTATAAATAGAGGTATACATTTTGCCAGATTAAAAGATAGAGAGACTCTCATTTTTTCCAAAAGAAATAATAATAGTGAAAATAAGAATGAGAACGAAAATATAAAGGAAGGGAATAAATACAGAAGTAAAAACAGAAATAAAACAAAAAACAGGAAAGAAAATGTTCTGAACAAAGATGAACCTATTACTTTTACTACCAACTATAGTAGAGACTATTTCAAGATATGTAAAATTATACAGAAACATCTTCCGGTTCTAAACTTCAATGAGGAATGGAGAAACATAGCATCCACAGGGATTAGATGTGTAGCGAAAAGAGCCCCCACAGTGGGTCAAAAAATCAGCCTGAGTCTATTCAGGGAAAATATCCCCAGAATATGCACCTGGCCTAAAACCAATGGGAATTACAAATGTGGTAGCAAAAAATGTATTTGCTGTCGACATATGTTTATCTCAAAAGAGGTCATATCTATGGCCAATAACAAAAAGCATATGCTGAAGCAATATATAAACTGCAATACAGACCACGTAGTATATGTCATAACATGTAAAATATGCAGTCTACAATACGTGGGCTGCACCACAAATGATTTAAAAGTACGCATAAGGAAGCATTTAAGTGATGTCCCTCATTTTATGTCTCGGAATGTTTCAGCGGCAACAATGCATTTTGCTATTGTTCACAAGGGCGACATCTCTGCGTTTTCTGTGCAGGGCGTGGAGGTTGTTTCTGCACCAATTAGAGAAGGTGACCGCAAACAAAAGCTTTTGAGCAGAGAAACATATTGGATGTTTATTCTGGAAACCTGCATACCGAAGGGTCTAAACAGAAAATATGATCTAACTTTGCAGTATATGTAGTTCATCAGTATGTGATTTCAAATGCATAATATTGAATTGCTGCCTCCCCGCCCATGTGTTCTTGGTTGGACTTCCCACCTAATCCAGGAACACCTGGGCTTGGGATGTAACCTCAATTAGAGAAAGAGGAGGAACCCATTTGTGTTGTATATAAGTATCTGTTTTTAGTGCACTATGTATTGTCTTGATGAAGGGCTCAATACCATAGCCCGAAACGCGTCACAATTACTTTGTGTCTCTCCATGTGATGTATGTTGGATCTTAAACTTTGAAAGCCGAATAAAGAACAATTATTTTATACGTCAGAAGCTGGAATTGACCCTTTGTTTTTGGATATATAAAATCTTGAATCCTATGCAAATTGTGTGGGGGATGTATGTAATGGTCGGGGACTTTGACCGCAATACAGAATGATGTTTGCAGTTTATGTAGATATAAACAAAAATACCTATATATATTTATGTGTGTGTGAAACGTATGAAATTATCCGGTGACATCATAAATCAGTACCGCGCTGTGTGTATAACTATATATATATATACAATATTAGGGAGGTAGAGATGTATAATGTAACCGGAAGATTTTGTACATGTCACACCAGGTATTAAGTAATCATTTGAAAAGGGATGAAATATGGATGTAGTAGAGTTAACACACATGCTTTATGAGACATGTTATGTCAACTTAATGCAATTAAATGCGTTAAGTTATTTTATAAAATGGCTTTTGTTTCAAGATTACATGATGAGTTAAGAAATTTGAGTTAAGAGGTTGTGTGTTAACCATACTACATCTGTACGGATTAGCAGCATTACTGTATATATACATTACAGAGTGTTGTAGAGAGAGATACAAAATTCATGTAAGCATTGTACCTGGGCATAATCGCTTACTATACTCTTCGACCCGATCTGGGTGTAGGCGCTTCAGGTCGCACCACTTTTTTTGTATTGCTTTGTGGTCGTGCCAGATACCAGATTATAATTTTAATTCGGCCTGGACAGACCGTATGATGGTCTTACGTCTTTAAAGGGGAAATATTAGATTTAATGTTACCGTTATAAGATCGGATTGTATTGCGATTGTATGTGTGTGAGGTCTGAGCAATCAGATATTGGCCAGCTAAGCTGTGATGTACCTGTCTAGTGAAGTGACGGTACGGTATTGGGTGTACTGCTGGTTCCCATCCCCGTGGTACACCCTGGGTAATGCTAAATGAACCACTAAATACTTTTGGTCTGACAAAAAAAGCTCATGGACATAAAATTTTATCTATATATATTGTGTGCATGGTATATAGTGTGAAGTATATATATTGCATGGCAGGAAAATGGATGTGCTATGTGCATGTGATAGATATTTATCTGTTGTACATACATACATGCTACTGACATAGTGCTGTGAAGTAACAAGAATACTCAGTGCACCAATCAGTAGTATCTACCATGGGGGGGGGGGGGGGGGGGGGGGCGGGCGGCGGAGGAAAAAAAAAATTGTATCAATGTAGTTCTAATTCGCATACACAAATATTTAGCAACACTCAATCTACATATAAATAATTTAGACGTACAGTAGATCAAGTGTAGCTAAATATTGTTCTGCCATGCATGCAATATGTAATAAAATACAGTGCTGTATTACAATATTACTTACAGTTAGAATAACTTCTTCTTTTTCTTTTTGAAATCGAATTCACCCCATTTTTCGATCGCCGATTTTACTTCAGGCAGACTGCCAAACTCCACTGGTAGCAAAAGCGAAACCGAAACCAGGGCACATGACACGTGACACGATTACGCCACTCATAAGATCGCGTCCTTACGCGATCATTCATAACGTTCCCGATTTTCTGCTAAAAATCGGGAATTCGAATAACAAGATTGATTCCACCTTGCTTCTTGCAATATAGTGAATATTAAAAAAAAACTCACGTAGAATCGATCAATTTAGCTAATATATTGCTATAATCTTCTTTGTCTAATAGTTGTAACTTTTTTTCTCTTCTGAACTTCAGATTTAAAAAAAATTAAGACTCTTAAAAAAAAGATTATAGCACTATATTAGCTAAATTGCTCTATGTTTGTATTTATCAAATATTTGCTATTACTATACAGTATATTCTTGTTTTAGAATATGACGAATATTCTAAAAAACGAATATATAGCAATATAGCGAATATATTCGTTATTTAGAATATTTTTCAATTTGTTTTCAATATGAAAAAATGATTCCTTCCTGCTTAATTTGCTTGTGTGCCAATGACTCATTGGCCCACAAGCAAGAAGCAGAGAGTAATCATGTTTTCAGATGTTTAAAAATCATTCGATATAGAGAATATATAGCACTATTCAAAATATTTGCAAATTCTCGAAGTTGCGAAAAAAATTGTTATTCGAATATTCACGCTCAACACTATACAAGACAGGATACTCATAAAGTTATTTAAGAAAAGGAAGGGGAGGACAATAAACTGTTGATTATGAAAATTTATATGAAAGGTAGTGACCATTTAAGCTATTATTCCCAGAGGAGTCTATTATTTCCAGAGAATACCTTGCCAAAAAGACAGAGGAAGGTCAGTGACCTTTCATTGATTTAGTGGGCCATTCTTGATATTTCCAGTGTGTCAAGCAGAGACAGGAAGTCCAGAGAACTGGGGTCTAAATAATCATCAGCATCAATAGCAATAGCAAGGCATTGGTGGAGATTAATAGTCCTTGTTATTTGAAAACTGTCTGGCCTGTTTTTCTGGATAGAGGTTTTTCCCTGGAAAAAGCTCTTTACAACTTTTTCTTAGCATCCTAGTACAGAATGAAAAGGAAAATATAACAAAAACTAGAATCTGAAATTTTCATATTTGCTGAACAATAGTAAATATCTGAGTAGTAACGATAATAGCACTGTAATTTTTAATTGTTCCTTCCATTAGAATCCATACTAAGGATATGTTAGAAATTGGCTAAAATATGGATCCTTATTTTAGATTCTCCACAGACACATTGGCCCTGATTCATCATACCTTCACTCCAGATTTCTGGCATCAAACAGTCACAAAATAGGGCTTTTGTGACATTTTTGCACTCGCTTGTGCAAAATTTAAGCGCTTGTGCAAAAATTTGCGACTTTTTACATGCACTTGCTTAAAATTTGGCAACTTTTTTCATTTTTACACCACTCACTCCAGTTTTGTAATATGGGTGCAAAAGTGGTGTGGTTAGCTATGTTAAGGAGTTTCATTCCAGATTTATCATTGCGACTTTTTTAAAAAGTTGCAAAAAAGTCGCAATCTCACTCCAGGAGAACAGTGGAGTAGGAAAACTGGAGTAGCTTTTCTAGACAGAACTGTTAGGTTTAAAGACAAGCCAAATGTATCAACAACCTGTGGCATTTGACAAATGTGGCACAAAGTACTCCAACACAGACTCAAGTACAAACCGGATTCCAAAAAAGTTGGGACACTAAACAAATTGTGAATAAAAACTGAATGCAATGATGTGGAGATGGCAAATGTCAATATTTTATTTGTAATAGAACGTAGATGACAGATCAAGCGTTTAATCCGAGTAAATGTATCATTTTAAAGGAAAAATATGTTGATTCCAATTTTCACGGTGTCAACAAATCCCAAAAAAGTTGGGACAAGTAGCAATAAGAGGCTGTAAAAAGTAAATTTGAGCATAACGTAGAGCTGGAAGACCAATTAACACTAATTAGGTCAATTGGCAACATGATTGGGTATAAAAAGAGCTTCTCAGAGTGGCAGTGTCTCTCAGAAGCCAAGATGGGTAGAGGATCACCAATTCCCACAATGTTGCGCAGAAAGATAGTGGAGCAATATCAGAAAGGTGTTACCCAGCGAAAAATTGCAAAGACTTTGCATCTATCATCATCAACTGTGCATAACATCATCCGAAAATTCAGAGAATCTGGAACAATCTCTGTGCGTAAGGGTCAAGGCCGTAAAACCATACTGGATGCCCGTGATCTCCGGGCCCTTAAATTACACTGCACCACAAACAGGAATGCTACTGTAAAGGAAATCACAGAATAGGCTCAGGAATACTTCCAGAAACCATTGTCAGTGAACACAATCCACCGTGCCATCCGCCGTTGCCAGCTGAAACTCTACAGTGCAAAGAAGAAGCCATTTCTAAGCAAGATCCACAAGCTCAGGCGTTTTCACTGGGCCAGGGATCATTTAAAATGGAGTGTGGCAAAATGGAAGACTGTTCTGTCAGACGAGTCACGATTCAAAGTTCTTTTTGGAAATCTGGGACGCCATGTCATCCGGACCAAAGAGGACAAGGACAACCCAAGTTGTTATCAACACTCAGTTCAGAAGCCTGCATCTCTGATGGTATGGGGTTGCATGAGTGCGTGTGGCATGGGCAGCTTGCATGTCTGGAAAGGCACCATCAATGCAGAAAAATATATTCAGGTTCTAGAACAACATATGCTCCCATCCAGACGTCATCTCTTTCAGGGAATACCCTGCATTTTTCAACAAGATAATGCCAGACCACATTCTGCATCAATCACAACATCATGGCTGCGTAGGAGAAGGATCCGGGTACTGAAATGGCCAGTCTGCAGTCCAGATCTTTCACCTATAGAGAACATTTGGCGCATCATAAAGAGGAAGGTGCAACAAAGAAGGCCCAAGACGATTGAACAGTTAGAGGCCTGTATTAGACAAGAATGGGAGAGCATTCCTATTTCTAAACTTGAGAAACTGGTCTCCTCGGTCCCCAGACGTCTGTTGAGTGTTGTAAGAAGAAGGGGAGATGCCACACAGTGGTGAAAATGGCCTTGTCCAAACTTTTTGGGGATTTGTTGACACCATGAAATTCTGATTCAATATATTTTTCCCTTAAAATGGTACATTTTCTCAGTTTAAACTTTTGTTCCGTGATTTATGTTCTATTCTGAATAAAATATTAGAAATTGGCACCTCCACATCATTGCATTCAGTTTTTATTCACGATTTGTATAGTGTCCCAACTTTTTTGGAATCCGGTTTGTAAAACTGACTTTGAATATTCTACTCGTGATAAATTCTCCCCATTAAAAGGGTTGTCCCACGAAAAATATTCTACAGTGGTCAATCCAGCACCTGGATCTAAATTCTTTTGTAATTGCATGAAATTAAAAATTTAGTATAGCCACTGAGTTATTCCCAAAAATGTATCTGTATAGCGCCACCTGCTGTTTGTTTTTTCTTATTTCTTTGACCTGCTCACTGAGAAGGCTGCACATGCTCAGTTTCATCGTTCGACTGCCTCCTGAGCTGTGATAGGGAGAGCTGAGACACGCCCTTTAGCTGCAGAAGAAAATAAACTCCCCTTGAGCTGTCAGCTTGATATAAATCTATCAGAGCAATGAATGGAGAGATCTCTGGACCCATCTGAAGTACAGGGCTGGTTCTAGTTTTGTTAGAAAGAGTTTGTCCCATACTATATAATTTTTGATTTTCTTTTTTTTTAAGTAGTCATGGGATAAACTTGGTCTCTTATAAGTCTTCTATAGGGATTATTTTTCATGTAAGAGAAACGTATGATAGATCCATCTTCAGCAATTGTACCTTTCTACACATGTTTAGTACTGATCATGTGCTGTATTTTAGCACTTTCTCATCCACAACTGCAATCATGATTGCTCAGACTTAACAAAGACTAAGAATAAGATGAGATCTCTCTACATTCCCTGCAGGTTCAGTGTCTATGCAGAATATATTCGGGTTATTTGCACTTCCGAAAGTATATTGTAGCTACTGTATTATTGTCCGAATTAGGAAGAACCTACCCACAATGAAGTGAAGCACAGAATAGTGTATTACAGGATCTAAGTTAAACTTTTAGGATTGCATTTTGAGTGTCCAGTAGCAACAAGCAAATTAATTAATTTACTTTTTAATATAATACATGCTGTAATGTTTCATTCATCCTTGTACTGTATATGGACTACATATGTATGTCAGTAGTATAGTGGTTTACAAAGGTAAAGCTGTTCTTTAAAGATGAGCTATCACTTCTCCTGTCATGTCTGTTTTAGTAACTACTTGCATTCCCCATGTAATAAAGATTCTAGAGCATCTTTTCATTCAACACACATTGATTAGATTCTCAGTCATGCTACTAGTAATCTGCAACTGTATAATGCCAGTAGGGTTTGTATCCCTGCATAGGCTCAAACTGGCAGTACTGATTGTGAAGCGAGTCTCTGAAGAGCTTGTGCAGAGGATGGGAGTGATAGTGGCCCTGTCCTGATGAGGTGTTGTGTCATGGTGTGCTCCCTCAGGTCGTGGCTCCCTGGGCATCGTTGTAGTGGAAGGCTAGTTTGAAGAATCAGGCCAAAAGTAAACATATAAAAGTCTCTCTTTACTTTCAGCAATTTTAATCACAAATTGCGTGTGTTGGTTGGATGGAAAATGATTGGTACTAGCAAGCACTTGTGGATATAGGTGTCCACACTAGCAGTGGTTAGGGTAGATGGTGGTGTCTGAGCTGTACTCCCCCACCTTACAGCAGTATCTGTGTAGTACCTCAGATCTATTGAATATATTTGAAGTTCTATGTTGCACTTGGTAAAAAGACTTTGATATGTTTAATTCTGTCCTCATTCTTCAAAACTACATTGCACTGATCCCCAGGAAGTAATGGCCTGAGGGACTGCACAGTGACACAACACCTTATCAGGGCCACTACCACACCAATCATCTGCACCAGCTCCTTCAGGGCTTGCTGCATCTGTAAAGCTGTAATGTCGCTGATCACTCTGCTGTCTTGACACACTGATTCTTTCTGGAAGCATTAGGGTTCTGAATTCTGATGGTCACCCTGGAGTGTTGGTCTCACAGGAGAACTGGATCTGGTTCCTAAATATCCCTCTGGCGTGTTGGTCTTACAGCGGAATTGGATACGGATTCTAGGCGTAGGAGCTCTGCAATGTGCTTCCTCACTCCTTGCTGTCTGAACTCGAACTCCCCCTTCTGGCAGGAAGTAGGACCAGCCCACTACTACCAAGGGGGAATTTGGTCCAACCATTGCAAACAATTATTCCTCTTGCTGGAGTAAACAGCCAAAACATAAAAATACATAACAATACACACTACACATTTGCAGATAACCCCAGGTCTGGGGTACTGTAATTGGACAGTGTCAGACTTTACAGGGACATACCCCCAACTGATAACAGCCAGTTAGAGCTTGATTAATGAACTTCTAATAACAATAACTGAGGAATGGAGCAACATATAGTTATATGAAGAGACACTCCAGAATCATTATAGCATGAGGATTATTACTTAGTAAGACAGACATATCAGAAATGGTGACAGGTCCTCTTGAAAACTAGTCTTTTTAATACTTAGACAAATATCAGCTGGGATTTGATCAATGTCACTGTTTTTGTCAGTTCACTTGGTTACTCAGAAAGTATTGATATCTTGATGAGATGTGGCAGGCCATGTCTCTTTATAAAAGATAAAGTTCAGGAGTGAAAGCAGCAGATTGTGTATGATTGAACGCTGGCAGTTAGACGGATTCACGGTGCAAGAAAAATAATATTAATGACAGTATAATTTGAAAGACACAGATGGGAACGTAAGAAAAATGAAGTTATCAAAGTAAGATAACCAGATCATATCTTTACAAGGGATTTATCTATAAAATAGGGACAAAAAAGTAAAGTTGATAGAGGATTGTAGAGGATTAGAAAAAGCTCCACGCTTGTTTGTGAGTTGTGTCTGATATTGGAGATCAGCACGAGAGGGATTCAAACTTTTAACAATTGGTTCTCTACATAAATGCAAAGATATACATGCAGGGTACCTGGACTGTAGCGTGCTTCTGAGAAATAACTCTTTTTCTATATTCAAATAAAATAATTAGAATATTCCAAATACTGTGGAATGTAAAAAAAATCTCATTGTATAATGGTTATTTCTGTATCAGAGTAGAATTTTAAGCTGGTTTGCCGTACTTTGAATATACTTTGAATCTACCCACACACACTACAATACACTTATCCTTTCTTTATGAACCTACATGTTCACATTTAGTGCCACGGGTGTGCAGTATATTTGGTTAGGTTGTGGCCCTTGCAAAGGAACTGTGCGGTGTGTGCAGAATGCTGCAGCAACTCTTCCAACTTTTTGTGCCCAACGTTTTCCCTATAGGCATTTATTCAAAATTCCATTTGTACCCAGCACCTTTTCACATACAAAGCAGGCTGCTTTTTCTCCTTCACAGTGAAAGCCATCAGAGGAATTAGCTGATGTCTCAATGTGTATCTTTATCTATGTTCTCCTGAGAGCTCAAACAGTGTTGAGCGGATCAAAGTATCCAAAGTAGACTTTGCTCCGTGATTTCCTCACACTTTGTGGTAACGAAGCAATTTTTTTCTGAAATGGCGGTAAAAAAATAAAAACAAAAAAATACATACCTCATCCACAAGCAAATGATTTTTTTGGTTTTTAACCATGATTAACCCCTGAAAGGTTGACTGTCAGCTGCCGCAATCAGCATTGAACGCGGCATCCAAGGGTTTCAATGACGGGGACGGTGCGATCGGTTTTCCTCATCATTGTGCCCGCTAAATAAAATGGGATGTGATTTGTGACGAAGTAATTCTTTGTGAACTTTGGCGAAGCCACCGAGTCGAATTTTTAATAACTTCGCTCATCTCTACTCAATAACATTCATATAAATTAATTTCTTATTAATTAAATTGAGGGTGGTCACACATGCATGGCTGTGCTCTGTTTTAGGGCCCCGTTCTGGGGATAGGCCCTGTTCTGGAGTCAGTCCCACACCTATTTGACATTTGTGGCATATCCTAATAATATGCCACCAATATTATGATGGGAAACCCCCTTTAAATAAATGTTTCTAAGCTATAAATAGAACAGAGAATAGGGCTGGAAAGTCATCCATCAGACTGCTCCTCCAATGGATTGCACTGTGATGATGAAAGACCACTTGAAATATATGTTAAAACATACAACTTGCATAGGACAAACAGCTAAAAAAAATTTATAATTACATTTAAAATAAGTATAATGCAATAATGAAAAATGAATTCAAAGGTGTCCCTAGCCTTTAATATACTGTGTCCCCTAAATATATTAATAGCCATGCTGTGCCCCCTAAATAAAATAATGTTTTGTAGTGTACTCTCTGAGTAAGAAAAAAATTCTACACATTGTGTTCCTTGAATAGAAAATACGGTGTATGTGAATAAAAAAAATGCCTCATTATTTAAAAAAGGAGACTTGCCACCCAGTGGCCAATACAGACCTCTCTTTGTTTAAAGAGTAACTAAACTTTTATAAAAGTTGCTTTTAAACTTTTCTAAATAGCCCCAAAATTATTTTGTAATATACATACAGTACATATGAATAATGTATTGTAAGTTAAAAAGGTACCCGAAGTTCTTGATAGTACCGGTTCTCAAAATCCTCATTCCGGTGCAACGCTGGCTTGTCAGTGCTGTACAATTTATGAATTTATGCTGCTGTAAAGAACTCTGCACTGGAGGGAGCACAGATCGCTGTTCTGTGTGCGCTCCCCCCAAACTGATTCTGACACAGCTCATCGGTACCCTGTGCGGTGTACCGATGTGCTATGCCAGGTTTTAGCTGATCAGAGCAGGCCTGCCTCAAAGCTTTCGTACCGATGTGGTATAGAGAGCCTTGAGCTGAGAGGAGCTGAGGGGATCAACCAAAAAGGGAAAGTGACATCATAGAAAAAAAAATTACAAAAATAATCAAATGCAAATTACCCGAAGCATTATTAGAGATGACCCCTGCAGGTTGTCATGTGGGTATATAGAGCCACACGCATATTGCTGCTATACTTGCTCCCTCAGGGGTCATATTGATTTTTATATTCTCTATCTTTTGGACATTTATACTATTGTCACAGGTCCATTGGGATATACAAATATTCAAATTTATATATTTTTTTGGTGGTATTTTAGGGTGGCTACATGCTGGTTGTATTTGGAAGAAAACTGAATCTCAGAATCCTGGACCATATAAGGGTCATTATTTATCTGCATTTTTTGCAGCTCTTTAAATGTTTTTTCTTAGGCTACTTTCACACAAAACGCTTCAGTTTTGTTCCCATTCATTGTCAATGGGCCACAAAACTGAATTGAACAGAATGGAATGCTCCAAAATGCATTTTGTTCCGTTTAGTTGCGTTCCCAGACCGGAGAGCAAACCGCAACATGTTGTAGTTTGCTTTCCATCATGGGATGCGGAGCAAGACGGATCCGGCATGACCCCCAATGCAAGATCCGTTTTCTCTGCCACAATCTGACACAATAGAAAACAGATCCGTCCCCCATTGACTTTCAATGGAGTTAATGACGGATCCATCTTGGCAATATTAAAGATGATACAACCGGATCCGTTCATAACTGATGCAGATGGTTATATTATCAGTAACGGAAGCGTTTTTGCTGAACCCTGCCAGATCCAGCAAAAACGCTAGTGTGAAAGTAGCCTTATCTATTCTTTTTATTTTTTTGGGATAATTTTATCAATAGAAGACTTAAACTAGATTCTAGGAAAGAATATGTTTCAGTATCTAAATTTAATTAGTAAATAAATACAGACTATTCCCTTAAACTGCTGGTTTGCAGAACCAGGAAGAACCACCCCTTCAGTTAGTTCCAGTCAAGGGAATGTTGTATACCTGCAGTATCACAAAAAAACTTTAGACTGGTGTGGCAATGGTTCTGAAATAAATCAACCATAGTCCCTAGTGATGAGCGAGCATGCTCGGCCGAACTGCGGTTCGGCTCAAGCATCTCTATGCTCTGCAGATCCGAGTGCTCGGCCGAATAATTTGGGTGCTCAAATACAATTTAAGTCAATGGGAGAACCCCAGGCACCCCCTGCTTGGAAGAAAAGAGGGTGTCTGATTCAAGCATTTAAAATACAGCCATTTGAAATACAGCCATTTTGGGCAAAGAAATATTTAATTTAGGCCTACACTGGTTCAGACCCTGTGAGATACCCCCTCTACATACAGGGGTTTGATTCAGGCATTTGAAATACAGCCATTTAAAATACAGCCATTTTGGGCAAAGAAATATAAAATTTAGGCCTGCACTGGTTCAGGCCCTGTGAGATACACCCTCTACATACAGGGGTTTGATTCAGGCATTTGAAATACAGCCATTTGAAATACAGACATTTTGGGCAAAGAAATATTTAATTTAGGCCTACTCTGGTTCATGCCTTGTGAGATAACCCCTCTACATACAGGGGTTTGATTCAGGCATTTGAAATACAGCCATTTGAAATACAGCCATTTTGAGCAAAGAAATATTTAATTTAGGCTTACACTGGTTCATGCCCTGTGAGATACCCCCTCTACATACAGGGGTTTGAATCAGGCATTGTAAATACAGCCATTTGAAATACAGCCATTTTGGGCAAATAAATATTTAATTTAGGCCTACACTGGTTCAGGCCCTGTGAGATACCCCCTCTACATACAGGGGTTTGATTCATACATTTGAAATACAGCCATTTGAAATACAGACATTTTGGGCAAAGAAATATTTAATTTAGGCCTACACTGGTTCATGCCTTATGAGATACCCCCTCTACAGTCAGGTGCACCTTGCCACCAGGCCATCTGTGGCAAGGTGCACCTGACTACGGATACGTGGACCAGTAAGCACGGTCAGGGACGTTATATCTCCATAACAGCACACTGGGTAAATGCAGTGGCGGCTGGGCCTGAGGCGGATAGCAGTTTGGCGCATGTCCTTCCACCATCAAGGATTGCAGGGCGCTTCAGTTTGCCTCCTGTTGCTTCCTCCTCCTACTCTGCTTCCTCATCCTCTACCAGCTCCTCATCCGGTCAGCGTAACACCTTCACCACCAACTTCAGCACAGCCAGGGGTAAACGACAGCAGGCAGTTTTAAAACTTATGTGTTTGGGGGACAAACCTCACACCGCGCAGGAGCTGTGAACGGGCCTTGAACAACAGACCGATAAGTGGTTTGTGCCAGGCAGCCTCAAGCCCAGCCTTGTTGTGTGTGATAATGGGCGAAATCTCGTAGCAGCTCTGGGACTAGCCAGTTTGACGCACATCCCTTGCCTGAACACTGGTTCAGAGCTGCTGCAAAAAAGTGCTGGCGATCTGTGCGCACTTTCGGCGATCTCACCCTGCTGCTGCTCGCCTGTCAGCGCTGCAGCGTAACTTCGGCCTTCCTGCTCACCGGCGCCTCATATGCAACGTGCCCACAAGGTGGAACTCCACCTTGCACATGCTGGCCAGACTGTGCGAGCAGCAGCAGGCGATAGTGGAGTTTCAGCTGCAGCGACGGGTGAGTCGCTCGGCGAAACAGCACCACTTCACCACCAATGACTGGGCCTCCATGCGAGACCTGTGTTCCTTGTTGCGCTGTTTCGAGGACTCCACCAACATGGCCAGTGCCGATAACACTGTTCTCAGCTTTACTATCCCACTTCTATGCCTCCTTGAAAAAACGCTCCTGGCGATGATGAAAGAGGATGTGGCACAGGAGGAGGAGGAGGAAGAGGGATCATTTCGTAGGGTTTCTGGCCAGTCATTCCCAAGTGGCTCCGAGGGTGGGTTCCTGCACCCACAAACCCAAGGTACACAATTGTCCAGCCAGGGCACAGTTCTGGAGGATGACGAGGTGGAGGATGAGGAGGAGGAGATGGAGGAGGAGGAACCATGTTCACAGCATGGTGGCACCCAGACCAGCTCATGGCCATCACTGGTGCGTGTATGGGGGATACAGAGGACAAAGACGATACACCTCCCACAGAGGACAGCTTTTCGTTGCCTCTGGGCAGCCTGGCACATATGAGCGATTACATGCTGCAGTGTCTCCGCAACGACCGCCGAGTTGCCCATATTTTAACTTGTGCTGATTACTGGGTGGCCACGCTGCTGGATCCCCGTTACAAGGACAACGTACCGTCCTTAATTCCCTTAATTCCCTCACTGGAGATGCGCGAGTTCAAGCGCACGCCGGTAGACGCGCTGCTGGTGGCATTCCCACCTGACAGCGGGGGCACAGTGGATGCACAAGGCGAAGGCAGAGGACGTGGAAGAGGTCGCCAACGCAGCTGGGGCACCGCCAGCACCTCAAAAGGCAGGGTTAGCATGGCCGAAATGTGGAAAAGCTTTGTCAGCACCCCACAACAACCAGCAGCACCAGCTGATATGGAACGTCTTAGCAGGAGGCAGCATTTCACCAACATGGTGGAGCAGTATGTGTGCACACGCCTACAAGTACTGAATGACAGGTCTGCCACCTTCAACTTCTCCAAATTGGGCACATGGCCTGAGCTTGCCCTTTATGCCTTGGAGGTGCTGGCCTGCCCTGCAGCCAGTGTATTATCTGGACGTGTGTTTAGCATGGCAGGGGGCATCATCACAGACAAGTGCAGCCGCCCGTCCACAGCTAATGTGGACAAGCTCACGTTCATTAAAATGAACCAGGCATGGATCCCTCAGGACTTGTTCGTACCTTGTGCAGAATAGACATGTATACCAGCACTAACCAGCCATTGTTATACTGCAGCGCAATTGCTCATGTTTGTATTTTGGATATTTCACACTCTTTTGGAGTGTACCTTAATTTTAAAAAATTTAATTAAAACCAAAAACCTGTGTTAGCTATCTCATCCTCCTCCACCGCCGCTTCCACCTACTCCTCTACGTCCACCGCCTCCTCAAACTCCTACTCCATATGGAACTCCACCTCATAAATCAATTTTTTTTATTTTTTTGCACGTTTTATTTTATATACCGTAGTTTCACTTATTTGTCATTTACATTTTCTGGTGAAATTCACCAATTTTTGGGTTTATAGTACCCCTGCAATACCTAGTAGGCAGGTTAAAAAAAAAAATTATTGTCATTAACATTTTCGGGTGAAATTCACAAATTTTTGGGTTTATAATACCACTGCTATATCTAGTAGGCCGGTTAAAAAATTAAAAAAATTGTCATTAACATTTTGTGGTGAAATTAACCAATTTTTGGGTGTATAGTACCACTGCTATACCTAGTAGGCCGGTTAAAAAAATCAAATAAATTGTCATTAACATTTTCGGGTGAAATCTAGTAGGCCGGGTAAAAAAAAAAAAAAAAATTGTCTAACATTTTCGGGTGAAATTCACCAATTTTTGGGTGTGAAGTACCACTGCTATACCTAGTAGACAGGTTAAACAATAAAAAAAAATTGTCTGTTACATTTTATGGTGAAATTCAACAATTTTTGGGTGTGATGTACCACTGCTATATACCTAGTAGGCCGGTTAAAAAAAAAATTGTCATTAACATTTTCTGGGGAAATTAACCAATTTTTGGGTGTATAGTACCACTGCTATACCTAGTAAGCAGGTTAAAAAAAATAAAATAAATTGTCAGTTACATTTTCGGGTGAAATTCACAAATTTTTGGGTGTATAGTACCACTGCTATACCTAGTAGGCCGGTTAAAAAATAAATAAAAATTGTCATTAACATTTTCTGGTGAAATTAACCAATTTTTGGGTGTATAGTACCACTGCTATACCTAGTAGGCCGGTTAAAAAATAAATAAAAATTGTCATTAACATTTTCTGGGGAAATTAACCAATTTTTGGGTGTATAGTACCACTGCTATACCTAGTAGGCCGGTTAAAAAATAAATAAAAATTGTCATTAACATTTTCGGGTGAAATTCACAAATTTTTGGGTGTATAGTACCACTGCTATACCTAGTAGGCCGTTAAAAAAAAAAAATTGTCATTTACATTTTCTGGTGAAATTAACCAATTTTTGGGTGTATAGTACCACTGCTATACCTAGTAGATGGTTAACAAAAAAAATGTATTTGTCAGTTACATTTTATGTTGAAATTCAACAATTTTTGTGTGTGATATACCACTGCTATACCTAGTAGGCCAGGTAAAATAAAATAAAAATTGCCATTAACAATTTCTGGTGAAATTCACCAATTTTTGGGTGTGAAGTATCACTGTTATACCTAGTAGGCCGGTTAAAAAATAAATAAAAATTGTCATTAACATTTTCGGGTGAAATTCACAAATGTTTTGGTGTATAGTACCACTGCTATACCTAGTAGGCCAGTTAAAAATAAAATAAAATTGTCATTAACATTTTTGTGTGAAAATCACCAATTTTTGGGTGTGACGTAGCACTGCTATACCTAGTAGACAGGTTAAACAATAAAAAAATTTGGCTGTTACATTTTATGGTGAAATTCAACAATTTTTGGGTGTGATGTACCACTGCTATACCTAGTAGGCCGGTTAAAAAAAAATTAATATATATATATATATATATACTCCTCCTCTACCTAGTTGACAGCTTAATAAATTTCAATCATTTTTATTTTAGATTTTCGGGTGACAATAAACAATTTTTTTCTGTGATAGACCTCTGCTCTACCAAGTAGACAGGGTAATTAATTTCTGTAATTTTTCTGTTACATTCTTGGGTTGACATTATACAATTTTAGACGTGAATAAACCCCTGCTCTGCATAGGTGACAAGGAATAAAATTTCTGAAATGCTTCTTTAATTGATGCCCGCCACCTCCTTTGATTCAATGCCTAAACTTAAACAAGTTGTACCACATTTAAGCTTTAATACTTTGTCCCACATTTCCGCTATACTCTTTTGGACAACATTTGCACCTCAATAGCTTTTCCCACAATTCCGCTTGACTCTTTTGGCCCACATTTGGGCTTCTGTAATTTGTCCCACATTTGCGCCTCAATAGCTTTTCCCACATTTCAGCAATGTATAATGGTTTATAATAACCACACAGCATAGGAAGCAATAGAGCTACTAACAGTCTCTTAGTAATCTGCTTGTATTAACTTTATCATGTCGAAATTTTAAATTGTATACGTTACCCGGCCCCTTTAATTAGAAAAGTGTGCTTATGTATTACTAATTTATGTTGAATATTGACAGTAGGCAATAAAGGATTTTGTGTAGAGGTGGGACTAATCCAATTTTTTTCGAATCCGAATCTGAAAAGGTTCTCGAATATATTGAATCTTTCGAATCTCGAATCCTACGAATCCTGTACATAAGAATTGTGTGAATGTTGTAAGAAACAAAGTGATCCAAACACTTATGAGGGGGATCTGTTGATGACACTGCTGTGGGGAGGGATCTGTGGATGGCACTGTTATGGGGGGATTTGTGGATGGCACTGTTATGGGGGATCTGTGGATGGCACTGTTATAGGGGATCTGTGGAGGGCACTGTTATGGGGGATCTGTGGATGGCACTGTTATAGGGGATCTGTGGATGACACTGTTATGGGGGATCTGTGGATGGCACTGTTATGGGGGAATCTCTGGATAGCACTGTTATGGGGATCTCTGGATGGTACTGTGATGGGGGGGATCTCTGGATGACACATATATAGCGTCTTATGCTATGTGCCATCCACAGATCCCCCCCATAACAGTGTCCTGGCAGTGTGAATGACACGCCAATACAGGGGCTGGGGGCTGGCATCTGGATTAGGAATGACAGTGGGGACCGGTGCAGTCCCTGTATGTCACTGTTGTATAATCTTATCTAACCTGTAGGCATTGTTAAAATATAATAATTATTTGTAATCCAGATGTATTACTTACAACTAAGTTCCATAGCAGAGAGGAGGCAGCCCGGGAGGACATGCGGGTGACGCGTCACTCACTACATCACGCACCTGTGCCGCCTGCTTCATTCATAAAGTGGGCGGCGGAGGTGCATGACGTAGTGAGTAACGCGCTGCCCACCCGCCCTCCCGGCCTGCCTCCTCCCTCCTCCGGAACTTAGTGGTAAGTAATACAGCTGGATTACAAATGATTATTATATCTTAACAATGCCTACAGGTTAGATAAGATTATACAACAGTGAGCAGGGCCGGTGCATTAGAATACAGGGACTGCACCGAACCCCGCTGTCAATCCTAATCCAGATGCTGGCCCTCAGCCCCTCCTCCCTCTGTTGATACACCCGCCCACCGTGCTGTGCGGCATGGCGGCGGCCGTGTATCATTAGGTAAACTAATCGCAGCATTTTTTGGGTCGACCAAATCACCATATCGCGTCACGGAATCCGTCTGATTCTAATTTTACAAAATTACGTCGGGATTCGAGTCCACGAATCCCACGAATCCAACAAGATTCGAGGGATTTGTGGATTCGACGGATTCGTCGTCCCACCTCTAATTTTGTGTAAAGAACAGTATGTTTAGCCCCTTATGGACTGGGCTAATTTTCACTTTTTTTTTGCAAATCTGACTAGTGTCACTTTATGTGTGAATAACTTTAAAACTCTTTTACTTATCCAGGCCATTCTGAGATAGTTTTTTTCGTCACATATTGTACTTCATGACACTGGTAAAATGGAGTAAAAAAAATAATCTTTTTTATTTATAAAAAAATTTTTTTTTACCACAAATTACCAAGTTTAAATTTCTCTACTTCTATAATACATACACCTCCAAAAAGAGATATTACTTTTCATTCCCCATATGTCTACTTCATTGAATCATTTGGGAATGGCATTTTTTTTTGGGGGGGACGTTACAAGGCTTATAAGTTTAGAAGCAAATCTTGAAATTTTTCAGAAATTTTCCAAAACCCACTTTTTAAGGACCAGTTCAGGTCTGAAGTCCCTTTGTGAGTCTTCCAAAATAGAAACCACCCAAAAATGACCCCATTTTGGAAACTACACCCATCAAGGTATTCAAAACTGATTTTACAAACTTTGTTAACCCTTTAGGTGTTCCACAAGAGTTATTGGCATATAGAGATGAAATTTTGGAATTTTAATTTTTTGCCAAATTTTCCAATTTAATCCATTTTTTCCAGTAACAAAGCAAGGGTTAACAGCCAAACAAAACTCAATATTTATTGCCCTGATTCTGTGGTTTATAGAAACACCCCATATGTGGTCGTAAACTGCTGTATGAACAAACGGCAGGGCGAAGAAGGAAAGGAACACCATATGGTTTCTGGAAGGCAGATTTTGATGGTCTTTTTTTTGACACCATGTCCCATTTGAAGAACCCCTGATGCACCCCTAGAAATTCCATAAAAGTGACCACATCTAAGAAACTACACCCCTCAAGATATTCAAAACGGATTTTACAAACTTTATTAATCCTTTAGGCATTCCATAAGATTTAATGGAAAATGGAGATAAAATTTTCCAATTTAATCCTTTTTTTCCAGTAACAAAGCAAGGGAAAACAGCCAAACAAAATTCAACATTTATTACTCTGATTCTGCAGTTTACAGAAACACCCCATATGTGGTCATAAACTGCTGTACGGGCACACATCAGGGTGCAGAAAGAAAGGAACGCCATTTGGTTTTTGGAAGGCAGATTTTGCTGGATTGGTTTTTAGACACCATGTCCCATTTGCAGCCCCCTGATGCACCCCAAGAGTAGAAACTCCAAAAAGGTTACCCCATTTTGGAAACTACGGGATAAGGTGGCAGTTTTGTTGGTACTATTTTAGGGTACATATGATTTTGGTTGCTCTATATTACACTTTCTGTGAGGAAAAGTAACAAAAAATAGACATTTTGAAATTTCATCTCCATTTGCCATTAACTCTTGTGGAACACCTAAAGGGTTAACAAAGTTTGTAAAATCAGTTTTGAATACCTTGAGGGGTGTAGTTTCTTAAATGGGGTCCCTTTTTCTAGTTTCTACTCTAGGGGGCGCATCAGGGGGGCTTTAAATGGGACATGGTGTCAAAAAAACAGTTCAGCAAAAACTGCCCTTCAAAAACCATATGGCGTTCCTTTCATTCTGCGCCCTGCCGTGTGGCCATACAGCATTTTACAGCCACATATGGGGCATTTCTGTAAACTACAGAATCAGTGCAATAAATATAGAATTTTGTTTGGCTGTTAATTCTTGCTTTGTTACGGGAAAAAAATGCATTAAAATGGAAAATTTGCCCAAAAATTGCTGTTTTGGCACAGTTTTTATTTTTTATTATTTACAACGTTCATCTGACAGGTTAGATCATGTGCTATTTTTATAGAGCAGGTTCTTATGGACGTGGCGATACCTAATATGTATACTTTTTTATTTATTTAGGTTTTACACAATAATATCATAAAAAAAATATATATATATCATGTTTTAGTGTCTCCATAGTCTGAGAGCTATAGTTTTTTCAGTTTTTAGGCGATTGTCTCAGCTTGGGTATCATTTATGCAGGATGAGATGATGGTTAGATTGGCACTATTTTGGGGTGTTTATGACTTTTTGATCGCTTGCTATTACACTTTTTGAGATGTAAGGTAACAAAAAAAAGCTTTTTTGACACCGTTTTTATTTAGTATTTTTTTACAGTGTTCACCTGAGGGGTTAGGTCTTAGGTCTTACGGATGTGGCAATACCTAATATGTATACTTTTTTTTATTTTATTTAGGTTTTAAACAATAATTATTTTTTTTAAACAAAAAAAAATCATGTTTTAGTGTCTCCATAGTCTGAGAGCCCTATTTTTTTTAATTTTTTGGGCGATTGTCTTATGTAGCATATAAATTTTTGATAAGGTGATGGTTAGATTGGCACCATTGTAAGTGGCATACGCCTTTTTGATCGCTTTGTGTTGTACTTTTAGTGATGTAAAGTGACAAAACAAATGTTTTTTAAGCACAGTTTTTATTTTATTTTTTTGGACAGTGTTAACCTGAGGGATTATTTCATATGATATTTTTATAGAGCCGGTCGTTACGGACGTGGCGATACCTAATATGTATACTTTCTTTTATTTTTACAATATAAAACAAGAATTAACGAAAATAAATCAAACAGCTCCCTTGTTAAGGGGCCTTGTCCATGCCTTGGAGGCGTACCCATTTCCCCTGGTGGGCCAAAAGAAGGATGGGCCCCGACACAACTGGACACCCATAATAAGGCCTTTCTTGTGTAAACAAAGGCTGGGAAAAACCTGCCAGACTTTGCCCTTGACTAGCAGTACTCGGGCCTGGTTAGGGGTGTACTTCTCCAGCCAGTGCCCAATGTTTCAGTTGGTCCACGCATTTCAACAACTCCAAAGGATCCATGTTGGTGTCCATTATGTTGATGACCGATGTCACCACATTAGCAAATATCGTTTTATAGGGAGCAAAGCCTTTTAGAAGGTGCTCTTCCTTGGTTTAATCTTTTTTTTTTCTGGAGATATTCGAGCACATGGTGGTCTATATGTGCACGAGTATCTACAGACTCTGTGAGGCGTTGCCTCCCATCCCTTCTGGCCCGTGGCCTAGGCTGGAGTGGCTCTGGGCTGGGTGGCACATTTTCTGGTGGCTCGGGATAGGAGGCCTCTTCTGTTTGCTCCTGGCGTAGGGGCTCTCGGGCCGGGATTCCTTGTCCCTCTGACAAATGGGCCGCAGGGGAGCGGCTCATCAGGGTTTGAGGATGACTTGCCGGCAGTCTCTGGATGAAGGTTATCCACAGTACTAAAAGGAGAATGACAAAGGTTTAAAGAGCGTCAAAATAAACAAAATAGGGAATTACATTATGTTCATTTACACATATGTTCACAATTAGATTGCATTATACAATAATAAAACCGCAATTTAACTTACGTCCTTGGCTACAGAACTGGAGACAGAAACTGCAACTGTGCAGTGTACAATTACATTTTATTTTAGTGCACCGTCCCCACTGTGGCTCTTTAATTGCATCAGTTTCCTGCAATACTGGTCACGGCAGGACTACCAATGTGTTTTAACTTTGTTGACTTTAAAATAAAAGAGCAATATACAGTACATAATTAACTTACTGCACGCTAATTCAAGTACACAAAATGCACACAAACTTATGACTGTAACTTCATTCCACATTATGTCACATAACTAGTTAATAATAGTGTTTAATGACAAGAACCGTTTGAACCTTTAAATGTGCTTACAGAGGGACAAGAAGCACGTTATAACCTGAAACATGCATCTAGAAATAATGCAGCCATCACTTAGTACATGAGTGAACATGCAGTGAATAGAAAGCACATGGCTGCTATCAGACTGTAAATGATGCAATACCTGCAAACACAATTTACAGATCGGACACACTATGGTGGCTCAGAGAGATAAGCAAATCGAAGCTGACGAAGTGGAATTCGATCCAAATTTCAGGAAAAATTTGATTCGCAATCAATGCGAATTTCCTCGCACTTCGTGGTAACGAATCACAATTTTTTCTAAAATAGCGGCTACATGTGTGCGGACTGAGGACATGGGGCAAGGAACTCTAGGAAGACGGGATCACCCAGATTGACATGCATGCATGCAGCCAATCAGTAGCCAGCCAGCCCTGTGTTGTCACAGCCCTATAAATACGGCAGACATTTTATATGCTGCCATTTTCCATCGTTCTGAATGCAGGGACAGACGTGAGAAGGTGCTAGGGACAGTGCTAGAAAAGCAATTTACAAGGGAAGGGAAAGATTATTTGGGGATCCAAATAGCCATTATACAGCTCTGTCATTCCAGAAATTTGTTCTTGGGGTGCAAGTGCTATGTTGAAAAGCCTATAGTGGCTTATATCGGTGGAAAAATAAAAATATATTCTCAATTCACTTCTGCTGTTATATGTATTGAGAGCATACAGAAAGAAAAAAATATACACACTTCACTGGTGCAGTTATTTGTGGCAAAAGCGTTTAGTGACCTATTTCAGTACAGAAAGAAAAATATATACGCACTTCACTGTTGCAGTTATTTGTGGCGAAAGCATTTAGTGGCTTATTTCGGTACAGAAAGAAAAACATATATGCACTTCACTGGTGCACTTATTTTTGGCAAAAGCATTTAGTGGCCTTTTTCAGTACAGAATGAAAAATATATACGCATTTCACAGGTGCACTTATTTGTAGTAAAATGGTTTAGTGGCCTATTTCAGTACAGGAAGAAAAATATATAAGCATTTCACTGGTGCATTTATTTCTAGCAAAATTTAGTAGTCTATTTAAGTACAGAGAGAAAAATATATACGCACTTCACTGGTGCACTTAGTTATGGCAAAAGCGTTTAGTGGCCTATTTCAGTACAGATAGAAAAATAGATACGCACTTCACTGGTGCATTTATTTCAGCTAAAAGCATGTACTGGCCTATTTCAGTACAAAAAGAAAATATATTCTCAGCTCACTTCTGCAGTTATATGTGTTGAAAGCGTTTAGTGGCCTATTTCAGTAAAGAAAGAAAAATATATACACACTTCACTGTTGCCGTTATTTGTGGTGAAAGTGTTTAGTGGCCTATTTCAGTACAGAAAGAAAAATATATTCTCAGTTCGCTTCAGCGGTTATATGTGTTGGAAGCGTTTAGTGGCCTATTTCAGTACAAAAAGAAAAATATATTCTCAGTTCACGTCGGTGGTTATATGTGTTGAAAACGTTTAGTGGCCTACCTATTTCAGTACAAAAAGAAAAATTTATTCTCAGTTCATGTCGGCGGTTATATGTGTTGAAAGCGTTTAGTGGCCTATTTCAGTCCAAAAAATATATATATTCTCAGTTCCTGTTGGCAGTTATATGTGTTGAAAGCGTTTAGTGGCCTATTTCAGTACAAAAAGAAAAATAGATTCTCAGTCCATGTCGGCAGCTATGTGTGTTGAAAATGATATAAAGCCTCGGCACTCCAATATATCTTATTCTTTTCCTTATTTTATTGCACCTAACACAGCAACGTTTCGACCTTGCGGTCTTTATCAAGCTCTCAATACAATACCACCATAGTGAACATTTAAATACTATTACAGTACCTCTCATTGGTTACATCTTTTCCTGCCTCTTTTACCCCTCCTGCTTCTCAATCTGCGGTTTACAACTTCATGCAGTTACTTATCATATTTACATATTCATATATTCACATACCGTGCCCCATGCTGCAGGAACATCCCCCGGACCTTCATTCTCAAATTTACTTTCGGCACTTGCTAAACTATTTGGCGTCCTTCTATTCCTTCTATTCACACTGCACATGCGTCCTGACGTCATCCCACACTTCCGCCCTAAGGCGAGCACTTTTTCTGGGTTCCGTCATCTCGCGATCGTCTAGACAAACCTCCGGTCACCTGACTCAATCACCTGACCCCGTGTCACTGTCACTATGACGCTGTGTCTCACATGTTCTCCGCTGATCACCTGACTTCTGGTTGCTCAGTTACCAGACGCCAGATCATATTTGCAGCAAAACTTTTGGGAATCCACCAGCTAGAAATATACTATGAATAGGGAAACAATGCGGTCACTGCGGTATCCATGTGGTCGGGGTACATCGATTTGGCATTACTTTAATAATGTACCTTTAATGGGGTTTCTTTGGAGCTTCTCCAGGAACCCATATCCGTCATTTATGTGGAATGGGTCATATGGGGCTATTATTAGGCTGTATGACAGGTAGTCCACCATCCACCACTAGACTGGTAAATAGACCCCATGCTCCGGGGGGTCACCCCCAGATCCTGGAGTCATCAAATCCTATTATCACATTCATGCACAGGGGACCTTCACCCGCTGGGAAGCTCCAATCCAAATTCTAGAGAGGAATCCTCCCCTTCGGCTGTCCCTCCAGGTCTTTGCGGACATACCTGTACCTTATGTATTCAGCCTTACTGCCACAACATCCCCATTTAATACCTATGAATACTTTTAACATTAATTCGGTTCATCCTTAGGTGCTACACCCAATGAATCTCCCCATATTTTAAAATATTCCTATTATTCCTTAGTACATATCACAGTGGCCTCATTGTCCCAAAAGAGATATCACTAATAGCTTTTTACTTATAATCAATGCATTCCTTTAAAGTCCCTCATCAGGGGTCCAAGTCCTCTATTCTATAGTCCAAGTTCGATCCTCCCGCAGCATGTGCACAGTTCCTCCTAAAATGGAGACAGAGAAGGGTTAATTATAGTTAAAAAACACGGCTAATAGCCGGGTACTTTTACTTCAATTACTAAAATACACATCTTACATGGCGTTCAGAAGAGAGAGCCCACCTTAAATTTACTATTCAAACCTTTAGGTTCCATGGTATCTAATTCAAAGATCCATCTTAGTTCCTTCCTTTTCAAAAGTTTTTCCTTATCACCTACTACTACAGAGCGATCTGGATAGACTGGAGGCTTGGGCAGATAAGTGGCAGATGAGGTTTAACACTGACAAATGTAAAGTTATGCACATGGGACGGAATAATGCAAGTCACCCGTATATACTAAATGGTAAAACACTCGGTAACACTGACATGGAAAAGGATGTGGGAATTTTAATAAACAGCAAACTAAGCTGCAAAAACCAGTGTCAGGCAGCTGCTGCCAATGCCAATAAGATAATGGGTTGCATCAAAAGGGACATAGATGCCCGTGATGAGAACATAGTCCTACCACTTTACAAATCATTAGTCAGACCACACATGGAGTACTGTGTACAGTTCTGGGCTCCTGTGAACAAGGAACTGTAACTGTGTATTTCGCCATAGCGATGTGCACCTGCATACACGGTTGTGCTGACTGAATCCCCCACATTTTTTCTTTGTAGTATGTATTGGAGGCATGGCGATCTCCATGCAGTCATGCACACCTGACCAGTTAGTCTGCCCTGGAGGCTGGTTTTAAAGTTAGTATAAACCTGAGTCTACTTTTACAGCGCCTACCAGTAGCCATTTGGCTCCAGGAGAAGTATATAGTGGGCTCAGCATGCATGTTGGTACTTGCATCCCTGGATCCGATGAAAGCTGTCACGGCACCGGACGGGCTTAAAAGCAGAGTGTGCCTGGCGTGCATGCTGTACCTGCGCTCCCTGGACTTTGTGTGGCTATCATGGCCCATAAACAGGTAGGAACTAATGTTAGGGACCACTCATAGAGGCGACCTTGACGTGGTGAGTGGCTTATTACTAGTGATGAGCGCAGGGGCAATATTCGAATTCGCGATATTTCACGAATATTTGGGCGAATATTCACCATATATTCGAAAATTTGCGAATTCATGATCTCCAGGCATTATTTTCTTGATTGCAAAAATTCGCTTAAGATTCGCCAAAAATTTTCGCATAAAAATTCGCATGAACTGGTATTTTAAAAAAAATCAAATATTTGCGATTACGAATATATTTAGCAATATTCGAAATATTTGCCGATATTCGCGATTAAAATTTGCAATTCGAATATTCGTGATCAACACTACTTATTACGCTTTGGCCAAAATGTACATCAATGCCTCATTCAACATCCAGCATAGAGGCAGGGCAGAGTGCTGGTTGCAGAGTGCTATTGCATTTGTGTTTTTGCGTTTAAATGGTAAAACACTCGGTAGCACTGACATGGAAAAGGATCTAGGAATTTTAATAAACAGCAAACTAAGCTGCAAAAACCAGTGTCAGGCAGCTGCTGCCAAGGCCAATAAGATAATGGGTTGCATCAAAAGGGGTATAGATGCCCGTGATGAGAACATAGTCCTATCACTTTACAAATCATTAGTCAGACCACACATGGAGTACTGTGTACAGTTCTGGGCTCCTGTGAACAAGGAACTGTAACTGTGACGAGGGGACATCCTCTGCATCTGGAGGAAAGAAGGTTTGTACACAAACATAGAAAAGGATTCTTTACGGTAAGAGCAGTGAGACTATGGAACACTCTGCCTGAGAAGGTGGTGATGGTGAGTACAATAAAGGAATTCAATAGGGGCCTGGATGTATTTCTGGAGTGTAATAATATTACAGGCTATAGCTACTAGAGAGCGGTCGTTGATCCAGGGAGTTATTCTCATTGCCTGACTGGAGTCGGGAAGGAATTTTTTTATTCCCATAAAGTTGGGAAAATTGGTTTCTACCTCAGTTTTTTTTTTTGCCTTCCTCTGGATCAACTTGCAGGATGACAGGCCGAACTGGATGAACAAATGTCTTTTTTCGGCCTTATGTACTATGTTACTATGTTACCTCCTCTCCTGAGTATGGGAACACTATCTATAATCCTATATGTCAATTGTGAGATATTATGTCGATATCTCCAAAAATGTTCTGGTACAGGTAACTCTACTTCTTCCCCACAGTCCTGATTCTGTTGATTCTGTTTCTTAGTTAATAGCTTTTGGATCGTATATCTATGCTGGTTGATCCTATTCTTGCAAGGTTGCGTCGTCTCCCCAATGTATAGGAGGCCACACGGACATATATAACAAAGTCTGAATCACAGGTATAGTAATCATTGATGTTATATTTTTTTCCCGTTCTCGGATTGCAAAAGGAGTCACCCCTGATTAGGCTGCCGCAATTGCAGCAGCCCAAGCACGGGTAACACCCGCTTCTCCCATCCTGCTTTTTCTTTACCTTTACTTCTCCAGATGTCAAGCTATCACTCAGATTCTTTGGTCTCTTGTATGACATCAATGGTGGAGACTGAAACTCCTCTACCCTTGGAAAAGATTGAGTCAGAATATGCCAGTTGTGTCTCATTATGTCAGATGTCTTATTACTCATTCTCGTATTTGTCGACACAAATGGAATTCTGTTTGTTTTCTGCTCTTTTATTCTCCCTGTTGTTGATAATAGTTGTTGCCGTTCACTGGGTCTAGCCCGCTCAAGATGTCGGTCTACGACATTTTTGGGATACTTCCTGTCCCTGAATCTTTGTCCCATCTTTTGTAATCTCACTCTGCTAGTCAATTGCACAAAGATTCAAGCAAACACTGAAAGAATAAATGCTTGGTGGTCATACTTACTGCAAATGCAGCTAGAAGCTCTTTGCGAATATAATTGATAAAAAATATTTCGGGCCCATCTACCGGTCGTCAAGGTCGCTTCTAATCAGATGGGTTCTACTCTGACATGCCTCTCCTGGGCTTACAGCCTACAATCTGGGCAAAGTAGTACCAAGCTGCATCCTACGCATGCCTCTCCCAGGCTGTGAGCCTGCAGTATGGGCTGGGTAGAATACAGCTGTACAAGCTATCTAATTAAAAGCACATGGTAAATGGGCTGCTGGTTCACGGTTCAATCTCACCACCAGGGGGAGCCACTCCCCTAGTGGCAGTGACAATGGGGAAAAAATAAACGAACGAGCACCTCCACAATAAGTGAAAATAAGAACGCAGGTGCACGCTACCTTGGCTAAAACACACTTGGATTAGTAGAACTACAGGTAACAGCACTCTGCTAGTCAATTGCACAAAGATATAAGCAAACACTGAAAGAATAAATGCTTGGTGGTCATACTTACTGCAAATGCAGCTAGAAGCTCTTTGCGAATATAATTGATCAAAAATATTTCGGGCCCATCTACCGGTCGTCAAGCTCGCTTCTAATCAGATGGGTCCTACTCTGACATGCCTCTCCTGGGCTTACAGCCTACAATCTGGGCAAAGTAGTACTTTGTGCAATTGACTAGCAGAGTGCTGTTACCTGTAGTTCTACTAATCCAAGTGTGTTTTAGCCAAGGTAGCGTGCACCTGAGTTCTTATATTCACTTATTGTGGAGGTGCTGGTTCGTTTATTTTTTCCCCATCTTTTGTAATCTGTCATCTATCAGATCTTCCTCTGACACTATCCTTTTGGCTTGTAAAAATTGGCTGCATGGTAGGGATTCCAGTGTCCTCCTAGGATGTGCACTATCAAAGCATAACATGCTATTCCGATCCGTAGGTTTAATAAACAGATCGGTCTCCAATTTGCCTTCCTTGACATAGCCCAATGTATCTAGGAACTGTAGGGATTCTGTAGAGAAAACCTTAGTAAATTTTAACTGATCATGCAGCTGATTGACATATTCATGGAAGGCATGTAATTCAGTCACAGTACTACTCCAAGCCCAAAAAAATTTAATCTATATACCTCATCAACCCTCTCACATTTGTGTAGAGGATGGACGGGTATATATACGACTCCTCCAAGTTGGACATGTATATATTAGCATATGTTGGGGCCACATTGGACCCAATTACAGTATCCCGACATTGCTCATAAAACACGTCCTCAAACAGAAAATAATTGTAGTACAGCAGAATATCCAGTAGGGACACAAGGCAAGACTTAGTTTCTATTCCATAATCTGATTCCTCTAGGGCCCATTTAACTGCCTCCAGGCCTAGTTCGTGGTCTATGCTAGTATAAAGACTGGTAATGTCAAAAGATACATCACCCTCTTCAAATCCAATGGTGCTAATCCTAGATAAGAAATCTGTAGTATCCCTCACATAGGATTTAGCCTCCACTGCATATGGTCTTAATACTTTATCCAGGAAGGTGGCTGCATTGGAGAACACAGACCCTATACCTGACACTATTGGGCATCCAGGGGGGTCCCTTAGTCCCTTATGTATTTTCGGGAGGACATATAGTAGAGGAGTCACTGGATTCTGTGGTATGAGATAGGTATGCAAGTTCTCATCTACACACTGTATCAGGTCATTTGCAAAAGCATTATCTGCCAATAACCTGATTTTGCGTGTAATAGCCCATTTCGGGTCCTGACTCAATGGTCTGTAAACTTCTGTATCTTGCACCTGTCTCATGACCTCTGATTTATATTTCTCAGTATCCATCACCACAGTGGCTCCTCCTTTATCTGCCCTCTTGATGGTTATTTCTTCCCTGTTCTTTAATGATGATAAAGCTACCTTCTCACCTCTCGTCAGGTTTGAGATATTAAGACCCCCAGGATGTTTCTTGAGTCTCTCTACCCCCGACCTGACAAGGGAGACAAAGGTATCAATAGCCTTATTGTATACAGGAGGCTGGAAATCATTCTTTAGAAATAAGCCCACATTTTTCAATGTCATAATTTCTTTATAAATAATTTAATTACCTATTGGTACTTGTTCATTGAAATACACTTTCAACTTAATACGTCTAAAGAAGTTATGTAGGTCTATTTCTACCAGAAACCAGTCCAGATGGATCCGATTATGGAATAGAAACTCTTTCCTTGTGTCCCTACTGGAAATTCTGCTGTACTGCAATTATTTTCTCTTTGAGGACATGCTTTATGAGCAATGTCGGGGTACTGCGATGGGGTCCAACGTGGCCCCGACATATGCTAATACAGTATATACATGTCCAACTTGGAGAAGTCGTATATATATACCAGTCCGCTTTCTACACAAATGGGAGAGGGTGGATGAGGTATATAGATGACATTATTTTGGTTTGGAGTGGTACTGTGACTGATTTACATGCCTTCCATGAATATGTCAATCAGCTGCATGATCAGTTAAAATTTACTAAGGTTTTCTCTACAGAATCCCTACAGTTCCTAGATAGGGGTGACTCCTTTTACCAGCCAAGAACGGGAAAAAAATATACCATCAATGATTACTATGCCTGTAATTCAGACTTTGTTATATATAGCTTGCAATGTCCGTGTGGCCTCCTATACATTGGGGAGTCGACACAGCCTTGCAAGAATAGGATCAACCAGCATAGATATATGATCTGAAAGCTATTAACTAAGAAACAGAATCAACAGAATCAGGACTGTGGGGAAAAAGTAGAGTTACCAGAACATTTTTGGAGATATCAACATAATATCTCACAATTGAGATATAGGATTATAGATAGTGTTCCCATACTCAGGAGAGGAGGTGAAAAGGAAAAACTATTGAAAAGGAAGGAACTAAGATGGATCTTTGAATTAGATACCATGGAACCTAAAGGTTTGAATAGGGAATTTAAGGTGGGCTCTCTCTTCTGAACCCCATGCAATGTGTATTTTAGTAATTTAAGTAAAATTACCCGGCTATTAACTGTGTTTTTTAACTATAATTAACCCTTCTCTGTCTCCACTTTAGGAGGAACTGTGCACATACTGCGGTAGGAATCAAACTTGGACTATAGAATAGAGGACTTGGACCCCTGATGAGGGACTTTGGAGGAATACATTGATTATAAGTAAAAAGCTATTAGTGATATCTCTTTTGGGACAATGCGGCCACTGTGATATGTACTGTGTGGACGGATGTATAGATAAGGAATAATAGGAATGTTTTAAAATATGGGGAGATTCTTTGGGTGTAGCACCTAAGGATGAACCAAATAATTGTTAAAAGTATTCATAGGTATTAAATGGGGATGTTGTGGCGGTAAGGCTGGATACATAAGGTACAGGTATGTCCGCAAAGACCTGGAGGGACAGCCGAAGGGGAGGATTGCTTTCTAGTATATGGATTGGATCTTCCCAGCGGGTGAAGGTCCCTGTGTATTAATGTGATAATAGGATTGGATGACTCCAGGATCTGGGGGTGACCCCCCCCCCCAGAGCATGGGGTCTATTCACCAGTCTAGTGGTGGATGGTGGACTACCTGTCATACAGCCTAATAATAGCCCCATATGACCCATGATCACGAGATGACGGAACCCAGAAAAAGTGTTCACCTTAGGGCAGAAGTGTGGGATGACGTAAGGACGCATGTGCAGTGAGAATAGAAGGAAGCCAATCGTTTAGCAACTGCCGAAAGGAAATTTGAGAATGAAGGTACGGGGAATGCTCCCGCAGCATGGGGCACGGTATGTGTATATGTGAATATGTGAAAATAATAAGTAACTGCATGAAGGTGTAAACCGCAGATTGAGAAGCAGGAGGGGTTAATGAGGCGGGGAAAGATGTAACCAATGAGAGATACTGTGATGGTATTTAAATGTTCACTATGGTAGTATTGTATTGTGAGCTTGATAAAGACCGCAAGATTGAAACGTTGCTGTGTTAGGTGCAATAAAATAAGGAAAAGAATAAGATATATTGGAGTGCCGTGGCTTTATATCATTTTCTAACATTTACGGTTATATGTGTTAAAAGTGTTTAGTGGCCTATTTCAGTACAAAAAATATATAAATTCTCAGTTCACGTCGGCGGTTATATGTGTTGAAAGCGTTTAGTGGCCTACCTATTTCAGTACAAAAAGAAAAATATATTTTCAGTTTATGTCAGCGGTTATATGTGTTGAAAGCGTTTAGTCATTTAGTGGCCTATTTCAGTACAAAAAGAAATATATATTCTCAGTTCATGTTGGCGGTTTTGTGTGTTGAAAGCGTTTAGTGGCTTATTTCAGCACAAAAATAAAAATATATTCTCAGTTCACTTCTGCAGTTATATGTGTTGAAAGTGTTTAGTGGCCTATTTCAGTACAGAAAGAAAAATATATTCTCAGTTCACGTCGGCGGTTATATGTGTTGAAAGCGTTTAATGGCCTATTTCAGTACAAAAAGAAAAATATATTCTCAGTTCACTTTGGTGGTTTTGTGTGTTGAAAGCGTTTAGTGGCTTATTCCAGTACAAAAAGAAAAATATATTCTCAGTTCACTTCTGCAGTTATATGTTTTGAAAGCGTTTAGTGGCCTATTTCAGTACAGAAAGAAAAATATATTCTCAGTTCACGTCGGCGGTTATATGTGTTGAAAGCGTTTAGTGGCCTATTTCAGTACAAAAAGAAAAATATATTCTCAGTTCACGTTAGCGGTTATATGTGTTGAAAGTATGGCTGGGAGTCAGCAGGGTGGCAGCAGTGGAAGGCCAGGAGCCAAACATGCCCAGGGTAGACCACCTGCTTTGCAGCAGCCTACCTGCCCAGGAAGTAGTGGTGCAGCGGTTTATGGAAGCAGCGGCGGTAGCAGTCAGTCAGTGTGGACTGTTGGGGAGGAAAATCACCTACTCGGCGGTGTGGCAGTTTTTTGTTAAGCTGCCGGAGGAGGTTACCATGACCATATGTAGAATATGTGGGCAGAAGGTGAAGCGTGGCCAGGATATCATCTTGCCACTCTTTGGTATCCTCATGCTGCTTATGCTGCTGCTACTGCCATCTCCACACTATGTCGACTTGCCACTCTGTGGTATCCTGATGCTGTTGCTGCTGCTACCTCCATCTCCACACTATGTCAACTTGCCACTCTGTGGGATCCTGTTGTTGCTACTGCCATCTCCACACTATGTTGCCTTTCTACTCTGTGGTATCCTGATGCTGTTGCTGCTGCTACTGCCATCTCCACACTATGTCACCTTGTCACTCTATGGTATCCTGATGCTGCTGCTGCTACTGCCATCTCCACAATATGTCAACATGCCACTCTGTGGGATCCTGCTGCTGCTACTGCCATCTCCACATTATGTCACCTTGCCACTCTATGGTATCCTCCTGATGCTGTTTCTGTCGCCATCTCCAGACTCGGTCATTGTTTCACTTGGTGGCCTCCTCCTGATGCTGCTGTGACCTCCACACTCTGTCATTGGGCTACTCTGTGGTCTCCTCATGCTGCCACCAACTCCAGACTGTGTCATTTTGCCACTCGGTGGCCTCCTCTTGATGCTGCTGTTGCCGCCAACTCCACACTCTGTCATTGAGCCACTCTGTGGTCTCCTAATGCTGCTGCCAACTCCAGACTCTGTCATTGTGCCACTCGGTGGCCTCCTCATACTGCTACCACCTCCAGACTCTGTCATTGTGCCACTTGGTGGCCTCCTCATACTGCTGACACCTCCACACTTTGTCGTGGTGCCACTCTGTGGCCTACTTATGCTGCTCTATCTCCACAATCTCTTGTCGTTGTGCTACTCTGGCCTCCTCATGCTGCTGACACCTCCACACTTTGTCTTCGTGCCACTCTGTGGCCTCCTCCTGAGGCTTCCACCACCTCCACACTTTGCCATTGGGCCATTCTTTGGTCTCCCCATGCTGTCGCCACCTCCACTCTCTGTCTTTGGGCCACTCTGTGGTCTCCTGTTGCTGCCGCCACCTCCAGACTCGGTCATTGTGCCACTCGGTGGCCTACTCATACTGCTACCAACTCCAGACTCTGTCAGTGTGCCACTCGGTGGCCTCCTCATACTGCTGACACCTCCACACTTTGTCGTGGTGCCACTCTGTGGCCTCCTCCTGCTGCTCTACCTCCACAATCTCTTGTCGTCGTGCTACTCTGTGGCCTCCTCATGCTGCTGCCACCTCCACAATCTTTCATTGTCGTGCCACTCTGTGGCCTCCTGATGCTGCCGCCACCTCCAGACTATGTCATTGTCACGGCTGAGGATGGGGGAAATCCTCAGCCGTGTAACGCCAGGTCATGTTATGGCCTACTCGGCCAGGAGAACAGGATAGGGAGCAGGTCACCTCCTAACAGCGTCCCTACCCTGACCCTAACTCCTAACAGCATGGGCCGACCTTAAAGGTAGGAGGACCCATGCGCAGGAACCTCGGATCCCTAACTCACCCTCCGTCCGGTCCCTGCGCTAGGAGTCAGAGTAAGACGCCCCACTCCTCCTAGGCACGGAGAAGCAGGAGTCTCAACGGCCAAGCTGTTGGGAAACACAAACAGTACTATGGATATGGCAGGTAATGTGAACTAGCTCCACTTACCTGCCACAGCCTTGCTGACTGGATCCCTGTGCAGGCAAGCTGAAGTCCAGACAAGATTCAATGAACCCAGCAAACACACAACCACACACAGGAACCCAGATCCATAGCTGCACAAATATACACAAGAACAAACCAACTGATCATAACATAGTGTATGACAATTTATGATCACAAGGGTGGCCCACACTGGCAGATGGAAAAGACCAGGAGAGTTCCTCCAGCTTACAAGGCTGGAGTACCCCTCAGAAGTCAGTCTCAACTGAGGCTTTATAGCCCAGGCAGCCACACCCACAAACGGACACACCCAGTGCACACACACTAGGAAGGAGATTAACCCTTCCATCACCAGGGAAGGGAAAACACCACTTAAAGGAGAAAGTGCACACACTGACATAACACACGGTGCACACAACACACACACCTAACAGCAGGTTGCTAGGTGTGACCGCATGCCAGGGCAGCAAGCTGCCTAGCAACGCACAGGCTGCTCTGCTGCTAAAAACACTGGTTGCCCGCGGCAACCACAAGTGAGGCCACAGACAAGCGGCCCTCACCCGTGGTTGAACGCCCATACAAAACCGCAGGCAACCGCATGCGGTAAAGGAGTCACGGTCATGGGCATGGCCGTGACACTCCCACCCCTCAAAGCCCCCCCACCAAAAAAAAGGAAACTGGTGAGAGACTCGCACAAGGGGATAGGAGAAGGGAACGTCCACTCTCCGGACATGGTTCCCAGAAAGTCGCTGTCAGCTGCATCCTCTCCCAGCACACAACACAGCCAGTCCGACGAGGCCTGCAGCCCGCACCAGCGACACGGAAATGGAACCACTGAGAGTGGACGAGGGGACTCTCCACTCACGTCCCCACTCCAGTCGCTGCCAGCAGACACTCCTAACCAGCATACAGCCGGACCACTTACGGAGTGCTGCCAGCAGACGACCAGAGATGGGAACATGGAGAGGGACGAGGGATCCCCAAAACGGACACGGAAGGTAAGGTGGCGGGGAATAAGCCACCAACCGTGCCGTTAACGGAGAACCCCCAGGAACGCTCTCCCTCCGGAGAACGCGCATGCAGGCCACAAGCAGATGGCACAGCATGCTGCACCCTCTTTCGAAGGTGTGCATACCGCATACCAAACACATACCACGTGTAATAAAATCAGGGGGACGCCAAACGAGGCAACGGTGAAGGGATGGCGGGGAAACGCCACTCACCGCGCCCTCAGAGGCGAAACCCCCAGAACGCTCTCCCTCCGAAGAGCGCGCATGTACGCCTTCACAGACGGCGGTACATGCTTCACCCTCTTTCGAGGGAATGCATACTCCCACCCCTCAAAGCCCCTCCCAACAAAAAAGGGGAAGGTTGGTGAGGCTTAGAAAACAATGGGAGGGGGGGAGGGGAAAGACAAACAAAGGGGACACCAACACGGACAACGGTGAGCAAGGAATGGCGGGGAATGCCACTCACCGCGCCGTAAATGGTGAGCCCCATAACGCTCTCCCTCCGGAGAACGCGCATGCACCCCATCCGCAGATAGCGGTGCATGCTTTACCCTCTTTCGAGGGAGCACCACGTGAGGAGCCATTGTGATCATACTGTCACGGCTGAGGATGGGGGAAATCCTCAGCCGTGTAACGCCAGGTCATGTTATGGCCTACTCGGCCAGGAGAACAGGATAGGGAGCAGGTCACCTCCTAACAGCGTCCCTACCCTGACCCTAACTCCTAACAGCATGGGCCGACCTTAAAGGTAGGAGGACCCATGCGCAGGAACCTCGGATCCCTAACTCACCCTCCGTCCGGTCCCTGCGCTAGGAGTCAGAGTAAGACGCCCCACTCCTCCTAGGCACGGAGGAGCAGGAGTCTCAACGGCCAAGCTGTTGGGAAACACAAACAGTACTATGGATATGGCAGGTAATGTGAACTAGCTCCACTTACCTGCCACAGCCTTGCTGACTGGATCCCTGTGCAGGCAAGCTGAAGTCCAGACAAGATTCAATGAACCCAGCAAACACACAACCACACACAGGAACCCAGATCCATAGCTGCACAAATATACACAAGAACAAACCAACTGATCATAACATAACATAGAGTATAACAATTTATGATCACAAGGGTGGCCCACACTGGCAGATGGAAAAGACCAGGAGAGTTCCTCCAGCTTACAAGGCTGGAGTACCCCTCAGAAGTCAGTCTCAACTGAGGCTTTATAGCCCAGGCAGCCACACCCACAAACGGACACACCCAGTGCACACACACTAGGAAGGAGATTAACCCTTCCATCACCAGGGAAGGGAAAACACCACTTAAAGGAGAAAGTGCACACACTGACATAACACACGGTGCACACAACACACACACCTAACAGCAGGTTGCTAGGTGTGACCGCATGCCAGGGCAGCAAGCTGCCTAGCAACGCACAGGCTGCTCTGCTGCTAAAAACACTGGTTGCCCGCGGCAACCACAAGTGAGGCCACAGACAAGCGGCCCTCACCCGTGGTTGAACGCCCATACAAAACCGCAGGCAACCGCATGCGGTAAAGGAGTCACGGTCATGGGCATGGCCGTGACAGTCATTGGGCTACTCTATGGTCTCCTCATGCAGCTTCCACCTCACCACTATGTTATACGTCCACTCTGTGGATTTCTTATGCTGTACCCACCCTCCCCACTTTATGACTGGGCCACTATTTTGCCTTTTGGCCTGGCTGACATTATGATTTATTTGACCCTTCTTCTGATCTGTCAGAAGGAAGGTAAAATTATATGCACAACGGATCATGTCTTTTTAGCAGCTGTAATGCCTGTATGGTCCCATCAGAATTGGCTTATGATTTGGTCGCCAAAAGCAGGAGTGGGTACAAAACACAAAAGACATGCAAATATTCCATTCACGTGTCATCTCAGTTTTAGATCCACTCCTTTTATTTTTTGACATTAGCAATACTGATGGATTATTGAGCAAATGCTGACCGAGTGAAGGCGTATGCTCCATAGACAGGATCCGTTTATTGTGGGTTATTGTTTTGACGGATCAGAGGAAGGGCAAATTAATCAGTGACGTCAACACAAACTTACTGCTGACACCCTCTCCACTCTGTCCGGGGGGGGGCTCTATTGTATACGCATTTAATAGAACATGTTCTGTAGACATCTATGTGAAATCAGCTTGTGACGGTGTAAAAGGAGTGCGTTTCTTCTTGGCGCTAACATCGACCTTTGAGGCTGAGTTCATACTTGAGTTATTTGGTCAGTTTTGGCCCCGTGACTGCCCTAATAAGTGAAGTGTGCAGGGATTCTAAGAGTGACGCCTGTCATCTGCATGTCATACAGACTCACAGTATTATTTCACTACCAAAGCAGACTCCCAGTGCGTGTTACTATAAGGCACAGTATTCTACACCACTATAAAAGCTTTCAGCAGCCAGGAAATAGCTGTTTTTTAACATAATTCGCCGCAAATATATTGGAAAAAAAAATTCCAGAAAGAAATTGCCAAAACGCCAAATCGAATTTTTAAAAATTCTCTAATCTCTAGTGGCACATAAAGAAATCGTTTAGGACATTACATGACAGATGCTGGCTGAAACATACCCATAAAGACATGCTGATGTTAACACTATGTTGGTGGCCATGATATGGAATGCTGTTGATTGCTAAATAATTTCAAAACATCACCTATACATTCTGTTTTATATGCAAACATTGAAGATCTGCAAGGGTTGGCTTACCAAGACCTGCGCGTTTGTTTTTTGGGCATCCTTCCCACTCCGAGCCAAAGATGGTGTGCGTCACTTCCACCAATGACCTGTCTTTCTGTACCAGGTCATGGTAGTGATCAGACCGGGTATCCCATAGCTCTGGCCTTTCTTTAATCAATGAAATAAGCTCCTCTACATCCAAACCGGGCATTGTGAAATCTTTGCTGTGGCCTACTACACACTGCACCTGTCTTCAACTCTTTATTAACTGAAAGCACATGGCTATTGTGGGCCTGGCCTAAGAATCTATAGCACGGATCATCAAAAAACGGATGAAATACGGTGGCTTTCCGTATTTTTTGCGGACCCATTGACTTGAATGGAGCTGTGATTTGCGGACAATAATAGGACGAGCGCTATTTTTTTGCGGAACGGCCATGCGGACACACGGACATGGAATGCACACGCAGTAGTTTCAGTTTGATTTACGGGCCCATTGAAGTGAATGGTTCCGCATATGGTCCGCGAAAAAATGGAACAGACACGGAAATAAAATATGTTTGTGTGCATGAGCCATTATTACTGTTTCTAGTGTGCCTGACTAATGGAGTGCCAAGTCAATGGAGCTATCAGGTTCTATCCAGGGACTCGGCGCTCGATTTTTATCCCTTCCTGGCTATACTCCATTGCCAGTGATAGTCTTTGACTCACTAGCTGTGTTCCTGGTTCTTGCTCCTGTGCTTGTTTGGATTGCTCGTGCTTCTGAACACGGCTTGCCTTCTGACCACTCTCTGTCTCTTGTTTAGTACTGTATAGCCCGTCTGGTTCTGACGCTTTTTCGTACGACTTTGGTATTATGTTTGTCTGTTTTGTTTTTTAGACTGTCTCTGCACTTAAATAGTGTAGGGACCATCAACCAGTTGTGGTTTAGCTATCTAGGGCTTGTACTGCAAGTATGAAGGGGAGGTGGGCTGGGTTCTAGCCTTAGGGCTCACTGTCCTTGTCTGTCCCTACCTACACTCGTAACAAAGTGAATGCCCAACTTTTCTGTCATTGGCAAAGAGAACCCTGTAACGAATCTCCTGGCACCCCAACTGGGTACCTCTGTTAATGAATGCTCCTAGTGCTTCCTGAGGGCTCCAAGCACTCAACTTGACACCATAACCACCACAGACCCCACGGACCACCGCGGCTTGGTTGGGGTCTCACCGTCCTCCACCCACGCTGGACCCAAGACCGGGCTTCAGCTTCCAGTGGGTGAACCTCTCCCAAATCCAGAGACCAGGAACCATGAACAAGCTCTTACAAGAGCTAGTAGTTATAGCCAGGGAAGTATAGCAAATCTTCAGCGTATAGCAATCCCCAGTGTCGATCAGTTACCCAAACACCAGCCTCAACATGATGAAGGGTAAAACAGGAACTCTTTATTGAACACACAAGCATTGACTTATATACACATTTTCCAACAAGGGTACCACCCCCGTGGACCTGGTTGGGAACTGAGGACATAACATAGCAGCCAATCCTTACAGTTTTACAGTTTAAACACAAAATCTATACATTCAACACAATGGCATTGCCTGTGACGCAATTAACAAACACAATGGCATTGCCTGTGACTCACTCAATAACAGAATAGGCATTGTCTTTGATGCAATCAACAAAATACAATTACCAAAACATAATAGGCTCTGCCTGTGATACAATTACAAAACATAATGGGCTAACTTAATCATTCACAAGCAGAAAACACACATTTTCCCCAAAACACAGAAAACACCTCAGAACCCCACATATCCCCATCTATGGATAGCTCTGATCTGGGTAAACAACATATTCAAAAATCACCAAGATTCGAGCAGGGTGTTCCCGAATTCCATGGAAGTCACATTTGGCCGACCGCAAGCATGGCTGTGCGGCCGCTCTACCTTCTCCTTCAAAGTTAGTACAGTCCTGATCAAAAGTTTAAGACCACTTGAAAAATGGCAAAAAATCATATTTTACATTGTTGGATCTTAACAAGGTTCCAAGCAGAGCTTCAACATGCAACAAGAAGAAATGAAAGTGAGACCAAAAAATTTTTGAGCATTCAATTAATTGAAAATAACGATGAAACTGAAACAGGCTGTTTTTCAGCTGATCCAAATTTTAGGACCACATGCCTTTAAAAGGCCAAATCTGTGCAAAGATGTGGATTCATTGTCATTTTCTGTCAGGAGGTCACACGTTGTGATGGCAAATGCAAAATAACTCTCCCTTTTTGAACGTGGTCAGGTTGTTGAACTGCATAAGCAGCGTCTCTCACAGTGCGCCATCGCTGCTGAGGTGGGATGCAGTAAGACAGTCATTTGGAATTTCCTAAATGATCCTGAGGGTATTGGAACAAAAAAGTCAAGTGGAAGACCCAAAAAAGTTTAATCAGCACTGAGCCGGAGGATCCAATTGGCTGTCCGTCAAGACACTGGACGATCCTCGACCCAAATTAAGGCCCTTACTGTATATCTATATTTTGAACCTAATTTCAACACTGAATATTGCAGGGTATTTGCATTTTATGTAGAAACTATACATACTGTGTTCTCCATAGTGCTGCCAGGCGTAGGCCTTCGTCCATCTGTGAGTGCCGTGGCATCACCTGCACTATTGGACCAACTGTATCCCTTCCATAGCTTGTCAAACTGCTATGACATTGCTAAAGCCTGGCCTTTACAGACTGTGAAATAAACAACACACTGTTTGGCCTAGCAGTGTGTTATTGTCAGCCCTTTCTCCGTGATCCTATGCATGGCAAGGGATAGCATTCTAGTTTGAACTGCTGAGTTATTTGGCTCTGAACCCAGACAGAAACAGCATCATGTTCCTTTCCTAGCCCTTGTGGTAATGACGCTACTTTCTGTGACAGCTTCATCTTTACTAAAGAGCAATATATAATTTTTTTGCTCTCTAGTAAATTTAATTGCTGATGACGCCGATTCACATGTACCGTGACTCCCACAAGGGTTCATGGGGATTTGCACCAGATTGGCTGATGAACAAGCTTTTGCTTGTTCATGTGCCAATCAGCCAGAATATGATCAATAAGGAGCTTTAAGAAAGCCCATTATTGATCGAGCTACATCAAATATTCTGCTACCTTTGGGACTATAGGCGTGGGGAAAATAAAACTCCTAGAAAACTATTTTTTATTTAATGAACTCTATTTATTTTTGATGGGAGTTTTACTTTCCCCACAGCTGGAGTGGCCACAGTTAAGGATCATGAAAAAAAAAATAACACACAGTAAAATAAAGTAAACATATTTATTTAACAATAAACTTTCTTTAAAATGTTTTAATATAAACAATAAATAAATAAATAAAAACTATAATTTATGAAAACGTCGAGGGGAGGTGGAGCGTTGAGGGGTGGACGTTCCAGAACCGGCAGCAGTAGCCTCCCTGTCTTCTGTTGAGGAATAAAAACGACGGGCCACAGGAAAAGATGCAGGAGGGATTTGAGGGGTTTTGAGAGTTGAAGGGTCGGAACTAGAATGTTCCCGAGCATGCGTAGAAGAAGGAGTTGGAAAAGAAGTTGGAGTGGTATAGTGAGGAGGAGAAGGTGTATAAGAAAAAAAAGGCAGATTGTACACATGCTTGGGGGGTGGGAACGGGACGGATGGCGGGAATAGGAAAGTTGGCGGAAGGGGGCTGGTTGAAAAGAGTAGGTGTGGGACGGGAAGCAGTGTAAAATTTCCCACGACCTGTTCTTCATCAAATTTTTTAACTCATGCACCTGCTCGGGAGTCATTTGGTCCATTCGGGGGACTAAGGATTGCAGGTAATGTTGGTGAGGTGTAAGTTGACGTACCGACTCTGCCCCCTCCACTCGGCATGCCAAGTCATCTAACGCTCACCTCATTTCATCTGCAAAACCTTCTAGAGCATCGGAAACGATCTCTACCAGGTTACCAAAGTCATCCCGACAGCTCCTACCAGATCTCCTGCTATTCACATCTCATATTTTGTCTCCAATGTAAGAGCGTATGCTGAAAAGAGGGACCAGGTAGGGGACCAGGATTGACCCGAACCGGTGTATGAGGGACAGGAGGGCTAGGGGTAGTGGCCAGTTCAGGGTCCGCTTCAAGAGCTGGTTCAGGTGCCGGAGTGCTGCTGGAAGTTCTGTGGAGAGAAAATAAAAGGCCTTGTATTATTGCTTTCAAGTTATATGCTATGACTACCTCTTAATGTAGTGGGATGCATGAAACAGAGGTGTCAAACGATTCTCTGTCTCAGACAGCCCCTGGCAGACAGAAATTGATAACAATTGTCCATCCAACCGTAGGAAGCTGCATGAAACAGAGGTGTCAAACGATCCTCTGTCTCAGACAGCCCATTGCAGACAGAAGGAGAGGAAAGCAAAATAATTGTATATTTATTTATAGAAAAAAAATGTACCTTCTAAGCGCCAACGTACGTCGCAAGAACCCCAAGGCCGCACTGTGCATATATGGCGGCCTTGAGGTTGCTCTGGATCCTCTCGAGGGCCTGAACTTCCTTGTTGTAGTCTCTCTTGAAGCAGTCTTGGATTGACCGCCACCGAGTCATGACCTTGTCAACTGTGAAAAAAACTGAATAAAATTATATTATAATATTTGCATGGACTTAGGTTTACATTACATGAGGAAAAAATACACATTGCTGTACTTACCACATTCTTTCTGAGCCTCCGCATTTAGATCCCCCCAGCCAGTGAACAACGAGTCACATATCTTTAATATAGAAATATACTTACTGGCTGCCGGTCCTGGTCCGTGGTATGTCCACCTCTCCTCGGTGACGATGACGCCTGTGATGAGCCAGCCCCAGCAGGTGAGGGTGCTGCTGTGGCGGCAAAACTGGTCGATGACTAGAAAAAAGATAAATAATGATTAATGCAAGTATTCTTATTGGATTATAAAAAACTATTGTCGCTTGTACTTAACGGTTGTTGAATGTGACAGCGCATTCTTGGTGGCCTTCGTGGCTGATTTTCTGATGCTTTAGACATTTGTAGAGAAATACAAAAGTATATTTAAACATGCTATACACCAAAATTGACATAGATATCACATATTTATTTAAATAACTTACTTTTGGATGCTATTTTCTGAGCTTCTATAAAAATAAAAAAATAATAAAAAAAATATATTAAGAATATTATTCACATGAACTCGATTTTGATGCCCCCCTCAGTTCCATCTGCATCCACCGTCACCATCTGCCCCCCTCCCAGTGCCATCAACTCCCCCCATACCATAATCTGCCCACATGCCAACAGACCTCCATTACCATATGCCCCCCACTCAGTGCCATCTGCCCCCTCCATTACCATTAACTGAACCTCCCCTGCCATAATTGGCCCACATGACTTGAGGCCACAACAGTGCCTCTTCCACCCCCCATGAGATCAGCCACATCTCTCGTCAATCTGCCCCAACTCAGTGCCAATCAATGACCAAACCAAAGTGCGTCATTCCCCCCTCAACTTGCCATCAGCCACACCGCTCGTCAATCTGCCCCCACTAAATGACATCTTTCCCCCCCTTGCAATAATCTGGCCCCCGCTCAATGACCCAAACAAGTGCCTCATCCACCCCCCACTTTGCCATCACCCCCACAACACTTTGGTACATCTGCCCAAGCACCCCCATCCCAGTGCCATAATATGCTCCCCATGACGAAAGAAAGAAAATAGATAGAGAGATAGAACTTTCTATACATACCTGTTTGTGACTTCTTCTCCCAAGATGGCCACTGTGTTTACAGGTAAAGGGACATTTATTGATCATGCTCAGAAAGGAAAATTAATGGTAACGGATCCGCCTCAGACAGAGCCATCACAGACTGATCCGTCCCCATTGACTTCTATTGTGTTTCTGGACGGATCCGTTTGCCTCCGCATCGTCAGGCGGACACCAAAACACTGCAAGCAGCGTTTTGGTGTCTGCCTCCAGGGCGGAATGGAGGCGGAACGGAGGCAAACTGATGCATTCTGAGCGGATCCTTATCCATTCAGAATGCATTAGGGCAAAGCTGGTCCGTTTGGACCGCTTGTGAGAGCCCTGAAACGGATCTCACAAACGGAAACCAAAACGCCAGTGTGAAAGTAGCCGTCATGGATCTGCAAAAACGGATCTGTTACAATAATACAACCGCATGCATCAGTCATGAACGGATCCATTTCTATTATCTGTAACATAGCCAAGACGAATCCGTCATTAACTCCATTGAAAGTCAATGAGAGACGGATCCGTTTTCTATTGTGCCAGATTGTGTCAGAGAAAACAGATCCGTCCCCATTGACTTACATTGTGTGCCAGGATGTTTGGCTCAGTTTCATAAAGCAGACAGCTAAACGCTGCAGGCAGCGTTTTGGTGTCCACCTCCAGAGCGAAATGGAGACTGATCGGAGGAAAACTGATGCATTCTGAGCGGATCCTTTTCCATTCAGAATGTATTAGGGCAAAACTGATCCGTTTTGGACTGCTTGTGGGAGCCCATGACGGACCTTACAAACGGAAAGCCAAAACGCCAGTGTGAAAGTAGCCTAAACGATGAAATCGGTTTGAAGAACACAGAGCAGTTGCTGTAATGTTTTTCATACAATGCATGTTATGTTCTACTGTATTCTGCTGTTAGTAAAACAATCAAATGTTTAACACAGGAAAGATTTGCAGCTGGACACAAGGCATCACATTATGGGGCTCCCTTATGAACTGATATATGCCAATGGTGTGGCGTATATTAGGTGAAGATTTTGTCACACACCATTTTGCGGCAAAATCTGCAACTTTACCCTGCTCACATCACTTTTTCGATACATCGAGAAAAGGGGGCAGGCCAGTGGGCCCGTCTCATTCATCATTTTCTATGCCAGTTTTTGACATAGAAAATTACTAAAATATATGCCAGCAAGGGAGCTGGCGTAGACTTAAGTCTGTCATATGGCCTGCAGGAGGAAGTGCCAAACTTATGTAGAGGCCTGTACCTTTTATGTCACTTATATTGACTGTACGGAGTCTGTGGACCTTACGATTTGCATTGTAGTGACTCATGTGCACTATTTTACTGTGCAGTATAAATATTAACTTTTTTCAAGTGGATTCATAGGATTACAGGGACATCAGATTTAGTTTACATTTTCAAAAACTTTTTTAAATTTACTCCGAGAGCCATAACTTTTTTTTTGTTTTACGGAGCTGTGTGAGGGTTTGTTTTTTTGTGGGATGAGTTGACACTTTCACTGGTACTATTTGGCATACATGAATTTTGATCACTTTTTATTCTATTTTTAGAGACTGGATGAAAAAAACTGTAATTCTGGCAATGAAAGGGGGAAAAAATTATTTAAAGAGGACCTTTCACCAAAAAACTTTTATTGAAACAGTAAAATTACCTAACAGTGTGGCTCCCAGTCATGTAATTCTGATTATTATTTTTTCAGAGGACCCCCTCTTTCGTCCGCTGTGGTCTCCGGTAATTCTGGTGCCTCATATGCTAATGAGGCGATTCGGTTTGAGTAGGCATTGACAAAGATTTGTACAGGGCGTGGTTTTCTTCTCCCTGGCTAAGAGCGCATCCAATCAGAGCGCTGCGCTCTTAGCCAGGGAGAAGGAGCTAAAGTTCTCGCGAGATTCACGAGAACTTGAGCTTTTACACATCCCGAGGCATGCGCCATCTTGGAGTCCTCGGCGGAGAGGATCGCAGCGGCGGCATAGGCGGCAGCAGCAGCATCCTGTCAGTAAGTATTAAAACCGCGCCCTGTACAAATCTTTGTCAACGCCTACTCGAACCGAATCGCCTTATTAGCATATGAGGCACCAGAAACACTCCTACAATTTTTTTATTCTCTGGCCCATTAGAAAAGTATTGTACATGATGTGAATTGTAGTGAAGGTAAATCTTCCTACTGGTAAAAATAGCTGTGAGCTGTTCACACTGTTTTGGGCCTCAGCTCATATGACCGACACTTCGACTCTCCAACTAATCATTTTATGTGCGGACAGAAAATCTGTTTCTTTTATGAAAAACTGCATTAACCAGCTCTGTCTACTACACACAATTGATGAAGCTATAGTTCAAAGGCTACTCCCAATCAGTTAATTAGTGGGGTGAGGCTTGTCAAACCTCTGCAGATCAGATATTGATGGCCTATTTTGAGGACAGATGGCACTGTGATCCCAGTCCTAAAGCTTAGTTTGTCATCTTTCAAAAAAGACCAAGATTACTGTAGGCCAAAAAAGCCCTCAGAACTGTTCCCTTCCCCCTGCTGCCAAGCAGTCTAAATACAGCTTGTTCAAAACAGTATTGTCGCTTCCTGCCTGGACCAACTGTGTCTGGATGATCAGTAGGGGGAGTCAAGTAAAGAAATATTGTAAAGATAAAGCTTGATAAAGATAAAAATTAACAAAAACAAGGAATTATTTTGAAAATATAATTATCTAAAAAATAATAACAGATAGAAGTCACTACGAAGTTAACAATTTAAAGTACTTGCATTGGGTCCAAAGGCCAAGGTTCACTAAAGATATGAATGTTCTAATATATATATATATATATATATATATATATATATACTCACATTTAATTGTATGATAAAATGTGTTCTCATTAAATATGTAGCAAATAGAATCAATAAGATCTAGTAGCTTATCTACAACTCAAACAATAATATTGACCTTAAAGTCAAGTGATTGGCTCCAAAGTCATCTCCAAATGGAGTTGTCTTATGCTGGACCTTTGGAGTTAATTATTGCACTACAGCTCAGGTCATTCTGGTAAGCTTGAAGATTGGTCTTGATTCCAGTTATTTTTTTGTCTCAATTAAAATCTAGTATTCATTTTCAAGACCTCACATTCAAAAATACATTAGTTAGAGTGGGTACAAAGAGTTATGGAAATATTTCTTTCTATCCTCCCTCAAAAATGATCCCAAATCGAATCTTAAATAAATCTGATTCTGCAGCGTCCCACTATGTGTGTGTGGGCACTGCTTAAAAGCACTTTTTGATCTTAATAATGTATTAGGTTGTAATGTATGACTTTGTACTATTATATCTGCAAAATCCCTGTTACCAGGCAGATTTGGTGTAATTTATACATCCCACCACTAGATGGGGATATAGCTTAGGTCTTATATATATACCTAGGTCAGGCCTAGTGTGGGGGAGGACAGAGACAGGTCAGTGGTTGTTGATTGAGAAGTCAGTCTGCTGAGAGTGTGAGAGTGCAGATCTAGCACTTCTTCTCTAAATGAAAGTTTAGTCCAGAAAGGGACAAAAGAACAGATTTATCTATCCAAAAGATAAAAGGGACAAGTCAGGCATCCAGGACCTTTGGGATATTCAGGTGAAGGATACCATAGCCTCCGGCAACCTCACCCAAAATTGCACTGATATTAAAAATAACCCACAGCTCCAAGTAAAACCTGAAAAGCCTAGGAACAGTGGATTTGCAGAAACAAATCTGTACCATCAAGAGACTGCATTTTTGTACTGCTGCAACCAAAGTCACCAAAAGTAAAAGTTGTGAGTTGCATCTTACCACTGTCTACCTCTTTATTACTACTAATTGTTGTACCACCATTAACCCCTTAAGGACTCAGCCCTATTTCACCTTAAGGACTTGGCCATTTTTTGCAAATCTGACCAGTGTCACTTTAAGTGCTGATAACTTTAAAACGCATTGACTTATCCAGGCCGTTCTGAGACTGTTTTTTCGTCACATATTTTACTTCATGACACTGCTAAAATTGGGTCAAAAAAGTTAATTTTTTTGCATAAAAAAATACCATATTTACCAAAAATTTTGAAAAATTAGCAAACTTCAAAGTTTCAGTTTCTCTACTTCTGTAATACATAGTAATACCCCCAAAAATTGTGATGAATTTACATTCCCCATATGTCTACTTCATGTTTGTAGCATTTTGGGAATGATATTTTATTTTTTGGGGATGTTACAAGGCTTAGAAGTTTAGAAGCAAATCTTGAAATTTTTCAGAAATTTACAAAAACCCAATTTTTAGGGACCACTACAGGTCTGAAATCACTTTGCGAGGCTTACATAATAGAAACCGCCCAAAAATTACCCCATTCTATAAACTACACCCCTCAAGGTATTCAAAACTGATTTTACAAACTTCGTTAACCCTTTAGGTGTTGCACAAGAGTTATTGGCTAATGGGGATGAAATTTGAGAATTTCATTTTTTTGCCTAATTTTCCATTTTAACCAATTTTTTCCACTAACAAAGCAAGGGTTAACAGCCAAACAAGAATGTATCTTTATTGCCCTGACTCTGCCGTTTACAGAAACACCCCATATGTGGCCGTAAACTACTGTACGGGCACACAGTAGGGCATAGAGGGAAAGGTGCGCCGTATGGTTTTTGGAAGCCAGATTTTGCTGGACTGGTTTTTTGACACCATGTCCCATTTGAAGCCCCCCTGATGCACCCCTAGAGTAGAAACTCCATAAACGTGACCCCATCTAAGAAACTACACCCCTCAAGGTATTCAAAACTGATTTTACTAACTTTGTTAACCCTTTAGGTGTTGCACAAGATTTAATGGAAAATAGAGATACAATTTCAAAATTTCACTTTTTTGGCAGATTTTCCATTTTAATATTTTTTTTCCAGTTACAAAGCAAGGGTTAACAGCCAAACAAAACTCATTAATTATGGCCCTGATTCTGTAGTTTACAGAAACACCCCATATGTGGCCGTAAACTACTGTACGGGCACACAGTAGGGCGTAGAGGGAAAGGTGCGCCGTATGGTTTTGGAAGCCAGATTTTGCTGGACTGGTTTTTTGACACCATGTCCCATTTGAAGCCCCCCTGATGCAACCCTAGAGTAGAAACTCCATAAAAGTGACCCCATTTTAGAAACTACACCCCTCAAGGTATTCAAAACTGATTTTACTAACTTTGTTAACCCTTTAGGTGTTGCACAAGATTTAATGGAAAATAGAGATACAATTTCAAAATTTCACTTTTTTGGCAGATTTTCCATTTTAATATTTTTTTTCCAGTTACAAAGCAAGGGTTAACAGCCAAACAAAACTCATTATTTATGGCCCTGATTCTGTAGTTTACAGAAACACCCCATATATGGCCATAAACTACTGTACGGGCGCACAGTAGGGCGTAGAGGGAAAGGTGCGCCGTATGGTTTTTGGAAGCCAGATTTTGCTGGACTGGTTTTTTGACACCATGTCCCATTTGAAGCCCCCCTGATGCAACCCTAGAGTAGAAACTCCATAAAAGTGACCCCATTTTAGAAACTACACCCCTCAAGGTATTCAAAACTGATTTTACTAACTTTGTTAACCCTTTAGGTGTTGCACAAGATTTAATGGAAAATAGAGATACAATTTCAAGATTTCACTTTTTTGGCAGATTTTCCATTTTAATATTTTTTTTCCAGTTACAAAGCAAGGGTTAACAGCCAAACAAAACTCATTATTTATGGCCCTGATTCTGTAGTTTACAGAAACACCCCATATGTGGTCGTAAACTGCTGTACGGGCACACGGCAGGGCGCAGAAGGAAAGGAATGCCATACGGTTTTTGGAAGGCAGATTTTGCTGGACTGTTTTTTTTGACACCATGTCCCATTTGAAGCCCCCCTGATGCACCCCTAGAGTAGAAACTCCAAAAAAGTGACCCCATTTTAGAAACTACAGGATAGGGTGGCAGTTTTGTTGGTACTAGTTTAGGGTACATATGATTTTTGGTTTCTCTATATTACACTTTTTTGTGCGGCAAGGTAACAAGAAATAGATTTTTTGACACGTTTTTTTGTTATTTACAACATTCATCTGACAGGTTAGGTCATGTGGTAATTTTATAGAGCAGGTTGTCACAGACGCGGCGATACCTAATATGTATACAACTTTTTTTATTTATGTAAGTTTTACACAATGATTTCATTTTTAAAACAAAAAAAATGTTTTAGTGTCTCCATAGTCTAAGAGCCATAGTTTTTTCAGTTTTTGGGCGATTATCTTAAATAGGGTCTCATTTTTTGCGGGATGAGATGACTGTTTGATTGGCACTATTTTGGGGTGCATATGACTTTTTGATCGCTTGCTATTACACTTTTTGTGACGTAAGATGACAAAAAATTGCTTTTTTTACACCGTTTTTATTTTTATTTTTTTACGGTGGTCACCTGAGGGGTTAGGTCATGTGATATTTTTATATAGCCGGTCGATACGGACGCGGCAATACCTAATATGTATACTTTTTTTTTATTTATTTAAGTTTTACACAATGATTTCATTTTTGAAACAAAAAAAAATCATGTTTTAGTGTTTCCATAGTCTAAGAGCCATAGTTTTTTCAGTTTTTGGGAGATTATCTTGGGTAGGGTATGATTTTTGCGGGATGAGATGACGGTTTGATTGTTACAATTTTGGCGTACATGCGACTTTTTTGATCACTTTTATTACCTTTTTTGGGAAGTAAGGTGGGCAAAATTTCAATTTCATCATAGTTTTTTATTTTTTATTTTTATGGCGTTCACCGTTCGGGTAAAGTAACATGACTGTTTTATAGATAAGCTCGTTACGGACGCGGCGATACCAAACATGTGTAGGGAATTTTTTATTTATTTTTTAATCAGTGATAAATGTGTTTATTGATTTTTACTTTATTTTCACTTATTTTCACTTTTTTTTTTACCCAGACCCACTTGGTTCTTGAAGATCCAGTGGGTCTGATGTCTGTATAATACAGTACAGTACAATATATATTGTACTGTACTGTATTTTACACTTTGTCTGAACAGATCTATGCCTTTTAGCACAGATCTGTTCAGCACCATGGACAGCAGGATGCCTGAGACGGCGTCCTGTTGCCATGGGAACCTTCCACGTCTGCTAAGCACTGGTCAGAACTGCGCAGACGGGGAAGGGTAAGGAGGGAATCTGTCGGGGGGCTGTCTGGGAGCTCTCTCCCTCTCCATCGGGGGGCTGCAAAGGCACTGCAGCCCCCCGATGGGATTGGGAGGGAGCTCCCTCTTACTGTTAACTTTTTCCATACAGCAGTCCGTACGGACCGCGGTATGGAAAGGGTTAAACGGCTGACATCGCATCATCGATGTCAGCCGTTTATACCAGGGTGTCAGCAATGTGCTGGCACCCTTGTATACCCACTCTACACCAACGATTTATTCAAGGGGAGGCGGGCGGTGGATCGCGATCCCGCCTGCCGCACCGCCCGCCTCCCACACCGCCCTCACCGCCCACAACTCCCCCCCCTGCACCACCCGTCGGCAAAAAATCATGCAGGGGTGCAGGGGGGTGTAAAATCCATATTTTAGGGACACTAAAGTTTCTGATCCCCGCAGTCAGGGACCGCGGGGATCAGAAACTGCAGAGAGCGCAGCAAACCGCAGGTCTGAATTGACCTGCAGTTTTCTGCGATCGCCGATACGGGGGGTCAAATTACCCCCCCCTGCGTTGTTGCGGGATGCCGGCTGAATGATTTCAGCCGGCATCTCGTTGTGATTAACCCCCTGGGCGCCGGAATCCCGATTTAAAGTTAGGACGTACCGGTACGCCCTGAGTCCTTAAGGACTCGGGAAATAGGGCGTACCGGCACACCCTGCGTCCTTAAGGGGTTAACGGTACTGGCGTCACGACAAAAACCATCAAGGGACTCAGCCGCAACAAGCACCCTAAGCACCCCTAACATCAAGGGCACCTCAACCATCATCTTGGCTGATGCTTCCCTACCACAGAGCGTGCCCCGGAGGATTTTGTGCTGTCCACCTCAACACTGTGCTGCCAGCCCAGGGAGGCTTTCTGCTAACCGTGAGTAAACTCATGAACTATGTGTTATTATTTGGCCCCTCATTGGTCCACCGTGCACCTCACGTGTTGCCCCTGTGCTACTGGCTGTCTGCATATCTTTTATTGGCGTCACGAACAGGATATTAACCTTTGTGCCATATTTGAGAGACTGTCGCATGTGAATAAGCCCCTTTATTTGATTGAGAGACTTTTGCTTATTGTGCGCTGTTTTGGGCTACAGAACTGTTCAAACTGCTTGAAATGTATATGGAGGTGCTATACTAGTCCTAAGCATAAAAATCGCAGTGTTAAAAGTGAGAAAATCCAACATTTGTGTGTCACTATAACTGCTTGCATGTCAGTGAATAGACTGTTTCTATGCAATTAAAATGGCCGCTGGAGCTCTGGTTTGAAAAATAATACTGTGCCATCACTGTGGACAAGTTAGCGATACCCCCTGAAGAGCAGGAAAATATTGTGCCGCCCATTTATGCAAAACTGTCTGGTAAAGCCCATCCTACCTTTATTGTGTGGTTTCTAAAATGCCAGCCCTGTATGCAAACGCAGTGCCGCCTCCTCTGCCGGTGGCCACATCAAAGGGAGACGCCGCGCACGGGAGGACAGTGTGACGTGCCTGTATCCCCAAAGTATCGCAGGATTTACACGGGCAAGCTTCCAGAGCGGATCGCGTTGCCTGCCGTCCCCCAAAGTAGAGTACACAGTCTGTGAGTACTCCGATTAGCCTCCACTAAGTCTAAGGAAGTACCGCTAGCAAGGAGCGCTATCAGAAGCTCAAGTAAGCACTGCCTGAGTATTGTATTCAGCTGGTATTAAGGATTTAAAGGGCCATACACCGCAAGATAGCGGTCGTCCATAGCAACGCCATGAAAAATTGATGCAAATTGCATCCGATTTACCTAACTGTAATCTACTTATTGTCAGCATGTCTGTGCAAGAAGATAACGAGCAGGCTGACCTCCGTGGACCCCCTGCGGCAGCCGCAGCCGGCTCCAGCGCCATACCAACTGCTGCAGCACCAAGTTTAATGCCTTTAACTATGCCTTATTATTTTGGGGCCCCCTGGTTCCCATGGTATTCTGGAGAGGTTCACACTTTAAGGGACTTTAAAGAAAAAATGCTTGCTGTGTTCATATTGTACCCTGTATCCCCAGAACAGCAGATGGAGATTCTCCTTGCACAATTGAAAGGAGCTGCTCTCAGAGAAGTGAAATCCTGGCCAAGCTCAGAAAGGAGGACACTGGAGCAGATATTTGAACGTCTCTACACCACCTTTGAACCCAGGACCATGTCAGAGGTCAAGATGAGGTCCTTCAGTAAGAAACAGCAAACGGGTGAGTCCCTCAGAGACTTTGCATTATCTTTGCAGGAAGCCCTTAGAGCTGTTGTACAAGTAGACCCCCGTGAGGCAGAGAATCAGGACAAAACCCTGAAAGAGCAGTTTATTGAAGGTGTCAATACAGACAATTTAAAGTGCCAACTAAGAATGTTAGCCGCCCAGCATCCAAGTGCTGCTTTCTTAGATTTCAAAGAATTAGCTATCAGTATACTGGGCAAAAGTTCACCAACAAAACCCGTTGGATCCACTGTAGTGCCAGCAACACAGCCGGTCACCCCTGTCAAACCTTTACCTGTCGTGAGTCAGGCAACCCAAGCTCCAATTCCTGACGCAGTTGCTGCCCTTACTGTGCAAGTCCAATTCCTGACTAAAAGTCTGGAGAAAGTTCACCAAAAATTGGAACAATGGGAAAAACCATTATTGCTAGAGGATGAGAGACCCGTATCCAGAAGCCTCTTCTCTCCTGATTATAAAGAGACTTATTCCAGAAATTCAGGCGGATGCCCACCTGACCGCACTAGTACCCCCAAGCGGCCTATTTGCACATACTGTCACAAGTCAGGCCATACTGAAGCCACCTACTGGCAGTTAAACGGGCGACCCACGAGGTCAGGGACCACCCCTCGGGAGGTACATCAATAGGTCCAGAAGATCCCCATTGGATGCCAAGATATGTAGGATGCCGTCCAGAAGTGACACTTCAAATAAATGGAGTTCCTTTTGTTGCCCTAGTTGACACAGGATCCCCAGTCACTACCATCCAACAATCTGCATTTAAAAAATACTAGGACCAAAATCAACGTACCCAGCCCCCAGAATCCTGGCTGAGTCTCATAGTTATTAATGGCAAACCTGTACCAATACTGGGTTACTGGGAACCTACCATTCAAATAGGAGGAACTATCCTATCCCAACAAGGCATTATTGTAGTACAAGTCAAAGAAAATAACAATAACCCTCCTATAGTCCTAGGCATGAATGTCCACAGGAACTGTTATGTTGAAATGCTGGAAGCCTTACACCAGTCAGTGCCTACTGCTTCTTTTGCTTCTAAGAAGGTGATCCAACAAACCATCCGTGTACTGAGTGCACAACAGAGATTCGCCAATGAAAATGGAGAAATTTGCTGTGTCCGCATCAAAGATAATCAACCAGTGATTCTCAAGCCCAACACCGAAACTCTCCTGTGGTGCCGAGCTGTAGTGGGAATTCAAGGTCAAGATTACCAAGCCTTGGTAGAACCAGTTGTCTTGGAAGACTATCCTTTAATTAGAGCTGCAAGAAGCCTGGTAACCGTCTCTGAAGGTAAAGTGCCTATTTGTCTCCTCAACTTAAGTGATCACAGTGTAACATTAACAAAATACCATCCCATTGCACAGCTGATACAGGTTACCTTTCAAGATGTCATCAGCATGACTACAGATCTCAAGAAACAACACCCACAGGGCCAAAACTTAAACACCCCCTAGTGGAAAGAACTTCATGTGAGAGATGCTTCAACACCAGAACACCAACTGGAAGGAGTATTGCAAGTCGTGAAGGAACATCACCGTGCCTTCAGTAAGCATTCTACAGACTATGAGGAAGTGGATATCATAAAGCACTCCATCCCTACAGGTTCACACCCACCGATCAAGGAAAGGTATCGGCCTATACCACCTACTATGTACTAATCCGTCAAGCAAATGATTCAGGAGATGAAAGACTCAAATATCATCAAAGACAGCCATAGTCCATGGGCTGCACCATTAGTCCTTGTCCGAAAAAAAGACGGCAACATCAGATTCTGTGTGGACTACAGAAAAATCAACCAAATTACTCACAAAGATGCTTACCCTTCACCACGCATAGAGGAATCCTTGACAGCTTTAGGATCTTCAGCCTACTTCTCTACTCTTGATTTAACCAGTGGATACTGGCAAGTACCGATGGCACCAGAAGATCGTGAGAAGATTGCATTTACCACCCCTATGGGCTTATTTGAATTCAACTGCATGCCCTTTGGACTTTGCAATGCGCCAGGAACTTTTCAGAGGTTAATGGAGCGTTGTCTGGGCCACAAATTTTTTTAAACTGTCCTGTTGTACTTAGATGATGTCATCATCTACTCCAAATCCTATGAAGACCATTTGAAACATCTTGCTGAAGTTTTTCAAGTTCTTATTAAGCATGGACTAAAAGTCAAACAATCCAAGTGTCATCTACTGAAGCCAGAAGTCAAATACTTAGGGCATATTGTCAGCTCTGAAGGTGTTAAACCGGATCCAGAGAAGATAGCCGCAGTTCGAAATTGGCCTACTCCCACTAGTTTCGCAGGATATTACAGACGTTTCATTCCTCACTTTGCCCAAATTGCAGAACCAATATTGGAACTTTTGAGAGGGCATCCTAAAAGATATCAGAAATCTCCAATACCAGTTGAATGGAACACTGAAAGAGAAATTGCCTTCCAGCTCCTGAAAAAGAAGAACCACCAATCTTAGGTTATCCGGAATATCAACAGCCATTTCATCTTTACACAGATGCAAGTAAAAAAGGCCTGGGAGCTGTTTTGTCACAAGTACAAGAAGGTAAAGAAAGAGTCATTTCCTATGCTAGTAGATCTCTTAGAGGTGCTGAACGGAACGACCAAAACTACAGTTCCTTCAAATTGGAATTTCTCGCACTCGTGTGAGCTGTCACAGAAAAATTTAAAGATTACCTTGCCGCAACACCCTTCGTGGCCTTAACTGATAACAACCCACTAGCACATCTTTTTTTATTTTTTATTTTTTATTTTTTTTTATTTATATTTTTATTGTAAATTTCAAAGTATAACAGAGGGTAACAGGGTACCAAGGTATAGGCTCGCAGGCCACGTCAAAATAAGATAGAATACAGAATTTGTACACTTCCGTTATAAAATGTTGCGCAAAGCATGGGCTAGCACACAGTACAATCATTAGCAGATTTGAAAAAGACATATAGTAAATAATGTGCTTGCCAAACTGTAATTTGAGAAGAGGACGACAGGACCTGGTGCAAAGGGACTTAAGTCAACCACGTGGGGTATGAAAGTCTCCTGGTCAAGGCGCTGGTTGTATTGGAAGGATGTGATAGATGATAACATATATATGTTCTAAACTGTTTAGTCGTCTAAGGAATATGCTAAGTTATGGGGGATCTGTATTTAGACCACAGGGACCATCTTTTAAGGAACATCAAGTCTGTACGGGATTCCCATGAAGATAATTCCTCAAACCTATGAATCTGATCAATTTTTTGGATCCATTGTTCTAGGGTAGGGACTTCAGATTGCAGCCAAAATTTAGGGAGTTGAAGGCGGGCCGCCAGCAGCATTTGAATGAATACAAAGGGTGGTTTAGCATTCTCCTTTTCTTGGGAGAAGGATAACAGGGCTAATTGCGGGGAAGGTTGGATCGAGGTGCCACAGACTCTGTTAGCAACTGAGAAGACCTCACACCACAATTTATGGATAAGGGGGCAAGTCCACCAGAGATGAAGAAAAGTTCCTCTCTCCCCAAGGCACCTCCAGCAAACGTCAGAAGCAGACGCAGAGTATCTTGCTGTCTTGTCAGGCGTGTTATACCATCTGGTAAGGATTTTATATCCGTTTTCCTGAATTCTGACACAGCGGGAGGCACCATGAGGGGATTCTAGCAGTTTAGGTAGACCTGCAAATGGAATTGTGATGTTCAGGTCTAATTCCCATTGTTTCACAAAGGATGGTTTAGCTATCGTTGGAGGTAGCCGCAGTTTACTGTATATCTGTGAAATGAGTTTTCTGGGTGTTGGGTGTGAGGAAATCAGTGCTTCCAACCACACCAAAGGGCGAAAAAGATCCCCTATTTCAACATGTTGTTTTAGGTAAGCTCTAAGGTAGGCAATGGAGAGAAAGTCTCTCGGGTGAGGGTTGAGCAGGGCATTTGTCGCTTTTAAGTCCATCCACACTCCCGTAGGGAGAGCCAAGGAGATTATAGGGGTTGAGGTGGTTGAGGTTGAGCTTCTGAGGGTAGGAGGGGCTGTATTTATGACATCAGATACAGATAAGGTGGGAGAAGGGAATGGGATAGAGCAATGCGTGGAGGATAACCACTTCCAAGCTTCCAGCGTGGCCTTGACTATTGGGTAGTGAGAGACAAGGCCAGGAAGGACCAACCTATGACCCAAAAGAAGTGCTCTAGCTGATCCATTCAAAATGTCTAATTCTATCTGAACCACTGTGGAAGAGGGGGGAGAGCGTAGCCAAGTTATTACGCGTGAAAGAAGAATGGCTTTCCCGTATATCTCGGGGTTTGGCAAGCCTATTCCCCCAGCGTGCCTAGGTTTGGTGAGGAGAGCAGTTGAGAGTCTCGCTTTCTTTCCACACCAAATGAAAGATCTGAACTTTTGCATAATCGTGTCATAATAGAGTTTTGGGACAGGTATGGGGAGAACTTGCTGCAAGTAGGTGAGTCGGGGAAGTATTAGGGAAGAGAGAAGGTTTTTGCGACCAAACCAGGACAATGTTGGGTTAGATCGGGCCAAATTATCAATAGCTTAGAAAAGCGAATTTTTTAAGGGGGCATAGTTAAGAGAGAAAAGTTTGGTTATTTCAGGGCTAATCTTGACCCCCAAATATGTGATATTAGGAGAGGACCAATTAAATGGAGACTCCCTCATCAATTGACATTTAGTTGTCCGGGAGATGCCTAAGCAGAGGACTAGCGATTTACTGGCATTAATTTTGAAGTCTTACATGACACTGTAAGCATTTAGGTGGATCTGGATTCGGGGTAAGGATACCTTCGGGTTGATCGTCATCATAAGGACATCATCTGCGAAGGCAGCTATTTTTTGTTCCCTGCCTCCCAAACATAGACCTACTACCTCCTGGTCCAATCTTATGGTAGCAAGGAGTGGCTCAAGAGCCAAAATAAATAGGAGGGGTGATAGGGGGCAGCCCTGGGGGGTCCCATTTCTAATAGGAAATGGGGAGGATAGGTTACCATTAACTAATACTGAAGCTGTTGCGTGTTCATACATCGAGAAGGTAGATTGAACAAAGGAATCAGGCAGACCAAAGCCCAACAGCGCTTGTTTTAAGTATAACCAATTAACCCTATCGAATGCTTTCTCAGCATCTGTACTGAGTAAAAGCAAAGGAGAGGAGATTCGTTTAGCATGACAAAGAGTATTTATCACTCTGGTGGTGTTATCTTTGCCTTCCCTGTTGCGGATAAAGCCGACCTGGTCCCCATGGACAAGTTGAGGGAGAAGGATAGCTAGTCTATTGGCTAACATCTTGGCCAGGAGTTTGAGGTCTATGTTTAGGAGGAAAATGGGCCTGTAGTTGGAACATAGCTTGGCATCTTTCCCTTCTTTAGGAATGAGAGTAATGTGGGCCGCAGTCATATCTCTTGAAAGAGGAATTCCCTGAAAAGTCTGGTTGCAGACTTCTAAGAGATGAGGGAGAAGGAGTTCATGGAACATTTTATAGTAAGCTAATGGCAGACTGTCAGGGCCTGGACTCTTTCCTGTCGGCATTTGATGCATTGCTTTTTTAAGTTCGTTTAGGAAAAAAGGGGATTCCAGACTTGATTTCTGTTTTGGGGAGATGTTAGGAAGTTTAGCAGCTTTCAGGAAAGAAGATGTAGCAGAGGCACGAGTATTTGGATCTGTGGCTGGGGGAAGGTTATATAGATCATTGTAGAAGGAACGAAAATGGGCGGCAATCTGATTAATAGAGAAGATAGGAGTTCCATCATGTGAGGATAGCTGGTGGACGTAATTTGCTGATCTCCTCCCTTTAACTCTATTCATAACAAATTTTGTGGCTTTATCGCCATGTGCGAAAAATCTGTGCTGGGAACTCATATAATATTTGGCTGCTCTAGAAGATAGGAGGGATCTGAGTTTGGCCCTATACTCCGATCCGATAGCTCATGGAATTCAGGGTCAGAGGGTTCAATTTTGTGTTGCGACTCCAGTCTCTGAATATTTTTTAGAGTTTCATCAATTTCTCTTTCCCTTATTCTTTTTTGGTGAGTGCCAATGTTGATGAATTGTCCCCTAATTACTTGTTTGTGGGCGTCCCAAAGAGTGTTCACCGCTAACTCGGGGCTTTTATTTAGCGAAAAATACTCGGTAATGTGTTTGGATATTAATTCTACTGAGTCCTGGTAACCCAGGAGGGATTCATTTAGGCGCCAGTTGAAGCACGAGGGAGTTTCGTTAGGGGCTAAGACAGAAAGAAATATGGGGGAGTGGTCTGAAACATGTATAGAGCCAATAGTCGCCTCTCTACACAAATGCATGTGTTCTTTAGAGATAAACAGGTAGTCTATTCTGTGATAGGTACCATGTATTGGGGAGTAGAACGTGAAGTCTAAAGCATTAGGGTGATGTGATCGCCAGACATCTATCAGGTGTAAGTCCCATATAGTATTCCTGATGGCTTTTAGAGCTTTGTTAGAGTGGGAAGATTTGTGAGAAGAGGTATCCAATTGTGGGAGAAGTGCCACGTTTAGGTCACCACCTGCAATTACTATACCCTCCTTGAAGGATTATATGACAGGGAATATATCAGAGAACCAACGGGCTTGATTAGAGTTAGGGGCATATAAGTTAATAAGAGTGTAAATTTGAGGCCCTATAGTACCTTTAAGTAAAATAAATCTACCATCTGGGTCTAGGATTTGGCTAACAAATTTAAAGGGGATTTTCCTTTGTAATCCTATACTGACCCCGCTAGAAGCCGAAGAACTACCCCCACAGTGATACCAATTGGAATAGTGGGAGAACCGCATGTCAGGGTAGTGGTTGAAGCGGAAGTGTGTCTCTTGCAAGAAAATCACTCCAGCCCCGGCTTTTCTTAGTATGGTAAAGATTTGGCTCCGTTTTGAAGGGGAGTGAAAACCTTTAACATTGTAAGAAGCCACCATCAGATTAGCCATTAGGTATGGTGTGTGTGGAAGTACCTTGTAGCTGGCGTGACTTTCCCGGAGAGAATGTAGCAGGTTTGTGATGATCCGCTGCTTCATGTATCCTAGAAGTTGGAGGAGGTAGGAGTATACTCCATATCAGTGGAAGAGACAGATACCTTGGGTTAGGGATAAGGAGAGGGAACAGAATACAACGTATTAAACAAACAACAAAGGAGAAAGCAGACATTCTTAAATATGTCATAATCGGGAGGGGGGTAATTGGTCTGTAGACCGGTTGGGAGATCGTATAACGCCCATAAGAGGGCTGTGATAGGGCAAGAAAGGGAGGAAAACCCTTAAAGCCAATAGTGCAAGTCGTATGAGATCACATTAACACTGAGACCTTAACTTAAGTGATTGAGAGGTCATGACCTCTAGGTATCAGCATAACCTAAAACGAGCAAGAATAGATCACATATTTCAATCTACTGTTCTTGAGAAAGGCTCCTCGGGGTGAGATGCATGCCTCTTTTCTTGGAACGGGAGGATTTCGGCGTACGTAGCACTTCAAAGGGAGCCACCCTGGGAACATCAGGTAGGGCATTTAGATCTTGAAAGAGTTCCCAATTTTCAATCGGCAGTGAAGGCACATTTAGTAACTCATAAACGGCTGTGAGATCTGTGAATGATGAAATGTTGACCCTCTTGCCCGCATATGTGAAGGCTAGACCAAATGGATAAGACCAACGGTATAGCACTTTGTTAGAGCGGAGCCAGTCCGTCAGGGGCTTGAGGGACCTGCGTTTCTTCAGGGTTGAAGGAGCTAAGTCCTGGTATATATATATATCATGGATTCTTCATATACTATGTCGGTGCGGTTACAAGCCGCCTCTAGGATAGCAGCTTTCACTTGAAAATTAAGAAACTTGCATATAATGTCCCTGGACGGTTCAGCCGGTTTAGGCTTAGGTCTCAGGGCTCTGTGCGCCCGTTCTATGACAACTTCATGTGGGAAGTCAGGGCCCAACAGTGATCCGCATATTTCAATGATAATAGCCGATATATCGCCAGGGGGGACCGATTCCGGTACAGCTCTAAATCTCAGGTTGTTTCGGCGCCCCCTGTTTTCCTGGTCTTCTAATGAACTATGGAGATCGTTCAAATACATTGCGCAGCGGCGAAAAGAATCTGACACTGCAGACTGGTGATTTAAGATAGCTGCTTGGTGCGATTCCAGGGTTTCCACACGCTCCCCAATATGCCTCACCTCATGTCTGCAGGCTGACAATTCCGCAAGGATCGGCTCCATTACTCTGTTGAGAGCACGGTCAAGGTATTTCCTTGTGATCGGCAGCTCGGTGGTGGAGTGGATGTCCTCTGATTCGCTTTCTCCCTCCGATTGTGCAGAGGCGCGCTTCGGAGCTTTAGGCTGCGGTGTCGGCGCCATCTTAGGCTCTCTGGCAGCTATCGTGGTGGCCGCTTTCTTGAGGAATTTCTCCATATCTCCCCCAGGAATTTGGTTTTTGGAGGTAGCAGGGGGATCACCGTGCCTAGCATTCCCGATTTTCACCATTCTTGCCTCTATAAGCTAATTTTAGCTGGCGTTATGGACGATTCTCCTTACAGAGCAGAGAGCTATGCGACCATCTTCATCCGGCGCAAGCTCCGCCCCCCCCACTAGCACATCTTAACACCGCCAAGTTAGGAGCGTTGGAGCAAAGATGGGCCTCACGCCTTGCTAGCTACAACTTTACCGTAGAGTACAGAACAGGAAAAGCAAACGAGAATGCGGATGCATTATCCCATCTGCCGACTAAAGGAGACCATACTTCACAAGAAGATGTTTGGGAAGAGGTAGAAATGCCATCCTTCTACAACAACTTTGCCCACCAAGACGTCATCACTGTCAAAGGGAAAAAGGTTTTCAACCTTCAACAACAAGTGGATCCAAAATCCCATATAGACAAAGAAAGATGGATCAAGTTACAAAATGAAAGCAGAGTGTTAGGAGAACTGCAAGATTTCTTCACCAGTGGAAGAACCCCAGAAAGAATCCGCAGGAAGAATGCTGATCTAGAGTTGTCAAAACTATGGACACACAGAAAACACCTCTTTCTACAAAAGGGCCTACTATTAAGAAGAACTTTAGACCCAATTACATGGGATAGTCTATATCAAATCCTGATACCACGCCGTGATGCAAGAATCATTCTGGAGATGTATCATGATCAATCAGGACACTTTGGCGTGCAGAAAACAGAAGCCACCATCCGTAGAATATTCTATTGGATTGGGATGAGAGGAGACATTGAAAAATGGTGTCGAGAATGTTCCACCTGTGCTGTTGGAAGAAGTGAGAAACATGACCAAAAAGCACCTTTACATTCCATTGTGAGCAGAACACCGCTAGAAATAGAGGCAATCGACCATAAGAAGTTGGAACCAAGTCGCTCAGGTTATACATATGCTATGACCATCATTGACCACTGCACTAAATTTGTTGTAGCCGTGCCTGTCAAAGACTAGAGATGTCCAGAACTATTCGCCGGCGAACAGTTTCCGGCGAACATAGCTTGTTCGCGTTCGCCGCGGCGGGCGAACATATGCGATTTTCGGTCCGCCCCCTATACATCATCATTGAGCAAACTTTGACCCTGTACCTCACAGTTAGCAGACACATTCCAGCCAATCAGCAGCATACCCTCCCTCCCAGACCCTCCCACCTCCAATCAAAAAGCAAGGACAGCATTCATCTTAGATTCATTCTGAAACTGCAGTGTTAGTGAGAGCAGGGAGAGTGCTGCTGCTGCTGATTTAATAGCGTCCTGACAGCACCCCAAAAAGCCCTTTTTAGGGCTAGTACATCAGTGTGCTTTTTTTTCCCTCTGTAATATAATTGCAGTTGCCTGCCAGCATGTGTCAGGCCCACAGAGTGTACTGTGCCCACTGCCAGTGCCCACCACTCATATCTGGTGTCACAGTAGCTTGCATTTAAAACAGTAAAACATTTTTTTCTCTGTAATATAATTGCAGTTGCCTGCCAGCGTGTGTCATGCCCACAGCGTGTACTGTGCCCACTACTGCCAGTGCCCACCACTCATATCTGATGTCACAGTAGCTTGCATTTAAAACAGTAAAATAATTTTTTCTCTGTAATATAATTGCAGTTGCCTGCCAGTGTGTGTCAGGCCCACAGAGTGTACTGTGCCCACTACTGCCAGTGCCCACCACTCATATCTGGTGTCACAGTAGCTTGCATTTAAAACAGTAAAAAATAAATCTCTGTAATATAATTGCAGTTGCCTGCTAGCGTGTGTCAGGCCCACAGCGTGTACTGTGCCCACTACTGCCAGTGCCCACCACTCATATCTGGTGTCACAGTAGATTGCATTTAAAACAGTAAAACAATTTTTTCTCTGTAATATAATTGCAGTTGCATGCCAGCGTGTGTCAGGCACACAGCGTGTACTGTGCCCACTACTGCCAGTGCCCACCACTCATATCTGGTGTCACAGTAGCTTGCATTTAAAACAGTAAAACAATTTTTTCTCTGTAATATAATTGCAGTTGCCTGCCAGCGTGTGTGTCAGGCCCACAGCGTGTACTGTGCCCACTACTGCCAGTGCCCACCACTCATATCTGGTGTCACAGTAGCTTGCATTTAAAACAGTAAAACAATTTTTTCTCTGTAATATAATTGCAGTTGCCTGCCAGCGTGTGTGTCAGGCCCACAGAGTGTACTGTGCCTACAACTGCCAGTGCCCACCACTCATATTTGGTGTCACAGTAGCTTGCATTTAAAACAGTAAAAAAAAAATTCTCAGTAATATAATTGCAGTTGCCTGCCAGCGTGTCTGGCCCACAGCGTGTACTGTGCCCACTACTGCCAGTGACCACCATTCATATCTGGTGTCACAGTAGCTTGCACGCATAGTACCACTAATCTAAAAAAAAATGACAGGCAGAGGCAGGCCACCCCACAGGGGCCGTCGTGGTCGTGGTGCTGTGATTTCCTTTGGCCCTAGAATAATGCCCAGTGTTCAGAGGCCACGTACCCTGAACTCGAAAAGTTCTGAGGACATAGTTGACTGGCTAACACAGGACACAAAATCTTCTACAGATTTCGCTCGGAACCTTGATGCACCATCCTCCTCCAGCTCAGCTTCGGGCACCTCTCAAGTTACCACTCGCCTGCCTGCCGCCACCACAAACACAAGCACCGCAGCTGCTTCACTTGAACTGTCAGAGGAGTTATTTACACATCAGTTGGAAGAAATGAGTGATGCGCAACCATTATTGCCAGAGGATGTAGATAACAGGGATATGGCTCAGTCAGGCAGCATTACACACATGGACGTACGTGTGATGATGATGATGTTGTACCCGCTGCTGCTTCCTTTGCTGAATTGTCAGATACAAGTGAAGCGGTTGATAATGAGGATGTGTCTGTGGATGTCACGTGGGTGCAGGGAAGAAGAAGAACAGGGGGAAAGTTCAGATGGGGAGACAGAGAGGAGGAGGAGACGAGTTGGAAGCAGGGGGAGGTCGTCACAAGGAGCTAGTGGCACAGTCAGACAGCATGTATCGGCACCCGGGGTCAGCCAGACAGCGCGCCAATCAACGCATGCTGTTACCACCACCAGAATGCCATCATTGCAAAGCTCAGCAGTGTGGCATTTTTTTTGTGTGTCTGCCTCTGATAACAGCGATGCCATTTGCAACCTGTGCCAAAAGAAACTGAGTCATGGGAAGTCCAACACCCACCTAGGTACAACTGCTTTGCGAAGGCACATGATCTCACATCACAAACGCCTATGGGATCAACACATGATGAGTACAAGCAGCACACAAACTCAAAGTCACCATCCTCCTCCTGGTCCAGCATCTTCAGCCACGTCAACCACTGCTGTCCTCCTTGCCCCCTCTCAACAATCTGCCACTCCGCCTCTCACCTTCAGCAGTTCCTGCTCATCTGCCCACAGTCAGGTGTCTGTCAAGGAAATGTTTGAGCGTAAGAAGCCAATGTCACAGAGTCACCCCCTTGCCCGGCGTCTGACAGCTGGCTTGTCGGAACTCTTAGCCCGCCAGCTTTTACCATACAAGCTGGTGGAGTCTGAGGCCTTCAAAAAATTTGCAGCTATTGGGACACCGCAGTGGAAGGTACCAGGACAAATTTTTTTTTCACAAAAAGTAATCCCCAACCTGTACTCTATTGTGGAAAAGGAAGTCATGGCATGTCTGGCACACAGTGTTGGGGCAAGGGTCCATCTGACCACTGATACCTGGTCTGCAAAGCACGGTCAGGGCAGGTATATCATGTACACTGCACATTTGGTAAACCTGCTGACGGCTGCCAAGCATGGAATGCGTGGCTCTGCAAAGGAGTTGGTGACACCACCACGACTTGCAGGCAGGCCTGCTGCCACCTCCTCTACTTCTCCTACTCTATCCTCTTTGCTAACCTCCTCGGCTAAGTCCTCTTCTGCTGCTGCGTCTTGCTCCACATTAACTGCACCCCACCAGCTCCCCAGGGGCTATTCCACATCCCGGATACGACAGTGTCACGCCGTCTTCGGGTTGACTTGCCTGAAAGCAGAGAGTCACACCGGACCAGCACTCCTGTCCGCCCTGAACGCACAGGTGGATCAGTGACTCCACACCAACTGGTGTGTGAAAACGGAAGCAATTTGTTGGCGGCATTGAATTTGGGCATGTTGACACATGTGCCTTGCATGGCACATGTGTTGAATCTGATCGTACAACGCTTTGTGCATAAGTACCCAGGCTTACAGGACATCCTCAAGCAGGCCAGGAAGGTGTGTGGCCATTTTAGGCATTCCTACAAGGCCATGGCGCACTTTTCCGATATTCAATGGCGAAACAACATGCCAGTGAGACGCTTCATTTGCGACAGCCCGACACGTTGGAATTCAACACTCCTAATGTTCGACCGCCTGCTCCAACAAGAAAAAGCCGTCAACGAGTATTTGTATGACCGGGGTGCTAGGACAGCCTCTGCAGAGCTGGGTATTTTTTTGCCACGTTACTGGATGCTCATGTGCAATGCCTGTAGGCTCATGCGTCCTTTTGAGGAGGTGACAAACCTAGTCAGTCGCACCAAAGGCACCATCAGCGACATCATCCCATTTGTTTTCTTCCTAGAGCGTGCCCTGCGAAGAGTGCTGGATCAGGCCATAGGTGAGCGTGAAGAGGAAGAGGAAGAGTTGTGGTTACCATCACCACCAGAAACAGCCTTATCAGCATCGCTTGCTGGACCTGCGGCAACTTTGGAAGAGGAGTCTGAGGAAGAGGAGTCAGAGGAGGAATGTGGCTTTGAGGAGGAGGAAGACCAGGGTGCTCGTTGTCACCTACCTGGTACCCGTGGTGTTATACGTGGCTGGGGGGAAGAACAGACCTTCAATGAGATCAGTGAGGACGAGGAACGGGACATGAGTAGCTCGGCATCCAACCTTGTGCAAATGGGGTCTTTCATGCTGTCATGCCTGTTGAGGGACCCTCGTATAAAAAGGCTGAAGGAGAACGACCTGTACTGGGTGGCCACGCTACTAGACCCCTGGTATAAGCAGAAAGTGGCTGAAATGTTACCGAATTACCAGAAGTCGGAAAGGATGCAGCAGTTCCAAAACAAGTTAAAAACTATGCTTTACACAGCGTATAAGGGTGATGTCACAGCACAACGGGAATCTAACAGGGGAAGAGGTGAAAGTAATCCTCCTCCTACCATGACCACGCCGGCAAGGACAGGACGCTTTACAGACATGTTGCTGATGAAGGACATGACCACGCCGGCAAGGACAGGACGCTTTACAGACGTGTTGCTGATGAAGGATACGCATCGCCACAGCCCTTCGGGTTCCACCCTCAGAGAACGACTCGACCGACAGGTAGCAGACTACCTCGCCTTAACTGCAGATATCGACACTCTGAGGAGCGATGAACCCCTTGACTACTGGATGTGCAGGCTTGACCTGTGGCCTGAGCTATCCAATTTGCGATAGAACTTCTGGCCTGCCCCGCTTCAAGTGTCCTGTCAGAAAGGACCTTCAGCGCAGCAGGAGGTATTGTCACTGAGAAGAGAAGTCGCCTAGGTCAAAAAAGTCTAGATTACCTCACCTGCTGTATTTAATCTCTGCATGCCGGATGACTTGCGTGACTTCTCTGCCACCAACTAGGGTTCAAGCAGCAATGTTTTAGCGCACTTTCTGCCTGGAAAACATCAATTTTTCCGGCCGCTGCTACAGCAGCGGCTGCAACAATGACTAATTTTTCAGGCATGTGTACATGCCAAATTTTTCTGGGCTCTGGTGCTGCACTGTGGCTGCAAAAAAAAAAAAAAAAAGGCACATACATGTGTCAATTCCCCTTCGTGATCGTTACCTTGTTGTGGTGAAGGGGCTTGCGTATCACAATGAACCGATCACGCCTACTTTATTGCCTCAGCTGATGTATACCTACAACAACACTATTCATTGTTCTACTGGGTATACACCCTACTACCTTATGTTTGGCCGACAAGGTACCTTACCTGCTGACCACACTTTGGGCGTACAAGTGCCTGATGCAATCAACCCCCTACCAAAAACTGATTGGGTGACTGAACACCAAAGGCGTTTGATTGATGCACAAGAGATTGTTCAACAATGCATGGGACAAGCCCATTAAAAACAACAGAAAGACTACAACCAATCTGCCAAGGCAGAGCCACTCAAAATTGGTAATCGTGTCTGGTTAAAAAATAACCAGCAAACTAGATAACAAATGGGGGAGAGAACTTTATACCATTACTGCTATTCTAAATCCGGAAACTGACACGTATGAGATTACCCAAGAGGACAAATCCCGGGTAGTACATAGAAATCGCCTAAAATTGTGCCTCAAAGAAGACACTTCCGTAGCAACTTCTCCAGAAGAAGCTGTTCCAGAAGAAATTCAACCCATTGAACCAGAACTGGAAAAACCAACTGAGCCAGAGGGACCAATACAGTCCTTTGGAAAAACATTATTAGCCTCTGACCCTTTGCAATGGTTCTTGACTCCATGGCTCAACATTCTAGTGCCTGCTAAAACCAACACCCCAACACTTGAACCAGAAGATGAAGTTACTGCAACTCAGGAAACCTCAAGTTCCCTGGAAGCAAGGTCTGAAGACTCTCAGCCGCTTCGTAGATCTGAAAGGAGTACCAGAGGACAACCACCAGTCCGTTACGGAGATTTCCTGCTCCAGCAGCCGAGAAGACAAGTTCCAGCTCTGCCAGTTCAACGTTAAGGACACCCTTAATTTGTTTGGAATTCCAGCGATCCAGAAATAGGACTAATCTTCAGTTATCTTGTGCCATTTGCCTTAAATGACTTTTTAAGGGACTATTTGCCTGTTTTGCAACATTCAAGTCTGCACCCGGAGATAGACTTTCACGTACCTGAGCCTCCGTGCCATTCCATTTTGACATTTATTTGTGCTTAGGGAACGGACTCATACCCTGTGAGCCTCCTGAGATGTTTATTTTTGTTTTTCTTCATCTTTATGGACAATTTTGGTTTCCGGTACATCAGCAGTATTCAGAGAAAATAATGTGTTACCCCATTTGTCACATTTCGTTGTTGCCTGAGATATGCTTGCCTAACCCATTTTATTTATAGAATTTAGACTCCTGTACTCCACTTAGTTTTCAAGAATAATGCTTTTATTAGTGTGCGGTTCCAGTCAAAAAACGTTTTTCGGCTTATAGCCTTCTTCAGTATAACCGGTTCGAGCCGCATAGGTGAGAGGAAAAAGCATGGAGGTAGTAAACCCTCAGTGGGTAGCAGGAAGCTGCTTTGGTAGGGGGCTCTGTGGCCCTGTGTGGCGAGCCTTATGGTGAGGCAGTAGCCTGAATGCCAAGGCGCCATGAAAACCAAGTGGAGTACAGGAGTCTAAATTCTATCATTATCTGGTTTGGGAACCATCTCCTATCACCCACACAATCAGATTAGAGTACCATGCAACCTTATACTACCATTTTATTTATAGGTACAAGAAGTGAGTTATAGTATTGTTTTCCTATGCATGCATGCTTTTCCCTTTTTATATCTTACAGGAAGATACAACATCGAGTCAAGAATGTGTCGAGGGCGACTTACATTTTACCATGGGGGTATGCAGCGTCCCACTACGTGTGTGTGGGCACGGCTTAAAAGCACTTTTTGATCTTAATAATGTATTAGGTTGTAATGTATGACTTTGTACTATTATATCTGGAAAATCCCTGTTACCAGGCAGATTTGGTGTAATTTATACATCCCACCACTAGATGGGGATATAGCTTAGGTCTTATATATATATATACCTAGGTCAGGCCTAGTGTGGGGGAGGACAGAGACAGGTCAGTGGTTGTTGATTGAGGAGTCAGTCTGCTGAGAGTGAGAGAGTGCAGATCTAGCACTTCTTCTCTAAATGAAAGTTTAGTCCAGAAAGGGACCAAAGAATAGATTTATCTATCCAAAGGATAAAAGCCACAAGTCAGGCATCCTGAACCTTTGGGATATTCAGGTGAAGGATACCATAGCCTCCGGCAACCTCACCCAAAATTGCACTGATATTGAAAAAAACCCACAGCTCCAAGTAAAACCTGAAAAGCCTAGGAACAGTGGATTTGCAGAAACAACTCTGTACCATCAAGAGACTGCATTTTTGTACTGCTGCAACCAAAGTCACCAAAAGTAAAAGTTGTGAGTTGCATCTTACCACTGCCTACCTCTTTATTACTACTAATTGTTGTACCACCATTAACGGTACTGGCGTCACGACAAAAACCATCAAGGGACAGGGGCATAGCTAATGGCTCATGGGCCCTGGTGCAAGAGTTCAGCTTGGGGCCCCCTTCCCTCAGTGCTTAGTGGCCAAGGGCAGGAAGCGCATAGCCTTCGTGCTGCCTGAGGCTAAAATTGAAATAGCACCCCTGCCCCCATGCCAAATTCTTGATTTAACCCCCTTCCCCTTGAGCCAGAGGTGTAACTTGACCAGCATGGACTTTCTATAATACTGGTGTCTTCTTATGCACCACAAGGGTCTTTGGGCCCCCTCAGGCTCCTGGGCCAGGTAGCGACTGCTACCTCTGCACCCCCTATAGCTACGCCCATGTCAAGGGACTCAGCTGCAACAAGCACCCTAAGCACCCCTAACATCAAGGGCACCTCAACCACCATCTTGGCTGATGCTTCCCTACACAGAGCGTGTCCCGGAGGATTTCGTGCTGTCCACCTCAATACTGTGCTGCCAGCCCAGGGAGGCTTTCTGCTAACCGTGAGTAAACTGATGAACTGCTTGTTATTATTTGGCCCCTCATCGGTCCACCGTGCACCTCACGTATTGCCCCTGCACTACTGGCTGGCTGCAATTCTAAATCCAAATTTTTAGAAGAGTTTGGGTCAAATTTGGATTCTTAAGAATCGATTTGCTCATCTCTATTTATAACATAGCAGATCATAAGACCATTTTATAAAACCAGGGGAAAAGCTCAGAAGCTTAAAAAAATATATTTTACAATAAGAGTACCCAAGTCTCACCTGATACTGAAGTGCATGTCCTTTTTTCCTAATTCTGTATATTAATTATGAAATGCCAAGGAATTATGATTATAACAAAATTAGAGCTCAACCTCTATTATTGTTGATTACTACTGCTCTTTTTAGTAATCACTGCAGAATTATTATTGGGGCGTATAATTAAGGGTATGCCGCTTTATATTAAATTCTCATGTAATTTTGCAAGTGGAAATTTTGGCCAGAATTTTTTTAGGGTAGAACCTCATAGTGATGTTCTGTTCTTGAATTTGTTTCATGCAGTCGTTTCTAAACTGCATGAAGATAACACACTTCCATTAGGCATATTATTCTTCATGTAACAAAATAATTTGGTTCTTCACTAAACTCTAATAGCTATTAGTCACCATTATAAGGCCCTCATTCAGTGGCTATTAGATGCAATTTCAGCTTGTAAGAGTGAAAGATATGAAAAATGATTGCATAGTTGGACAAGGCAGCCAGCAATGGGTAGGAGTTGGAAATGTTGATTAATTTCTTTTCTGCAGTCATTTTTCTTAATTTATTTGTGCATTAAATATGATGTGATAGTATCAATAGGGCTCCATGATATGTTGTAAGTGGGATGAAAAGGATGTCATTAAAATAGATGACCCAGCCAATATCTCAAGGCTAGTGAGATCTTTTAAGTAATATGGCCTGATAGGTTCTCAAAATAAGTTGTGCCCAATTTCCAAACTTGGGTTATTCATTTGTTCATAACCATCCCATAATTTTATTATCACTTTTTTACTTATGCTCATATAGGCTTAAGAGTCTATATAGTCTAGTTTCAATCACTGTAATCACTGCATCAAGTAACAAATAAGCAGTTAAATGCCATATTGTGGGATAGAGATGGCCTTGAATTTCACCTGTCGGTCATTTCGCAGTGAAATTTGCTCGTCCGCGATTCGCCGAACATGCGAACATATGGCGATGTTTGCATGCGTCATATTCTTTTGCATTGCGCCGAACTTTGACCCATGACACATCCAACAGGTTTGACAGGACAGCCAATTGAGACGTTTAAGCACATGGACACACCCCCACCCTATAACAGAACCCGATCTGGAAGCCATTTTACATTCTATGTTTTGCCAGTGTAGGGAGAGGATGCTTTGTGGAGCAGGGACAGACTGTTAGGGACACCAAATGCTAGCTAAGAGGGCCACAAAAGTCTTTTTAAGGACTGGTATATGCGTGCTATCGATAGGTGTGTGATATACTAAGGGGTGTGATATACATATAATATGCTTTCTAACATTATTATTATTATAATAGTGCATTTGCATTGTGCAGCAGTTGTGTCCGGTTCTGCTACGATACCGTAGCTACAGTGGGATGCGAAAGTTTGGGCAACCTTGTTAATCGTCATGATTTTCCTGTATAAGGGTCCATTCACACGTCCGTTGTTTCTTTCCTGATCTGTTCCGTTTTTTGCGGAACAGATCTGGACCAGATCTGTACCCATTCATTTTCAATGGGTCCTGAAAAGAATCGGACAGCTCAATGTCTGATTTTTTTTCAGGACCCATTGAAAATGAGAGGGTACAGATCTGGTCCAGATCTGTTCCGCAAAAAACGGAACAGATCAGGAAAGAAACAACGGACGTGTGAATGGACCCTAAATCGTTGGTTGTTACGATAAAAAATGTCAGTTAAATATATAGGAGACACACACAGTGATATTTGAGAAGTGAAATGAAGTTTATTGGATTTACAGAAAGTGTGCTATAATTGTTTAAACAAAATTCGGCAGGTGCATAAATTTGGGAACTGTTGTCATTTTATTGATTCCAAAACCTTTAGAACTAATTATTGGAACTCAAATTGGCTTGGTAAGCTCAGTGACCCCTGACCTACATACACAGGTGAATCCAACTATGAGAAAGAGTATTTAGGGGGGTCAATTGTAAGTTTCCTTCCTCTTTTAATTTTCTCTAAAGAGTAGCAACATGGAGGTCTCAAAACAACTCTCAAATGACCTGAAGACAAAGATTGTTAACCATCATGGTTTAGGGGAAGGATACAGAAAGCTGTCTCAGAGATTTCAGCTGTCTGTTTCCACAGTTAGGAACATATTGAGGAAATGGAAGACCACAGGCTCAGTTCAAGTTAAGGCTCGAAGTGGCAGACCAAGAAAAATCTCGGATAGAAAGAAGCGACGAATGGTGAGAACAGTCAGAGTCAACCCACCGACCAGCACCAAAGACCTACAGCATCATCTTGCTGTAGATGGAGTCACTGTGCATCGTTCAACCATTCGGCGCACTTTACACAAGGAGATGCTGTATGCGAGAGTGATGCAGAGGAAGCCTTTTCTCCGCCCACAGCACAAAAAGTGCCGCTTGAGGTGGGCTAAAGCATATTTGGACAAGCCAGCTTCATTTTGGAATAAGGTGCTGTGGACTGATGAAACTAAAATTGAGTTATTTGGCCATAACAAGGGGCGTTATGCATGGAGGAAAAAGAACACAGCATTCCAAGAAAAACACCTGCTACCTACAGTAAAATATGGTGGTGGTTCCATCATGCTGTGGGGCTGTGTGGCCAGTGCAGGGACTGGGAATCTTGTCAAAGTTGAGGAACGCATGGATTCCACTCAGTATCAGCAGATTCTGGAGACCAATGTCCAGGAATCAGTGACAAAGCTGAAGCTGCGCCGGGGCTGGATCTTTCAACAAAACAACGACCTTAAACACTGCTCAGAATCCACTAAGGCATTTACGCAGAGGAACAAGTACAATGTTCTGGAATGGCCATCTCAGTCCCCAGACCTGAATATAATTGAAAATCTGTGGTGTGACTTAAAGAGAGCTGTCCATGCTCGGAAGCCATCAAACCTGAATAAAATAAAGATGTTTTGTAAAGAGGAATGGTCCAAGATACCTTCAACCGGAATCCAGACTCTCATTGCAACCTACGGGAAGCGTTTAGAGGCTGTAATTTCTGCAAAAGGAGGATCTACTAAATATTGATTTAATTTCTTTTTTGTGGTGCCCAAATTTATGCACCTGCCTAATTTTGTTTAAACAATTATAGCACACTTTCTGTAAATCCAATAAACTTAATTTCACTTCTCAAATATCACTGTGTGTGTCTCCTATATGATATAGTTAACTGACATTTTTTATCGTAACAACCAACGATTTATACAGGAAAATCATGACGATTAACAAGGTTGCCCAAACTTTCGCATCCCACTGTATATAGAGGGACAAATACTATTGGAATAACTAATTGCAACTGGTGTGATATACCAGTTGCCCCAAAAAGAACTGATTGAGGGATGTGATATATCTAAAATATACTTTCTAACATAGAAAGTATATTATAGTGCATTTGTATTGTGCAGCAGTTGTGTGCAGTTCTTCAAAAACTGCAGGTATATAGAGGGACAAGTGTTATTGGAACAACTATTTGCTATGGGTGTGACATACCTGTAGCCCCCAAAAAAACTGATTGAGGGATGCGATGCACCTGCTTCCACAAAATACTGATTAAGGGGTTTGATATACCTGCTTCCACAAAATACTGATTAATGGGGTGCAATATACCTGATAATAATATCACCCACCCTGCCTTCAGCCTCTCCAGCATACAGTACCATGTAAATAATATCACCCCCACTATCCTCTCTTCAGACCCCTCTAACATACAGTCTCCAGTACAAAGATGATTCCTCCTTCCTTCAGCCCCTGCAAAAAGCCCTCCAGGTAAAAATAACAGTAAATTTTCACCTCCACATACTGAGCTGCAGCCTCTGCTCCTCTCTCCAACAACCTGCTCTGTAGACTTTCCCCCCGCACATCTTTAGGCCCCGCCCCTTGGACGACGAGACTCCACCTCTTCCCCTGACATCATACCTCCTAGGATCAACTCCATTCTAGACACTACGGTTGCTCTACTGCCTCATAGGGTCCAGGCCACTAGCCTGAAGCCTATGAGGAAGAACGAAGGGGACGGGAGCCGTGGCCCTCATTGAAGTGCTTGCTGCCTGACGCCCCCTGCAATGGCCCCTACGCCCCCCCCTTCCCCCACACTACACCACTGGAGGACAGCGATATACCCATTTCCACAAATACTGTTCTTCTATAGGAACTTTGGTACAGGGTCATTTTGAAAATTGACAGGCAGAGGAAGAGGCAGGCCGTTTTGCAGGGGTGGTAGGGGTCGGGAAGGTGCACCAGGCCAGAGCCTAAGTGGGAAGTTGTAGAAGATGCGTGCGATTATGTCAGAGGACGCAACAGAGATGGTTGAGTGGCTCACTCAGCCTTCCGCTTCTGCACCCTCCTCATCCTCTGTATCTGCACCCTCCTCACTCTCTGCTGTGTGCACCCCCAAAGACACCACCACCACCACCATATCCCCTCCACTGAAGTCAGAGAAATTATTTTCCCATCCAATCCCAGACTTTACTGATGCACAGCCATTCTTGGCATTGGGTCAATTGGCTGCCTACTCCGAGATCTCTAATATCAGTGGTGGTGAAGGTGACGATGATGACGTGTCGATGGATGTGGGTGCCCACAAGAGAGGAAGAGGAGGGGATTTGAGAGGGAGAGACAGAGCAGCAGATCAGGAGGAGAAGGAGGAGAAGCAGGCAGAACTCGCTGTGCACAGGAGGCAAAAAGAAAACTGCAAATGTATCTGGAGCGAGCCATTACCATGCATGGTCACATCTTGCGTTCCCAGGACGCCGGTACATGGCTCCACAGTGTGGGATTTTTTTAACGTGTCAGCTGCTGACAATAGTGTTGCCATCTGCAGCCTGTGCTGTCAACGCATAAGCCCAACACTTACCTAGGGACGACCGTCTTATGAAGGCACCTGGCCTCCCATCACCGAGCCCAGTGGGAGCAACACTACCAGAACCCACAAAGGCACACTCCTGGCGCTCCACATCCTGCCTCTTCTCCTTCTCCTCTCTCCTCCTATTTCTTCTCCACTTCACCTTCCACCGTGCCATCGTCACGTTCATCTGGCAGAAGGCAGGCTTTCATGGCTCAAATGTTCACGCATAAAAAAGTTAATGACGCCAGATAACCCTCTTGCCCAACGGCTGACCCTTGGCTTGTCGGAGCTGCTAGACCGCCAACTACTGCCATATAAACTGGTGGACTCGGAGGCCTTTAGAAAATTTGTGGTCATTGGCACATCGCAATGTAAGGTCCTGGAAGGAAATATTTCTCCCAGAAGGGCATAATAGAGCTATGGCCACATTCAGTGGCAATTGAATATATATCTGGCACACAGTGTTGATGCCAAGATACATCTGACCACAGACACGTGGTCTAGCAAACATGGGCAGGGAAGGTACATAACTTTTACTGTGAAATAGAAAGAATGGGCACTCTTATACCTGGTTCACAAAGTTAGCAAAGTGACACTATTTATTAATAACAATTAATAAATATACAGATCGTCACCATACATAAATGAAAATATATATCCTAAACAGAATGTTACCCTAAAAAATGTTGCAATTAAAATATCAAATAAAATGTCAGATAAAATAGCAAATGAATCAGTCCACTGATATAAATACTAGATAGGGAGTGGACCTGTAGGTCCGGCCGGAGTTAGCCAGGCTGCATAGGAATAAGCGGACTAAGTATCCTCTATTAATTATAACAGTGGCCGATGCCGATGAGTTCTCCAGACATAAAGCGTGAAAATAATAATAAATCAACGTGTATACGTATAAGAATCCGGTGTGATAAATACCAATAGTGATATAAAACAGTTTTCTAAAGTGAAAATATCTATAAGGTAAAATAAAATAATAATGTGGCTACATATAGCGGTGCTCAAATTATTCAAATGTTAAACGTCTAGATAAAAGCATAAAGTGTCGCTGGAGACACGGCAATATAAGAGGACAGTGAGTCTCACTGGTGGTTCTATTCCTAAAAAGCGATTTGCTGTTATAACACAGGTCTCCTAGGAATCGGCTTGATATAGCACTATTCAGTCGGCACAGTTCATCAGAGTGTACTATATTACACAAAGTTGCGATCCAGCGATGTAGCTAGTTAAGCATACTTTACATTCCAAAGTGGCAGTGCAGTGTAAATGAATTGATGCAGCAGTGCATATAACTACAGCAGTATTCAGTTTGTTACTCACGTACAGTCCTGCAAGCCCCACCGTGGTGTCCCACGTGGTGTAGAATCAGGGTGAGTTTTCCTTATGGGTAGCAAGTGGAAAAGCTGCTTTACTGCTGGATAGAAGTGCTGCGTAAGGGGTCTTTCAATTTTGCAGATCCGGCTGTGAGTAGAGGCGCTCGTTCTCTTGCACTCCAGATTCACAGATTCACATTCAATTTCATTAATTGGAGTAGGTGTTCCACCTGTATTGGTCAGCATAGGTGGTTCAAACTCACCCGCCCCTCACTGCACTGTGTCTAAAAAGCCGCGGTTTAGTTCTCCTTAGGAAGCGCTTCCTTAGTCCAACAGATATATTAAACTGTTATAGTTGAAGAAGCCGGTATTATTGTCAGTCCAATTGGTCCACGCCAGACGCGTTTCGAAGGTTACCCACCTTCTTCCTCAGTGGCTCTATTTGGACTAACTTACTTGCCGGCTATTTATTCATTTTCACAGCCAAAGGGACTCCATACTAAACCCGCACTGGATCTAGAGGGATCTGGATTTCACAGATACCATTTTCTTGTATTGCGGTATATCTGCGATTCCTCTGCGATTTTTTGAGACATACATGCGTTTTTTATGTTATATGGTCAACCAGAAAATTTGTGGTCATTGGCACATCGCAATGTAAGGTCCTGGAAGGAAATATTTCTCCCAGAAGGGCATAATAGAGCTATGGCCACATTCAGTGGCAATTGAATATATATCTGGCACACAGTGTTGATGCCAAGATACATCTGACCACAGACACGTGGTCTAGCAAACACAGACAGGGAAGGTACATAACTTTTACTGCCCACTGGGTGAACCTTCTGACGGCCTTCAAGCATGTAACCCATGGCACCCATGTGGATTTGGTATTAACGCCACGGATTGCATGCAGGCCTGCCTCTTTTTCTCCTCCTCCTACTCCATCTTCTGTCTCCTTCTCGGCTGACTCCTCCTTTTCCACTGCTACTGCCTCTTCCGCTGCACTACCCAGAACCTATTTGACCTGCTAGGTGAGACTTTGCATTGCTGTGCTGCGGCTGTTGTGCCTGGAAGCCAAGAGCCACACTGGTCCTGCACTGCTCTCAGCTCTGTGGTCAGGGGAAAACCCCACTCAATTTGACAGTTGGTAAAGTAGTGTGTGACAACGGTGCCAATCTGCTGAGCGCATTGAAACAGGGCAAAATAACACATGTGCCATGAATGGCACACGTCCTGAACTTAGTCGTGCAGCGATTCGTTGCCAAATACCCTGGGGTCCAGGACGTCTTGCGGCAGGCCAGGAACATCTCTGGCCATTTTAGAAGATCTTACATGGCCATAGCTCGCCTTGCTGCCATTCAGCGGCGACACCACCTGCCCATCAGACGTCTGATTTGTGACAGCTCGACATGCTGGAATTCCACCTTGTACATGCTTGATAGGATGCTCCAGCAGCAACGTGCCGTTAACAACTACCTGCACGAACTCTGCAGCAGGACAGTTTCTAGGGAGCTTGGTCTCTTTTCATTGCGCTGCTCATGCGCGACACATGCAGACTTCTGCGGCCATTTGATGAGATCACCAAATTGGTCTGTCGCAGCCAAGGCACCAACAGTGACATTGTACCTTACGCCTTCTTTCTGGAGCATGCATTGCATCGTGTCATTAATCAAGCCTTCGAGAAGCAGCAGCTGTAAGAAGAGGAAGTCGCAATACAGAATGAATGAATTCCCGGGGGGGCTACTCCATCTGAGACAAGTCATCAGGAGTCTGAAGAGGAGTCAGAGGAGGATGTGGCTGGGGGGAGGAAGAGGAGGAGAAAGAAGAGCGGGCTTTAAACTTTTATGGGATCCCTGGTGTTGTCCCTGGCTGGGGGGAGGAGACAGAGGAAGACATTCTCCTGGGTGATGAGCCGGAGCAAGGGCGCTCCACCGCTTCCAATTTAGTGCAAATGGGGGCCTTCATGCTCCAGTATTTGAAGAGGAACCCCCGTATAAAAAGCATAAAGGGCAAGGACAAGTACTGGGTGGCAACGTACTTAGACCCCAGTACAAACACAAAATGGCGGACATGTTGCCAGCATCACAGAGGGCTGTCAGAATGCAGCATTTCCAGGCCTTTCTGCGAGAGATGGTGCATTCTGCTGTTGCGGGCACTGGCAAAGGAATTTCCACCCACAGCGAAACAGGTGCGGTTACCAATGCTACTGCGCCTGCAAGAAGAGGGCAGTTTGAAGATGTGTTGGTCACTTCGGATATGAGATCAATCTTGCAGCCAACCCATCAAATGCCGCCATCCGGATCCAGCCTCAGTGAACGCCTAGACCGACTGGTGTCTGACTACATCGGGTTAACGGGTGATGTGGATGCTCTGAGAAGCAAGGAACCCCTGGACTACTGGGTGTGCATGCTTGACCTGTGGCCAGAGCTGGCACAATTTGCCATGGAACTCTTGGCTTGTCCCTCACCGAGTGTCCTGTCCCAAAGGACGTTCAGTGCAGCAGGGGGGATCGTGACCGATAAGCGCACTCGCCTAGCTCACCACTGTGTGGACTACCTCACATTTCTAAAAATGAATGAAGCATGGATCTCGGAGGAGACGGCCTCGTGTAATTGAATTTCCTCATGCCAGCCTACAGATATCTGCCACCTCCCAGAACAAAGAATAGTCTGTGTCTTATATATATACAGCGGCATAAAAGGCCTTTTCTGTCAGTTGAATGCCTAATTTTTGGGTCCTCTACTCCAGTGGCCTACAGTAAAATTGTTTTCCAGTGACCGCCTAATGTACCTCCAGACACATAATTGCAAGTTTTTTTCTGTCAAGTGAATGCCTAATTTTTGGGGCCTGTACTGGCCTACAGTAAAATTGTTATCCAGTGACCGCCTAATGTACCTCCAGCCATATAATCACTTGCTCTTTTCTGTCAGGTGAATGCCTAATTTTTGGGGCCTGTACTCCACTGGCCTACAGTAAAATTGCCATTCAGTGACTGCCTAATGTACCTCCAGCCACATAATCATTTGCTCTTTTCTGTCAGGTGAATGCCGAATTTTTTGTGACCTGTACTGGCCTATAGTAAAATGTTATCCAGTGACTCCACTGGCCTATAATAAAATTAGTATTTTGTGACTGCCTAATGTACCTCCAGCCACATAATCACTTGCTCTTTTCTGTCAGGTAAATGCCTAATTTTTGGGTCCTGTACTCCACTGGCCTACAGTAAAATTGTTTTTCAGTGACTGCCTAAAGTACCTCCAGCCACATAATCACTTGTTCTTTTCTGTCAGGTGAATGCCTAATATGCGGTGCCTGTACTGGCCTACAGTAAAATTGTTATCCAATGACCGTCTAATATACCTCCAGCCACATAATCACTTTTTCTTTTCTGTCAGGTGAATGCCTAATTTTTGGGGCCTGTACTCCCATGGCCTAAAATAAAAATTTCCTAGGCTCCAGCAGGGCACATTTTTGAGAGTTTCCCTTTAAGATGCATAAAAATGGCCCCTGATTAAAATACATATTTTTGTGGGAATTTTTGCCATTGATTCCCCTCTGGTATGTCACTATCAATGTTTTGGGACTATTTGTGCACTTCTAGTAAGTATTAGGTGGCTACAAATATGACCTGAAATTTTTTCAGGTTTGCCTGCCATTAAAGTGAATGGGGCTCGCCGCGAACATTTGATCGTGAACATGCGTTTGCGAAATGTCCCGGCCAATGTTCCTCCATCACTACTGTGGGGGTAATTTCTATTCTGAAATATGTCTAAATTAGGCGTATTTCAATTTCAGGTGCAGGTATCTACAACTTTACCCCGCTAACACCAAGTCTAAAATTGTGGGCGTGGAATGGACCAGCAGGCCCGCCTCATTCATCATTTTCTACGCCTATTTTAGGCGTAGAAAAAGGTGTAAATGTAAGACAACTAGAAAGTTGTCTTACATTTAGAAATGGTGCTGGATGCTCTGAAGTTATGCAGATGCCTGCCCCTCTTCATAACTTCGGCTGAACCACCGTCAGCGCAGGGGCTTTATTAAGACTGGTGTCTAAAACATCGGAGTTAAAAAAAAATGTGCCCCTGTGTCTTTAACTGTAAAACACGGTTACTTTTTATAAAAAGTATAGCTTTATCACTAGGTCAAGGCCAGGGTTATTGCTTAGTGAGAAACGTCCTCTGGGCATTATTCTCTTTGCTCTTTACCCTCAAATAGTGGCCAAGAAATCATGTTTGCTCTGTGACTCCACCCTGGCACCCCCTTATTCATTATGATTAACAGGTCTCTTCCTATTTGTAGAGAACATGGAGGGGTTCCACCAAGAAGACACTTTTATTCAGGAATATTCACTTGCTGCAATTTAGTGTTAATGCTACATACATTCAGATCACCTGATGAAGATGGTGGAATCACTGAATCATGATGTCCATGCTAAAGGGAGTTGTGCCATCTCGCCATTTCCAGCGTAAGATGGGGCTAAGCTGGCCCCATGTGGCTGGGCTTACATAAACTGCAGAATGGGCCACCACTCCATTCTTTTCATAACTTCCATGGCAGTATATGGGAGCTACATAAACAGCACAGCAGAACAAGCTGCACTGCTTACGTAAATCCTGAATGACAGAAACAGACCAACTTGCTGTACAATGAAATTTAGATAGCTCCCATAAATTGCATTTGGAGCTGCAGAAAAAGTGGAGCACTGGCCTGCATGACATTGTCTGTAAGTTCAGCTATCCACGAATGGCACTTAGTCCCATTTCACCATGGAAAAGGCAAGGGTGAATCTTATCTAAATAGTCATATGACCTCCAGCATCCTTGTCATACTTCAGAACATACTACAGAGATTTTTCTTGCACAGTTCAACAAATGTTTCTACACCATGGACCTCACCAAGTAGAGATCCAGTAAGTAAGCACCCTCATTTATTGTGGGAAGGGAGGACCGCAGTAACCCAATAAAGACCGAAATTAGAATTTGGTTCCTATTTACCTTAAAATTCTGTATGCACATGTCAACAATTTGAACACTGTTAAAGGATCATATTCTATTCTGTCCTACTTCTTATTCACAAAACTTATGTCAACAAAATGTTGATTGGATTTGTATGGTTATTAAAAAATTCTTAATTGTTTCATTGTTTCATAATTGCTTCAATACATCAATACTTTGCCCCGTGTTGATTGTAATAATTTCTTCATATTCTCCAGGTATGCGGAAAGACACATAATGCATTATTTAATCAATTCATTGGCCTTATTTAGACATACCAGAAAGGACAAAATATGCATGGAAAATTCAATAGAAAAAGAAAGCCCATAATGCAAAATGGTCAGTGACTACCCTTGGGTATAAAAGGACATGTTAAAATTAATCTCTCGCACCAGTCTCTGATGGTTAGACTATTATTATTGCTATTCTCCTTTTGCCTTTGTAGAATGAAAAGTCTGAAGGTCTGATGTGGGGTCAACCCATGTAGGAGAAATCCACTACCATCCCGTGAATAAAAGCAATGTGTTTTCTGCCACCAATAATTAACAGGAGACACTCAGAGATAATTTATGACCACCCACATTGTAATTAAAAAAAATACTTTACATAATTACTTTTCTCCAGAGTATTCCAGAAAAGGACTTCGTTTAAGGATAAAACACCTACAGTAATTCCAAATTAAAATTAGAAATGCACGCTCCATCATAAATTATATTGCAAACAAGCACAGAATAATAATTGATAGATGTCCAATTAGGACATTAACTGTTGTTAATGTCCCTTACTAAATACAGTCAAACTGATTGGCATTTTAATGGTAATCACTGCCATTCTTAAAGTTATCCATACTTTACACACCCCACGCATTTCAGGGCACTGGCCAAGCTTCTAGAGACCTCCAAACTCTCCCCAATGGCAAATGATGGTGGAAAGGGAAGGGTTGGCTTGTTGAATTATAATATGATCATACCATTAGCTCTTGAAAGATGAGATCTCTCACTCTATTGAGAACATATGCATATTCAGCCAAGTGTAGAGGGGGTCAGCTTGATAATATGGCAGCTATAGTATCTAGTGTGTACACCAAGGCCAAACTAAGTGTTTGGTCAGTGATTTCCATTAATGATTGTGAACCAAAACCAGGAGTGGAGGCTATACAGAGATATGGTATAATGGAAAGATTTCACCTGTTCAGTGATTTTGACCTGCACCTGGTTTTTGCTCACAATCAGAGATGAGCGAATCGAAGTTGACGAAGTGGAATTTGATCCAAATTTCAGAAAAATTTGAATTTGCGCCGAATTTACTCGACCTTCATGGTAACGAATCACATTTTTTCCTAAAATGGCTGCTGCATGTGTTAGAACATGGAGCAAAGATTTCCGGGAACGAGGGGTCACCCACAATGCCATGCAGCCAATCAGCAGCCAACCAGCCACTGTGATGTCACAGCCCTATAAATACCCTCAGCTATTTTGGATTCAGCCATTTTCCAGTGTACTTAGTGCAGGGATAAACGTCAGCAGGCACTAGGGACAATGCTACGAAAAACTTAATTGTGTTAAAAAAAAAGATTTATAAGTTCAGGGAAAGATTAGTCAAGGTGTAGGGAATAGTGATGAGTGGCAGGGGCTATATGCGAATTCGCAATATTTCACAAATATTTTGTAGAATATTCATCATATATTCGCAAATTTCAAGAATTCGAGATTATTTTATTGAATGCAAAAAATTGGCAATGTAAAAAACGCGTAATGCAAATTCGTAACGCAAAACACAGGCGTTGGTCACTTTGGCTACATTTTTCAAGCTGGTATAAGTTTCCTGAGACTGGAGAAAATGGTTGGCACGGCAGAACATTAGAGTAGCTTTATATGCAGATAGAGTCAAGTGCTCCAATGTATTTGGGATTGCACTAATTGGCAGTGATTAGAATATTTTTTTACACTACGTGCAACTCCACATTTTAGCAGGTCTGACTACAGATTGCTGATTGGTGCACTAAGTATTGTTGTGAACTTGACATTGCTTCCTTCTCATTGGCACACAAGCAAGAAGCAGAGCGGAATCATGTGATCAGATGTAAAAAAAATGCTGAATATTTGATATAACGAATATATAGCAGTATATTCTAAATATTTGCAAATTCTCGAAGTGGCGATTAGTGTTGAGCGAGCATGCTCGGCCGAACTGCTGTTCATCTCGAGCATCGCTATGCTCGGCACATCCGAGTGCCTGGCCGAATACTGCGGGTGCTCAAGTACAATTTAATACAATGAAAGTCAATGGGGGACCCGAGCATCAAACAAGGCACCCCCTGCTCTGAAGAAGAGAGGATGTCTAGTTCACACGAAAAGGTTAGAAATTGATGAAAACCCCATCAAAATGGTTTGGAAACAGCATTAAGAGGATGGCTGGATGCGTCTTGGTCTCCTATTATCTACGACATACAATAGACACCCACACAAAGGCTATATGCCAAAAGCCAGGTATATACAAACCATGAATCCATCCATGAGACAGATAACAAGCTTAGTCAGCATACCTTACAATGGCAGCCTTGTGCACTATGAGACATTACAAACCAGCTCTCATCTGACTGAGAGCCAGTAAGACTCAAAGTTACTTCCGATCTGTTGGATGGCTTGGGTGGACCTACGCACCTAGATCAATATCATTAGGGAGACAAAAAGTTTTCTGATTGTACTAACATAATATTCAATAACTTTTCTAAACAGTTTTGTCGTGTAAAATCTCATTTGCATAAACATGGGCATCCCTGTTAAAATGTCAGGTTTCTGTGATGTAAAAAAATGAGACAAAGATAAGTCATTTCAGAACTTTTTCCACCTTTAATGTGACCTATAAACTGTACAACTCAATTGAAAAACAAACTGAAATCTTTTAGGTAGAGGGAAGAAAAAATATAAAACTAAAATAATATGGTTACATAAGTGTGCACACCCTTAACCACCTCAGGACCGCCGTACGCAGGATTGCGTCCTGGCAGCGGCCCTGTTATTCCTCCTGGACGCGCCGGCGAGTCCTCTCGCGAGAGGCGAGATTTCCTGTGAACGCGCGCACACAGGAGCGCGCTTTCACAGGAACCGGAGGTAAACGAGTACATCTACAGCCTGCCAGCGGCGATCATTCGCTGGCAGGCTGTAGATGCGATTTTTTTAACCCCAAAAGGTATATTAGACGCTGTTTTGATAACAGTGTCTAATATACCTGCTACCTGGTCCTCTGGTGGTCCCTTTTGCTTGGATCGACCACCAGAGAACACAGGCAGCTCTGTAAAGTAGCACCAAACACCACTACACTACACCCCCCTGTCACTTATTAACCCCTTATTAACCCCTGATCACCCCATATAGACTCCCTGATCACCCCCCTGTCATTGATCACCCCCCTGTAAGGCTCCATTCAGATGTCCGTGTGTGTTTTGCGGATCCGCGGATACACGGATCCGCAAAACACATACAGATGTCTGAATAGAGCCTTACAGGGGGGTGATCAATGACAGGGGGGTGATCATCCCATATAGACTCCCTGATCACCCCCTGTCATTGATCACCCCCCTGTAAAGCTCCATTCAGACGTCCGTATGTGTTTTGCGGATCCGCGGATCCACGGATCCGCAGATCCGCAAAACACATACGGACGTCTGAATGGAGCCTTACAGGGGGGTGATCAATGACAGGGGGGTGATCACCCCATATAGACTCCCTGATCACCCCCCTGTCATTGATCACCCCCCTGTAAGGCTCCATTCAGACGTCCGTATGTGTTTTGCGGATCCGCGGATCCACAAAACACGGACACCGCGGATCCACAAAACACGGACACCGGCAATGTGCTTTCCGCATTTTGCGGATCCGGACATTGCCAGAACTATATAGAAAATGCAATTGCGGACAAGAATAGGACATGTTCTATAGGCTCTACAAAAAACTCTGTGTTCGCCCGATCAGGCCTGATCTTGTGCGCACACTTGCGTTCAGTCCGCCCCACCGCAGTGACATAATTTTTTTTTTCTGATCACTGCAAAAACACCGTAAAATCGCTGCGGTGCTGTAAAGATCACTTTTGAGGGGCATGGCGAGTTCATAGAAGATTTCTTTATTTTTTGTCACAAGTTAGCGGAAATTAATTATTTTGTTTTTTTGTTTTTTCTTACAAAGTCTCATATTCCACTAACTTGTGACAAAAAAAAAAATCTCACATGAACTCACCATACCCCTCACAGAATCCAAATGCGTAAAATTTTTTAGACATTTATATTCCAGACTTCTTCTCACGCTTTAGGGCCCCTAAAATGCCAGGGCAGTATAAATACCCCACATGTGACCCCATTTTGGAAAGAAGACACCCCAAGGTATTTCGTGAGGGGCATGGCGAGTTCACGTAAAATTTTAAATTTTTGTCATAAGTTAATGGAATATGATACTTTGTAAGAGAATTTTTTTTTTCCGCTAACTTGTGCCATAAAAAAAATATTCTAGGAACTCGCCATGCCCCTCACGGAATACCTTGGGGTGTCTTTTTTCCAAAATGGGGTCAGGGGGACCTAAAGCGTGAGAAGTAGTTTGGAATCCAAATGCGTAAAAAATGCCCTGAGAAATCGTGAAGATTCTCATTGGAATTTGGGCCCCTTTGCGCTCCTAGGCTGATAAAAAGTGTCACATATGTGGTATCGCCGTAGAAGTAGGGCAATGTGTTTTGAGGTGTATTTTTACATATACCCATACTGTGTGTGAGAAATATCTCTGTAAATGACAACCTTTTTTTATTTTTTAATACAAAGTTGTCAATTTACAGAGATATTTCTCTCACCCAGCATGGGTATATGTAAAAATACACCCCAAAACACATTGCCCTACTTCTCCTGAGTACGGCGATACCACATGTGTGACACTTTTTTGCAGCCTAGGTGCGTAAAGGGGCCGAAAGTCTAACGAGTACCTTTAGGCTTTACAGGGTTGCTCACAATTTAGCCCCCCCAAAATGCCAGAACAGTAAATACACCCCACAAATGACCCCATTTCGGAAAGTAGACAGCCCAAGGTATTCGCTGAGGGGCATATTGGGTCCATGAAAGATTGAACTTTTTGTCACAAGTTAGCGGAAAGGGAGACTTTGTGAGAAAAAATAATAATAATCAATTTCCGCTAACTTGTGCCAAAAAAAATAAAATTCTATGAACTCGCCATGCCCCTCACGGAATACCTTGGGGTGTCTTCTTTCCAAAATGGGGTCACATGTGGGGTATTTATACTGCCCTGGCATTTTAGGGGCCCTAAAGCGTGAGAAGAAGTCTGGAATCCAAATGCCTAAAAATGCCCTCCTAAAAGGTACTCATTAGAATTTGGGCCCCTTGCGCACCTAGGCTGCAAAAAAGTGTCACACATGTGGTATCGCCGAACTCAGGAGAAGTAGATCAATGTGTTTTGGGATGTATTTTTACATATACCCATGCTGGGTGAGAGAAATGTCTAAAATGACAACTTTGTATAAAAAAAATGGGAAAAGTTGACTTTTAGAGAGATATTTCTCTCACCCAGCATGGGTATATGTAAAAATACACCCCAAAACACATTGCCCTACTTCTTCTGAGTACAACGATACCACATGTGTGACATTTTTATTGCAGCCTAGGTGCGCAAAGGGGTCCAAATTCCAAAGAGTATCTTTACGATTTCACAGGGCATTTTTTAGGCATTTGAATTCCAGACTTCTTCTCAAGCTTTAGGTCCCCTAAAATGCCAGGGCAGTATAAATACCCCACAAGTGACCCCATTTTGGAAAGAAGACACCCCAAGGTATTTCGTGATGGGCATAGTGAGTTCATGGAAGTTTTTATTTTTTGTCCCAAGTTAGTCGAATATGAGACTTTGTAAGAAAAAAAAAAAAAGAAATCATCATTTTCCGCTAACTTGTGACAAAAAATAAAAACTTCTATGAACTCACTATGCCCATCATCGAATACCTTAGGGTGTCTACTTTCCGTAATGGGGTCATTTGTGGGGTGTTTTTACTGTCTGGGCATTGTAGAACCTCTGGAAATTCACATTTTTGTACCATAGTTTGCAAACGCTATAACTTTTGCGCAAACCAATAAAGATACACTTATTGCATTTTTTTATCAAAGACATGTAGAACAATAAATTTAGAGAAAATTTTATATAGAAATGTAGTTTTAATTGAAAAATTTTACAACTGAAAGTGAAAAATGTCATTTTTTTGCAAACATTTCGGTCAATTTCGATTAATAACAAAAAAAATTAAAAATGTCAGCAGCAATGAAATACCACCAAATGAAAGCTCTATTAGTGAGTAGAAAAGGAGGTAAAATTCATTTGGGTGGTAAGCTGTATGACCGAGCAATAAACCGTGAAAGTAGTGTAGTGCAGAATTGTAAAAAGTGGTCTGGTCATTAAGGGTGTTTAAGCAAGGGGAGCTGAGGTGGTTAAACTAATACTTTGTTGAAGCACCTTTTAATTTTATTACAGCAATCAGTCTTTTTGGGTATGAGTCTATCAGCATGGCACATTTTGACTTGGCAAGATTTGCCCACTCTTCTTTGCAAAAACACTCCAATTCTGTCAGGTTGCGAGGGCATCTCCTGTGCACAGCCCTCTTCATATCACCCCACAGATTTTCAATTGGATTGAGGTCTGGGCTCTGGCTGGGCCATTCCAAAACTTTAATCTTCTTCTGGTGAAGCCATTCCTTTGTTGATTTGGATGTATACTTTGGGTTGCTGTCATGCTGAAAGAAAGAAGAAGCCTAAAGGTTTTGTGCCAATATTGACTGGTATTTGGAACTGTTCATAATTCCCTCTAGCTTATCTAAGGCCCCAGTTCCAGCTGAAGAAAAACAGCCCCAAAGCATGATGCTGCCACCACCATGCTTCACTGTGGTTATGGTGTTCTTTTGGTGATGTGCACTGTTGTTTTTGCACCAAACATATATTATGGAATTATGGCCAAAAAGTTCAACCTTGGTTTCATCAGACCATGACACCTTTTCCCACATGCTTTTGGGAGACTTCAGATTTGTTTTTGCAAAATGTAGCCTGGCTTGGATGTTTTTCTTCGTAAAAAAAAAAAAGGCTTTTGTCTTGCCACTCTACCCCATAGCCCAGACATATGAAGAATACGGGAGATTGCTGTCACATGTACCACACAGCCAGTACTTGCCAGATATTACTGCAGCTCCTTTAATGTTGCTGTAGGCCTCTTGGTAGCCTCCCAGACCAGTTTTCTTCTCGTCTTTTCATCAATTTTGGAGGGACGTCCAGTTCTTGGTAATGTCACTGTTGTGCCATATTTTCTCCACTTGATGATGACTGTCTTCACTGTGTTCCATGGTATATCTAAGGCCTTGGAAATTCTTTTGTACCCTTCTCCTGACTGATACCTTTCAACAATGAGATCCCTCTAATGCTTTGGAAGCTCTCTGTGGACCATGGCTTTTGCTGTGGGATGCCACTAAGAACATTTCAGGAAAGACCAACTACAGCAGCGGAACTTTATTTGGGGTTAATCAGAGGCACTTTAAATGATGGCAGGTGTATACTGACTCCTATTTAACATGATTTTGAATGTGATTGCTTAATTCTGAACACAGCTACATCCCCAGTTATAAGAGGATGTGCACACTTATGCAACCACATTATTTTATTTTTTTTGTTTTCTTCCCTTCACCTAAAAGATTTCAGTTTGTTTTTCAATTGAGTTGTACAGTTTATAGGTCACATTAAAGGTGGAAAAAGTTCTGAAATGATTTATCTTTGTCACTTTTTTTACATCACAGGAACCTGACATTTTAACAGGGGTGTGTAGACTTTTTTATATCCACTGTGTGGATATATATATGTCATAAGTGCCGTTCGGCGCTGAAGTTATATTGTACTACATCCATTTACGTGGTGTAGAAAAAAATATATACGTACGTCACATCACCCGTTCTGCAGTGAATTGTGATCATTATTTCTTTTTTGTGCTGTAGAAATAGGAAAAAAAAGGAGAAAATATATGTCATAATTGGCATTCAGCAGGGAAGTTACATTTTACTACAGCCATTTACGTGGTGTATTAATAGGAAAGATACGTACGTCCCATTAGCCATTCTGTGGTGAATGGTGATTGTCATATTTCTTATTTTGGGGTGTAGAAATAGAATGTCTTAAATGACATTCAGCGTTGAAATTACATTGTACTACAGCCATTTACGGTAGGAAACATACGTATGTCCCATTAGCCGTTCTGCGGTGAATTGTGACAATTAATTTTTTGGGGGGAGTTTATTCATCTGAAAAAAATAAAATAAAATAATATATATATATATCTTAATTGCCGTTCAGCGGTGGAGTTACATTGTACTACAGCCATATACGTGGTGTAGAAAAAGAAAATATACGTATGTCTCATCACCTGTTCTGCAGTTAACAGTAATTGTCATATTTCTTTTTTTGTGGTGTAGAAATAGGAAGAAAAAGGAGAAAATATATGTCATAATTGGCATTCAGAAGTTACATTGTATTACAGGCATTTACGTGGTGTAGAAAAAGAAAATATACGAACGTCCTATCACCTGTTCTGCGGTGAATTGTGATTGTTATATTTCAGTTTTGGGGTGTAGAAATAGGGGAAAAAAAGGAGAAAATATATATCATAATTGGCATTCAGCAGTGGTTACATTGTACTACAGCCATTTACATGGTGTATAAAAAGAAAATATACATACGTCCCATTAACCGTTCACAGTAAATCGTGATTGTCATACTTCTTATTTTGGGGTGTAGAAATTGGAAAAAGAATATGTCTTAATTGTCGTTCTGTGGTGAATTGTGATAGTTGTTTTTTTTTTGGGGGGGGAGTTTATTAATCAGAAAAATAAATAAATAATATATATATATTTATATATATACCGTATTTTTCGCCCTATAAGACGCACCAGCCCATAAGACACACCTAGGTTTTTGAGGAGGAAAATAAGAAAAAAAATATTTTGAACCAAAAAGTGTGCTTTTGGTGGGTTTTGAACTAATGGTGGTCTGTGGATGACACTATTATGGGGGATCTGTGGATGGCACTGTCATGGGGGCATCTGTGGATGGCACTGTTATGGGGGCATCTGTGGATGGCACTGTTATGGGGCATCTGTGGATGGCACTGTTATGGGGCATATGTGGAAGGCACTGTTACGGGGGCATATGTGGATGGCACTGTTATGGGGGCATCTGTGGATGGCACTGTTATGGGGGATCATTATGGGGGCATCTGTGGATGACACATATATAGCATCTTATCTAATATGTCATCCACAGATCCCCCATAACAGTGTCCCTGTGTAGTGAATGGGGCACGGCATCTGGTTTTGTAATGGCAGCGGGGTCCGGTGCAGTCACTTTATTCTACTACACCGGGCCCCGCTCACAGTAGTATAATCATATCTAACCTGTAGGTATTGTTAAACTATTCAAATATCACCTGAAATCCAGCGGTTTACTTACTACTAACTTTGTAGCAGCCAGGAGACTGGGCGGGCTCTCGCAGTGCGACTCACTATGTCACGCAGCTGCGCCGCCTGCTTCATTCATAAAGTGGGTGGAGCAGGCGCGCGACGTAGTGCGTTACGCTGCCGCCTGCCCGGCCACCTGACTGCTACGAAGTAAGTAAAGCGCTGGATTTCAGATGATATTTGAATAGTTTAACAATACCTACAAGTTAGATATGATAATACTACTGTGAGCGGGGCCCAGTATAGTAGAATACAGTGACTGCACCGGGCCCCGCCGCCATTACAGAACGCTGCCAGATACTGGCCCCCAGCCCCTCCTCCCTCTCAGCCGATACACCCGACGGCTGCAGCATTCTCCCCATAAGACGCACTGCTATTGTGTCCCCACTTTTGGAGGGAAAAGTGCATCTTATAGGGCGAAAAATACGGTATATATATATATATATATATATATATGGCTTGAGAAAGGATTCATGTTGGAGCCGAAACACGTCACCAATGGGTGAATAAATCACTATTTTCCACATTATTTGGACTATATATACAGTACAGACCAAAAGTTTGGACACACCTTCTCATTCAAAGAGTTTTCTTTATTTTCATGACTAAGAAAGCATCAAAACTATGAATTAACACATGTGGAATTATATACATAACAAACAAGTGTGAAACAACTGAAAATATGTCATATTCTAGGTTCTTCAAAGTAGCCACCTTTTGCTTTGATTACTGCTTTGCACACTCTTGGCATTCTCTTGATGAGCTTCAAGAGGTAGTCCCCTGAAATGGTCTTCCAACAGTCTTGAAGGAGTTCCCAGAGATGCTTAGCACTTGTTGGCCCTTTTGCCTTCACTCTGCGGTCCAGCTTACCCCAAACCATCTCGATTGGGTTCAGGTCAGGTACAGGTGACTGTGGAGGCCAGGTCATCTGGCGCAGCACCCCATCACTCTCCTTTATACCCCTTACTTTCAAAGTTTTCCCAATTTTTCGGCTGACTGACTGACCTTCATTTCTTAAAGTAATGATGGCCACTCGTTTTTCTTTACTTAGCTGCTTTTTTCTTGCCATAATACAAATTCTAACAGTCTATTCAGTAGGACTATCAGCTGTGTATCCACCTGACTTCTCCTCAACGTCACTGATGGTCCCAACCCCATTTATAAGGCAAGAAATCCCACTTATTAAACCTGACAGGGCACACCTGTGAAGTGAAAACCATTTCAGGGGACTACCTCTTAAAGCTCATCAAGAGAATGCCAAGAGTGTGCAAAGCAGTAATTAAAGCAAAAGGTGGCTACTTTGAAGAACCTAGAATATGACGCATTTTCAGTTGTTTCACACTTGTTTGTTATGTATATAATTCCACATGTGTTAATTCATAGTTTTGATGCCTTCAGTGTGAATCTACAATTTTCATAGTCATGAAAATAAAGAAAACTCTTTGAATGACAAGGTGTGTCCAATCTTTTGGTCTGTACTGTATATATACTCACCTAAAGAATTATTAGGAACACCATCCTAATACAGTGTTGGACCCCCTTTTGCCTTCAGAACTGCCTTAATTCTACATGACATTGATTCAACAAGGTGCTGATAGCATTCTTTAGAAATGTTGGCCCATATTGATAGGATAGCATCTTGCAGTTGATGGAGATTTGAGGGATGCGCATCCAGGGCACGAAGCTCCCGTTCCACCACATCCCAAAGATGCTCTATTGGGTTGAGATCTGGTGACTGTGGGGGCCATTTTAGTACTGTGAACTCATTGTCATGTTCAAGAAACCAATTTGAAATGATTCGAGCTTTGTGACATGGTGCATTATCCTGCTGGAAGTAGCCATCAGAGGATGGATACATGTTCTCATTCTGTTTACGCCAAATTCGAACTCTACCATTTGAATGTCTCAACAGAAATCGAGACTCATCAGACCAGGCAACATTTTTCCAGTCTTCAACAGTCCAATTTTGGTGAGCTCGTGCACATTGTAGCCTCTTTTTCCTATTTGTAGTGGAGATGAGTGGTACCCGGTGGGGTCTTCTGCTGTTGTAGCCCATCCGCCTCAAGGTTGTGCGTGTTGTGGCTTCACAAATGCTTTGCTGCATACCTCGGTTGTAACGAGTGTTTTTTTCAGTCAACATTGCTTTTCTATCAGCTTGAATCAGTCGGCCCATTCTCCTCTGACCTCTAGCATCCACAAGGCATTTTTGCCCACAGGACTGCCGCATACTGGATGTTTTTCCCTTTTCACAGCATTCTTTGTAAACCCTAGAAATGGTTGTGCGTGAAAATCCCAGTAACTGAGCAGGATGCGAAATACTCAGACCGGCCCATCTGGCACCAACAACCATGCCACGCTCAAAATTGCTTAAATCACCTTTCTTTCCCATTTTGACATTTTGACAGTTTGGAGTTCAGGAGATTGTCTTGACCAGGACCACACCCCTAAATGCATTGAAGCAACTGCCATGTGATTGGTTGACTAGATAATTGCATTCATGAGAAATAGAACAGGTGTTTCTAATAATTCTTTAGGTGAGTGTATATATATATATATATATATATATATATGTCTTAATTAACGTTCAGTGATGAAGTTATATTTTATTACAGCCATTTACGTGATGTAGAAAAAGAAAATATATGTAAGTCCCAGGCCATTACCCTTTCTCTAGTGAATTGCGATTGTTATATTTCTTTTTTTTTGGGTGTAGAAATAGAAAAAAGAATATGTCTTAATTGCGGTGAATTGTGTATTTTTTGGGGGGGTTTAATAATGAGAAAAAAAATAAAAAAATAAAAATATATATATATATATATATATATATATATATGTCTTAATTGCCGTTCAGCAGTGAAGTAACATTGTACTACAACCTTTTTGGGGGGTTTAAATCTAAATCTTATATCATGCAGTATGAGACAGACAGGTGACAGGCCCTTCAAAGGGAACGGGCAGTGGCCAAAATGTTTCTGTCGCAGACAGCAGAAGAAGGGGGGTGGCAGCAGGAGTCGCAGCAAGAGGCCTGAGCGCCCAGTGTCATCTAGCGGTCGTATCTCGACCAGCATCCCAGTGGTGCTTGAATGTTTGACTGAGTGTTCGAGTTCATTGCAAGTGAGATCAGACACTCCCAGCCAAGAGTCGGTGTGTTCCTCTGACACAACGCTTAGTTGGCATGGCATGGGAGCAGGCCCTGTTCCCCCACCTTTCCTGAACCTTCCTCTGTTATTTTCAGTTCACTCAGAATGAGAAGAATTATATATCATAGACTCGGCGCCACTTTTCAGCGAGGATGAGCTACTAGAAGATCTGGAGGAGACAGCCGCCGCTTCCTCCGGTAGGTGGGCAAGTAGTGATGAGGAGAGTCACGTAGGAGCAGGTGTTGTGAGCGGTCAGGCTCCTGGCACTGAGACCATTAAGGGGGACATCAGTGACATGCAGATAGTAGAGGATGATGATAATGATGTAGCCGATCGCACTTGGGAGCCAGGTGAAGAAAGGGCTTCATCATCAGAAGAAGAGGGTGGCAGCTTGTGCATGAGGCAGCGGCTGAGCCAGCAGGGTGGCAGCATGGCTATTATTCAGCAGGGTGGTAGCAGTAGGAGGTTAGGAGCCAAACGTGGCCGGGGTAGACCACCAACTTTACAGGAGCCTACCGGCCCGGAAAGTAGCGGTGCAGGGGTTCACGGAGGCAGCGGTAGCAGGCAGTCAGCGCGGCGTGTTGGTAGGAACATACCATACTCGGTGGTGTGGCAATTTTTTGTTAGGCCTCCAGAGGAGGTGAACATGGCCATTTGCCGGATTTGTGGGCAGAAGGTGAAGCGTGGCCAGGATGCCAATGTTGGCACCATGGCCCTGCGTCAACACATGCAGCGTCACCATAAAGTGGCCTGGAAGAACCATGGCTCTGATGTGATTGTCCAGCCTGATGCAGCAACCGCTGCATCACCCAGTGGCACACACCCAATTTCATGCAGTCAAGGCTCCACCACCATAGCTGAAGTGAGCTATCTGTCCTTCCCATCATCTGATGGACCTGAAGCTCCTACTCCTCCTCCTTTTACTCCTCGTCAGTCATTCCATCAGGAATCGATCACCAAAGCGATTGCCAAGAGACAACAGTATGCGTGCACTCATCCAACGGCGCAGAAGCTGAACGTGCTACTTGCCAAGTTGCTGGTACTACAGTCCCTCCCTTTCTAAATGGTGGACTCTGCACCTATCAGAGAACTGATGGCTTGTACCGAGCTGAGGTGAGCTGCCATTTCTTTGCCAAAAAAGCAGTACCAGCCCTGCACACATATGTAGAACAGAAGGTAGGCCAGTCCTTGAGCCTGTCAGTGCCTGCCAAAGTACAAGGCAATGCCGACATGTGGAGCTGTAACTACGGTCAAGGACAATATATGTCCTTTATGGCCCACTGGGTAAATGTGGTTCCTGCACAACCACACCAGCAACTTGGCCAGGTGACAGCGCTTCCGCCTCCACGTTCTCATGCCATTAGTCTTACGACAATGTCCACCTCTGCCTCCTCATCCTACACTGTGTCATCAGCCTCCATTGCAGGGACAATTCACAATGCCCCATCAGCATACCACATGTGCAGGGCACGGCGGTGTCACATTGTTCTGCACCTAGTTACCCTAGGCGAACGGAGTCACACACGGGAGGAACTGCTCTGTGTCCTTCATTAAGAAAACGAATCCTGGCTTTCTCCTCGAAAACACAAAATCTGAACCATGGTGACCGACAACAGGGAGAACATGGTGTCGGCGCTGCGTCATGGAGGGCTGAGCCATGCGCCCTGCATGGCGCACGTGTTCAATCTGGTTGTAAAGCTGTTCCTGAAGTCTTCTGCCCATCTTCAAGACATCCTGAAAATGGCCAGGAAACTTTGCATGCACTTCAGCCACTCGTACACCGCAAAGCACACCCTCCTTAAGCTGCAGCGGCAAAATGGCATCCCCCAACATAGGCTGATATGTGATGTTTCCACCCATTGGAATTCCACCCTCCATATGTTGGACAAACTATTTGAACAGAGAAAGGCCATAAACGATTTCTTGATGATACAGGCGGACAGATGTACTCCCCTGTGTAACTTCGATGTTAGCCAGTGGCAGCTCATGCATGACACTTGCCGTTTGTTCATGCCCTTTGAGAAGGCCACCTTATTTGTCAGTCGCCAGGACTACCAGATGAACAATTTCATTCCACTGCTTTATGTCCTGGATCAGATGCTGCTAAATCTTGTCTGGCCATGGGACAGGAGATGTGGCGACTATATCTCATGGCCACATGAGCCCTGTGGGGGCTGAACTGGAGGAGGAGGCCATTGGAGCACAAGCAATGTGTAGAGAAATTGGTCTTTTTTCTACATAGGTGACAGGACAGAAGGAGCAGGAGGATCAGGAGCAGCCAGAGGAGCTACAGGGTGATGAGGAAGATGAGACAGAGGACCCAGATGCCCCATGGCAGTATGCAGTGGAGATGGAGGCAGAGAGTTCATCCGAGTCACCTGCTCAAATGACCCAATGCATGCTCACTTGCTTTCATAGTGACAGCCGAATTGTCACCATTCGGCAGAGGGATGACTACTGGCTCTCCACCATGTTAGACCTTGCTACCAGTCCAAAATGGGGGCCTTTTTCACACCCGATGAGAGGGAGAACAAACTGAACTACTATTGAGACATCCTATGTAGTCAGTTGGCCGCTGTATATGTGCGCCATCGCCCATCCTCACGCAGGTCTGACCGGGAGGGCCCTCTGCGCTCATGTTCCATTGCCATGGCTACTGGGGCAGTACCAGCTCCATCAGCAGCAACTTAAGTCTGCATGTTGAGCATTTTTTTTCACCCGCCTACTACTAAACGAGATAGACGAGGCGGCAAATCATAATGAAGTGGTTATTATGGGGGACTTCAACTACCCAGATATAGACTGGGAAACTGAAACTTGTATATCTCATAAAGGGAAACAGGTTCTTGGCAATAACCAAAGACAATTACCTCTCCCAACTGGTTCAGGACCCGACTAGAGGGACGGCCATACTGGACTTAGTATTAACCAATAGGCCTGACAGAACAACAGACGTGCAGGTTGGTGGACACCTGGGAAATAGTGACCATAAAGTAATAACCTTCCAATTATCATTCAAAAGAGCGTTTCTACAGGGAGGAACAAAAATACCAAACTTAAAAAAAAATACATTTAGCCAACTAAGAGAGGCCATAGGCCTAACTAACTGGGACAAAGTCCTCAAAAATAAAAATACAGCCACAAAATGGGATATCTTTAAAAACATCCTAAAATCTCATTGTGAGAGGTACATACCGTATGGGAATAAAAGGTTAAGGAACAAAAAGAAACCAATGTGGATAAATAGATCTGTAAAGAAAGCAATAAATGACAAAAAGAAAGCATATAAATCACTAAAACAGGAGAGTAGCACGGAAGCACAAAAAACTATAAGGAAAAAAATAGAACATGTAAAAAACTAATAAAAGCGGCCAAACTAGAGACCGAGAGATTAATTGCCAAAGAGAGTAAAACTAACCCTAAAATGTTCTTCAATTATATAAATGTTAAAAAGTATAAATCTGAAGGTGTCAGCCCTTTAAAGAGTAATGAGGGGGGAGTCGCAGAGAGCGACGAGGAGAAAGCAAAGCTGTTAAATATCTTTTTCTCCAATGTATTCACTGAGGAAAATAAACTGTCAGATGACATGCAGAATGTAAAAATAAATTCCCCATTAAAAGTGTCCTGTCTGACCCAGGAAGAAGTACATCAGCGACTTAAAAAGATTAAAATAGACAAATCGCCAGGACCGGATGGCATACACCCCCGTATCCTAAGGGAATTAAGTAATGTCATAGCCAGACCCTTAATTCTGATATTTGCGGACTCTAAACTGACAGGGAATGTCCCACAGGATTGGCGCATGGCAAATGTGGTGCCAATATTCAAAAAAGGTCCAAAAACAGAGCCTGGAAACTATAGGCCGGTAAGTTTAACATCTGTTGTGGGTAAACTGTTTGAAGGTTTTCTCAGAGATGCTATGTTAGAGCATCTCAACGGAAATAAGCAAATAACGCCATATCAGCATGGCTTCGTGAGGGATCGGTCATGCCAAACTAAGCACCTCTCACACAAAAATGCCTGTTGCAGGTAGTGAATTACATTCATTTAAGAGTGGGTGATTTGCATCAGGAATCTATCTCCTGTTATGTATTGGAGGGTCTGCCTGCTCCGTTGGTGTTGGGCTTACCATGGTTAAGCAAAAATAACCCTAACATCGACTGGCAAGCGAGACACATTCTCGATTGGAGTGATTTTTGCATGGACAACTGTCTTAATGCATCCTTCTCGATGGTTACCACTAAAACTGTACCCTCGTTCATTTCAGAATTTTCTGATATTTTCTCTGAGAGTGGTAATCAGGAGTTGCCTCCGCATCGGGAGTATGACTGTCCCGTCTTATTCCCGGAGCTAAATTGCCCAAATCTCGGTTGTATAATCTTTTGGAACCCGAAAGAAAGGCCATGCGAGAGTATATTACCGAGAGTTTGGCAAAGGGACATATTAGACCATCCAAGTCCCCAGTGGCTGCTGGGTCTTTCTTTGTAAAGAAAAAAGATGGTACCCTGAGACCATGTCTGGACTTCCGTGAGCTCAATCATATTACCGTCCGTGATCCTTACCCCCTTCCTTTGATTCTGGATTTATTTAGTCAGATTAGCGGTGCCAAGGTGTTTTCTAAGTTGGATCTGAGGGGGGGCATATAATCTGGTAAGGATCAAGGAGGGCGATGAGTGGAAGATCGCATTTAATACCCCTGAGGGTCATTTTGAAAACCTGGTCATGCCCTTTGGGTTAACCAATGCTCCTGTGGTTTTTCAACACTTTGTCAATGACCTCTTTCACCATCTGCCATCTGGTGGGGAGGTTTGTCGTTGTATAACTTGATGACATACTAATTTATTCGCCTAATATGGACACTCATCAGGATCATGTGAGACAGGTGTTACAGATCCTAAGAGAGAATAAGTTGTATGCTAAGATGGAAAAGTGTGTATTTGCTGTACAGGAAGCGCAATTTCTGGGTTACCTTGAGCTCATCCTCAGGTTTTCGTATGGATCCCGAGAAGGTCTGTGCCGTGTTGGACTGGGATCGACCCGAAAATCTGAAAGCGCTTATGCGGTTTTTGGGGTTTACCAACTACTACCGTAAATTTATCTTGAACTATTCATCGGTGGTTAAACCTATAACAGACATGACTAGGAAGGGTGCGGATATTTCTGTCTGGTCTGATGCAGCATTACAGGCCTTTTCTGCTGTGAAAGAATGTTTTGCTTCGGCCCCTATTCTGGTGCAACCGGACGTGACTCAGCCATTTATTGTTGAGGTTGACGTGTCCGAGGTAGGGGTAGGATCAATCTTGTCTCAGGGTCCTTCACCGAGTAAATGGTGCCCATGTGTATTTTTCTCTAAAAAACTCTCTACTGCTGAAAAGAATTATGATGTGGGGAATAGGGAATTGCTGGCCATTAAGTTGGGGTTCGAGAAATGGCGGCATTGGTTGGAAGGAGCAATTCACCCTATTAAGGTAATTACGGATCACAAGAATCTGGCCTACCTGGAGTCGGCTAAGCGACTGAACCCAAGGTAGGCCAGATGGTCATTGTTTTTCACCAAATTTAACTTCATCGTCACTTACCGCCCTGGGGTTAAGAACATCAACGCGGACGCTTTGTCGCGTAGCTTTCCTGGGGGGGGGGTGAGTCTAATGACCCTAGTCCCATTTTATCTGAAGGGGTAGTCTTATCCGCTCTTTATCCTGATCTCGAGGCCAGGGTGTTGGAGGCACAGGAGGATGCTCCGGACTCTTGTCCTCCGGGGAAATTGTTTGTTCCCTCCGAATTACGTCATAAGGTGTTTGAGGAACATCACTGTACGGTGCTTGCTGGGCACCCTGGGAGCAGATCGACTGTCGATCTCATCTCTCGCAGATTTTGGTGGCCCGGGTTGCGTAAGTGTGTTGAGGACTATGTGTCAGCATGTGCTACCTGTGCACGTGCTAAGGTGACACATACTCGGCCTTCCGGAGCTCTGCTTCCATTGCCCATCCCGTCCAGACCTTGGACCCATTTGTCCATGGATTTTATCACGGATTTACCGAATTCTTCGGGAAAAAACGTGATTCTGGTGGTTGTAGATTGTTTTAGTAAAATGGCACACTTTATTGCATTACCTAGTGTACCCAATGCTAAAACTCTTGCACAGGTGTTTATCAACAACATTGTGTAACCACATGGCATTCCCTCTGATTTGGTGTCCAATAGAGGGTCTCAGTTTGTTTCCAGATTCTGGAAAGTGTTCTGTACTCGTCTGGGTGTACAATTGTCCTTCTCTTCGGCTTTTCATCCTCAGTCGAACGGACAGACGGAGCACACTAATCAGAATCTGGAGACTTATTTGAGATGTTTTGTTTCAGAGAATAAGGAAGAGTGGTCTTCATTTTTGTCGTTAGCTGAGTTTGCTATAAATAACCGTAGACAGGAATCCACTGATAAGTCGCCGTTTTTAGGGCATATGGGTTCCATCCACACTTTGGTACATTTTCTGGTGCTCAAAATTCCGGCATTACTGAGGAGGAACGATTTTCCTCTTCTTTGTCTTCTATTTGGCGGACAATCTAAAATAACCTAAAAAAGATGGGCAACAGGTATAAGCGTGCGGCTGACAGGAGATGTATGAGTGGTCCGGACCTGAGAGTGGGTGATTCTGTGTGGTTGTCTACAAGAAACATTAAACTTAAGGTACCTTCTTGGAAGTTGGGCCCAAGATTTATTGGTCCATATAAGATCACTGCCATTGTTAACCCTGTAGCCTTCCGTCTTGAACTTCATCAGGCATTGAAAATCCATAACGTATTTAATAAATCGTTGCTAATGAAATGTGTCGAACCTGTTGAGCCGTCCTCCTTACCTCCCGCTCCTGTCATGGTGGACGGCAATTTAGAATTTCAGATCAGCAAGATTGTGGACTCCCGAGTTCTCCGGAGATCACTACAGTATCTTGTTCATTGGAAAGGGTACGGACCAGAGGAGAGGATGTGGGTCCTGTTCATCCATCATCCTCAGAAGTTAAGTGTTCCGCTTGTTGTGTTTTGTATTCCCTTTCCCGGTTGTTTACTTGGCCTCAGTGAGATGCTAGTTCCTTCACCAGGGAAGGAACGGGTGGTCTCTGCCCTCTAATTATCTTTAGGGCATCTGAGGGTAAACAAGGTTTTCTAGGTTAGGGCCAGGAGCAGGGTTTTATAGGTGGTGACCCTTTTACTTCCCTAGCGGTGAGGCCTAGTGTCTTTCCCCTTCCTTCTTGCTGTCTTTTGGTGTTTTCCCCTACTACATCAGTGACAAGTGGAGGCTAAACTGTTCTAGTATCTTGTAAATCAGTGTGAGGGCCTTAGCTGGGTCAGTATTCAGTATAAGCAGATCATCTGCAAATGCAGCCACTTTATGTTCATGCTGACCCATTCTAATGCCCTCAATCCCCTTCTCTCTTCTGATCGCCTGGAGCAGGGTTTCCATAATAAGGACGAATATTAGTGGAGATAATGGGCAACCCTGTCTGGTGCCATTACGGATAATAAAGGATGGAGATAAGGTGTCATTAATGATAATAGAAGCTGAGGCATGGGTATATAGGGATAAGATGGCTTTAATGTATTGGTCCGGGAATTTAAATGCCACAAGAACTTTTCTCATATATTCCCAACTGACCCTATCAAAGGCTTTTTCTGCATCTGTAAGGAGGACCAGAGGGCGTTTAGACTTTTTTGCATAGTACATGGCATTTAAGACTCTGGCGGTATTATCTCTGCCCTCCCTACCACGGACAAAGCCTACCTGGTCTCCTTTAATCAGGAATGGAAGAAAATCGGACAGGCGGGTGGCAATTTAATAGGGAGATTGGGCGGTAATTAGCACATTGGGAACTGTCTTTGCCCTCTTTCGGGATCAACGTAATATGTGCTCTAGTCATGTCCGTAGTTAGTGGGATACCAGACAGGGAGCTATTAAATATTTTAAGTAAATGTGGTCCTAATGTTTTGCGAAAAGTGCGATAATATAAAGCTGGAAAGCCATCTGGCCCTGGGCTTTTCCCGTTGGGAAGTTGTTTAATTGCTATCATGATCTCTTCTATTGTGAAAGGGGCTTGGAGAGTTTGAGCCTGGGTGTCAGATAAAGCTGGTAAGGAGAGGGAATTAAGAAAGGAAGTTATTGATTCTTCTGGGGGGAAGGAGGTAGGGAACTAGTTTCTTTTTCCGCTTCTTTTATATTATATAGGGAGTAATAAAAGTTTTGAAATTGTTTAGCTATTTCTGGGGTGGTCTCCCTTGTTAGGAACTTTGATCCTGTGTATATAGTTATGGGATTTCCTCTGCTTAAGGGTCCATTCACACGTCCGTTTTGGTGTTCCGCATCCGTTCCGTTTAAAAACGGAATGTTATGCGGATCCATTCATTTTCAATGGAATCCGCAAATAATCGGAGAGCACTCATGGTGCTCTCCGATTCTGTGATTCCGTTCCGTTCCGTGGGTTCCGTTATTCGGATCCTGGAAAAAAAATATACCCTGTCCTACTATTTGTCAATTTTGCGTTCCGTCATCCCATTCTAGTCAATGGATCCGTCAAAAAAATCGGATGACATGCTAAAAGCATCCTCATGTCATCCAGATTTTCGGATCCGCAAAAAACAGGAACGTTTATCTGGAAAGGTAAAAATACTGACGTGTGAATGCACCCTAATACGCTGCATCATAAATTTAGATGCTTTATCTCCATGTGCGTAATATTTGAACTGCACATGGAGATAATACTTTGCTGATGTTGTGTTAAGAAGGTTTTTTAAAATCGTTCTCAGTTCAGTGAGTTCAGCGAGATGTGCTTCCAATAAGGATTTTTTATGTATATTTCCTAACCACTTGATCTGGGATAGAAGCTCGTCAACACGATTTTTTTTTTTGTTTTGTTTTTTATTCTGGACCCCATGCTAATAAATTGACCCCTTATGTAAGCTCTATGGGCATCCCACAGTATATAGGTAAATGTCTAAGGGAGGGAGTTAAGGGAGAAAAATTCTTCTAATAAGATTTGGACGCTCTTTAGTTTTTCTTCTGTGGATATAAGTTGTTCATTTAGTCTCCATCTAACTGCTCGGGGTTCTAGTGAGGCAGCTAAGATAGTAATAAACACAGGTGCGTGGTCATAGAGGAACATATTGCTTATATAGGTACGAGTACATAAGTTTAAGGGTTCTTTGGACAGAAATATAAAATCCAGTCTAGGGTACGAACTATGGGGAGGGGAGAAGAAGGTGTAGTCCTGCGTGGAGGGGTTGAGGAGACACCAGACATCAAATAGCTCCTTGTAAATTTTTCTTAAGATGTCTAAGTGCTTTGGTAGATATCGCAGATTTCTTGGATGTTGAGTCCAATATAGGATCTAATGTAAAATTGGTCTCCTCCAAGCACCACCACACCCTCCTTATATGTTTCCAAAAGAGAAAGCACCTCGTCCAACCACTACACCTGGTTAACATTGGGAGCAAATAAATTTGCAAAGGTGTATATTTGATTGGCAATAGTTCCCTTTAACAAAATATATCTACCTTCCACATCTTGAATGTGTGATACATATGTGAAAGGAAGACCACTCTGGAATCCGTTGCTCACGCCTCTAGATGCAGCAGAGTTAGAACCACAATGGTACCACTGTGGGAACAGTGATCGAGAAAGGTTAGGATATTTGTTAAATTTGAAATGCGTCTCCTGAAGCATCAGGACTGAGCATTTTTCCTTTTTCGCATAGGTGAATATTTGACTGCATTTGGATGGGGCGTGAAAACCCTTAACATTAAAGGAGGCTATGCACAAGTCAGCCATCTATCAAAGGGATGTCTAACCTTGTACAGCTGTGAAGTTTTAGCGTGACCTGTGTGAATGGACATTGTAAGTACTTAATCTCCCAAGGCGGAGCAGCAAAGTTCCAGAGATGCCCCTTCCTCCTTTGAGAATGTAGAGTAGATATCTGGTAGTACCTGTCATAAGACCCAAAAAAAGGAATGAAACAAAGTTAAAAACAAAACATAAAACGGATATATAAACCTTGTAAACTAGAGCTCTTCTGCTCCAATAGTCGAAAAGGGGAGAGTTGGTACACAACATTATTGTGACATAGAGTATCATCTCCGTATAAATCTAGAGAATGGCACTCATCTAGGGACATAGACCGGCTTTGGATAAGGCAAAACTCGAGAATTACAATAGACTAAACCCTAGATCGGGATAGTGTTTTTCTTTATAATACTACTTATTTGGCGATGATGACTTTCAGGCTTGAGAAGATTAAGATCTCAGATGATTAGGCATAGAGTCTCTCAGGCTTCATTGAGTGGAAGACGTCTCGGAGTTGAGGAATGGCGACCTCTTCTGGATCTTTGGGTCTTGGCTGGTTGCGGTGTCTCCCAGGGGACAATTGTAGGTAGATTTGGTGGTGACATATTGCTTTGAATGATGTCCCAGTTTTTAATGGGAAGTTGGTTAATTTGCAGGATGTCCAATGCCTTAGGTAAGTCATTGAATGAAGAGATGGAAATGTGCTGACCATCATAGAGAAAGGATAATCCAAAAGGAAATAGCCACTTGTACAGGATTTTCTTGTTGAATAGCCAATCAGTAAGCGGCTTCAATGCTCTCCGTTTCTTTAAAGTGGACTGAGCCAGATCTTGAAAGATGGGGCTTTCATCCAGAACCAATTGAGGAGTATTTTGCGCTTTGCTGAGTATTGCATCTTTAACTGGATTGTGAAGAAATTTATAGATCCCGTCCCTTGGCTCTGTAGGTTGAGGCTTGGGACGTAAAGCCCTATAAGCCCTCTCTATGGTGATTTCATGAGAGGAATCAGGGCCTAGTAATTGCATGCAGATGACTGCTTCAGGTATATCTTCAGGGCCCACAGTTTCGGGGATGCCCCTAAAGCGCAGGTTGTTGCCCTGTTTTCCTGATCTTCCAGGAGCGTATATAAAGAGTTCAGGTGTTTCTGGTGCAGGGTCAGTGAAGATGAGACAGTGCTCTGATGTGAAATTATTGCAGACTGAGTGTCCTCTAAAGTTTCGACCCTCTTCCCAATATGGCGCATGTCTTCCTTTATGGAAGTAAGGTCCGATCTGAGGGGCTCCAGGGCTTCTAACAAAGCATCCTTCAGGAAGGATCTGGAGATGGGTAGGGTATCGGCCCCAGGAGAGACCTCCCTTACCTTCTCAGAGGCAGCTGTAGTTTTCGGAGCGCTCCCTGCCGCTCTCGGCGTTCCGGTCGCCATCTTGGATTCTTTAGCAACATGTACCTGAGCGGCTTTCTTCATAAATTTCTCCATGGATTTGTTTGGGATCGGATCTTTAGCATGTTCCTGAGTTTCAGTAGGTCTAGGGCCACCGATCTTGACCATGCTGGGTCCCAAGTGCCGATTATGAAAGGCTGTGTGGGATATCTATACAGTAGAGCTGCGCTTCAAGCTGCCATCTAGCTCCGGTGTAGGCTCCGCCCCCCAACCATTTATATATATTTTTAAATTACATAGAATAGTTACATATAGGTTGATAATATGTGTTAAAAATGTTTTGCTGGAAGTGTCTCTTTAAATTAAACATTGTCAACAATTGGGCAGAATTACTAATCCTTTCCTATTAGTAGAGGTCCCTTTACACAGGCCGAGAATCCAGCAGGTAATCTCTAAAAAGTGCTCATAGGACCGCTTGTTACTGATTATCTGACTCTGTAAATGTGCCGCTGATTCATACGTTGTTCATCAAGTAATAGATCATTCATCCAGTTACAAAAATTATCGTTTGCCGGCAGCAGATCATGCTGTGTAAACAGCATCTGCTGGTGGCAAACAACTAGTTAGTATGAGGATGAGCGATGGCATTAACCATACTGTGGAGGAGATCACTGTATGTAAATGCCAGTCTCCTCCACTGATAAAAAGGCGATTGTCAGGAAGGAACGCTTTCTTCCCAACAATTGCCTGCCGTGTAAAGGGGAAGTCTAAAATGAGATGTGCCGACCTGTGCCAAAAATGTACATTTCGTTTCAGAATTCAGAGACAGACACAACGTGTTTGATGATTGCCCGGTAATAGGCTTGGTAAGAATACGGCTTCTTCTATATGTTAGTGATTCACCGACTGAACATTTACCCACTGACTTTAATGTGTGTATTCACACATCAGTGGTTTTCCACAGATGACTCCATGGAAGCGTGCCCAATTTTGGTCCGTGATTATGGTTCCTTCATGAACATTATAGTCTATGGATCAGTGAAAACCATAAGCACAACATGGATGCCATCCGTGTTTGGTCCTTGGTTTTCATGGAATGTTGCTAGGAGATGCTTTGGAAATTCACTTTCTGCAGAGCAGTGTCCATTGCATACGGATGAGACACAGACCAAACATGGATTCTTCATGGACATCTTTATGGATGAACAACTGACCATCTTTTCATAGATAGTACAAACAAACAGGTAACTGCAGCATCTCCAGCGACTTCTTTATTGGACAGACTTCACAGAAAGTGTGCCATAACAATAAACAGCAACGTTTCGGCTACTACATAGCCTTTTGTACTGTTTGTTTGTACTATTCGGTGGGCTGGTGAGGATCTGCGGCCGTGGTTTGGCTGATGCATTCCGGTGTGGCCGTTTGATGGTCCGCGGGTGCTGCTCTATATCTACCATCTTTTCATGGATGTCATTACAGAAACAGATGCGTGAAAGAGGCCTAGCTTCTCAAATATCAAATATAAACCCACGAGTATCTTAGGCTCAATTATATTTTTATTAAGATGAAGGCATAATTTTTTTTTACCTTACAAAACAGTAGTTTTCAACATACTGCATCTCATTTATTTAACAGTGCTTGTTAAACAAACAAGAGATTCTAAGCACAGAAAATTGCTAATCCAATTTACAATACAGACATTTTAATTAAAAGGGAACATGGTTTTAATGGGTATGATGAATGCATAAATAAATAATGTAAATTAATAGCTACGGGCAATATAAACTGGAATACAGTACAATGTGAAAAAGTTAATTATGAAATGCTGAAATAAAGATTACCTCTTACCCCACTCCTTGCTGCTGCAAGTAGAAGTATGGTTGGATTGGCCCACCAAAATACCAGGATGGTGACATATTAATAGCCTCCAAACAGTGGCGTACCTACGACAGAGGTAGACCACGCGACTGCAATGGGGGGTGAGTGGGGCCACCAAACTTTCTCTTCTCTTCCCTGTGTGAAAATACTGCAGTTTCACACTAGTGGGAACTCAATGCAAAGGGACTATTACAGCTCCCATGGTAGTTGTATTAATTCCTATTCACTGAGCTCCACCTAGTGGTGGCTGCAGGCTGCCAGTTAGCTTTGTAATAGAAGAGAAGCAGGAGATTTATCAATGTATTGTTTCTGGTGTAAATACATTGAGAAATATGTTGTTCAGAATGAGCGCCATATATTTGAAGCACCAACATAAAAGTTGGATAAAGTGGGTGAGGCCAGAGGCAACTTTATTTTTAAATTACAATTTGTATTTAATACAAATTTATCCGACTTGATTAGAAAAAAACAACATAAATTTGTCAGAAATCTGGGGCGTTGCATATGTTCTGCATGGCCTGGGAGTGACTGACGCACATACATTGGGAAACAAGGGGCACGGGCCGCTACTAAGTTAAGTTGTTATGGGGCACTATGAGATATGTGTACACACCTGCCTCCAAAGATCCACCTTTAGACAACACTTTATGGGGTTAGTGGTAGAGCTAATCACTTGCTACTGGGATTGATTTCTTAGGCTAGGTTGACATCACCATTGCTTTTCCATTTTTCTGTTCTAATATAGGAACAGAAAAACTAAAAACATAAATAAATAAAAACTTGAATTAATTCTGCCTGAATTCCTTTGATTATAATTAGGGTTGAGCGAACCCGAACTGTAAAGTTCGAGTTCGTACCGAACTTTAGGATTTTTGGCCCCCGGACCCGAACATTTCAGTCAAAGTTCGTCTTCGGTGTTCGGCGCTTTCTTGGCGCTTTTTGAAAGGCTGCAGAGCAGCCAATCAGCAAGCGGTTAACTGTCTGACCTTAGAAGCCATCACAGCCATGCCTACTAATGGCATGGCTGTGATTGGCCAGTGCAGCATGTGACCCAGCCTCTATATAAGCTGGAGTCACGTAGCGCTGCACGTCACTCTGCTGTGCTTAGTGTAGGGAGAGGATGCTGCTGGTGATTTCAGGGAGAGAATAGGACTGAATTTTTGCTCAAAATCTGAATTTCACTCAGCGATCTACATACTTTGCGTTTTGTGGGTGCAGGGCACAACTTTATCCTGCCCTCAGCCCAGTGACCGAAAAAAATAAAAACTTTAATGAGAAAGTTAGGTGGGCGGCGGCCATTTTATGCAAGCTCAGTGCACTAGCACTGCATCTGAGCTTTTGGGACATTGAAAATCCAAATTTTTTGGGCAATTTACAACATCTGGTGCATTTGCAGGCTTAGTCAGTGTGCAATTTAAGCTAGAAATACAGCCATCATTTTCTGGGGTTCTAAAAACACACTTTTTTTGCCAAAAAACACTATTTTCCAGATCTGCAAGTGTTAAATTCAAGTTTAATATATACAGTTTTCATATTCTGTTACCAAAAAAACACTTTTTAGGCAATATACAACATCTGGATTCGTCAGTGTGCAATTGAAGCTAGAAATACAGCCAACATTTTCTGGGGTTTTAAAAACACACTTTTTTGCCAAAAAACAGTATTTTCCTGATCTGCAAGTGTTAAAGGGTTTCTATCACTTCGTATGACATAATTAGCTGTCAGACACTAGCGATCCGCTAGTGTCTGCTCTGGCCAACCATCCTAATATAACAGCTTTTGGGGCAGCCGTTTTGCTAAAAAAAGAACTTTTATAAATATGCTAATGAGCCTCTAAGTGCTATGTGGGCGTCATTAGCACCTAGAGGCTCCGTCTACCTTCATAAACAGCCGCCGCCCAGCGCGTCCCCCCAGCCCGCCCATGTCCTCCGGAATGCGATCCTCCGTGTGACGCAGCGGACGAATTCTCGCGCATGCGCCGTGCGCGGCTGTATTCGGCGCATGCGCAGTGAATGTCTGACCGATTCCCTGCTCAGACATCTCCACTGCGCCTGTTCCTTAGAGCACTATGACGTCATCGGCGCAGGCGCAGTGGAGATGTCTGAGCAGGGAAGCGGTCAGACATTCACTGCGCATGCGCCGAATACAGCCGTGCACGGCGCATGCGCGAGAATTCGTCCGCTGCGTCACACGGAGGGTTTTAACCCCTTAGGGACCGGGCTCATTTTCATCTTTAGGACCAGGCCATTTTTTGCAAATCTGAACAGTGTCACTTTATGTGGTGATAACTTTAAAACGCTTTGACTTATCCAGGCCGTTCTGAGATCATTTTTCCGCTACATATTGTACTTCATGACACTGGTGAAATGGAGTAAAAAAAAAAAACATTTTTATTTATAAAAAAATTGCAAATTTCCAAGTTTCAATTTCTCTAATTCTATAATACCTATTGATATTTACACAAATAGTTATTACTTTAAATTTCCCATATGTCTACTTCATGTTAGGATCATTTTGGGAATGACATTTTATTTTTAGGGGACGTTACAAGGCTTCGAAGTAAATCTTGAAATTTCTCAGAAATTTTCAAAAACCAACTTTTTAAGGATCAGTTCACGTCTGAAGTCACTTTGTGAGGCTTACATAATAGAAACCACCTAAAAATTACCCCATTCTAGAAACTACACCCATCAAGGTATTCAAAACTGATTTTACAAAATGTCATTAACCCTTTAGGTGTTCCACAAGAATTAATGAAAAATAGAGAAAAATTTCACTTTTTTGGCAGATTTTCCATTTTTATATATTTTTTTCCAGTTACAAAGCAAGGGTTAACAGCCAAACAAAACTCAATATTTATGGCCCTGATTCTGTAGTTTACAGAAACACCCCATATGTGGTCGTAAACTGCTGTACGGGCACATGGCATGGCGCAGAAGGAAAGGAATGCCATATGGTTTTTGGAGGGCAAATTTTGCTGGACTGGTTTTTTGACACCATGTCCCATTTGAAGCCCCCCTGATGCAACCCTAGAGTAGAAACTCCAAAAAAGTGACCCCATTTTAGAAACTACGGGATAGGGTAGAAGTTTTGTTGGTACTAGTTTAGGGTACATACAGTAGGTGTTTGTGAGATTGTGCTTTTAGCACGACAGCGTCGCGCTGATACTCGGCAACATGGTGCCGAGATCTCGCACTCACTGGAATAGTGACAGCACATCCCAGCAAGCGCGTCATAGAAGCGACGGGAGATCCGACTTGGATTCCCGCCAATTCTACACGTGTGCGGCGTTTGTTATGAATCCTGAGGGGGAAGTCCCCGCCGGATTTTAAATAAAAATCCGGCCTGGGTCCCCCCCTCAGGAGCATACCGGGCCCTTAGGTCTGTTATGGGTTGTAAGGAGAGCCCCCCCTACGCCGAAAAAAATGGCGTAGGGGGTCCCCCTACAATCCATACCAGACCCGTATCCAAAGCACGCTACCCGGCCAGCCAGGAAGGGAGTGGGGATGAGCGAGCGCCCCCCCCCCCCCCCTCCTGAGCCGTACCAGGCTGCATGCCCTCAACATGGGGGGGTTGGGTGCTCTGGGGCAGGGGGCACACTGCGGCCCCCCCACCTCAGAGCACCCTGTCCCCATGTTGATGAGGACAGGGCCCCTTCCCGACAACCCTGGCCGTTGGTTGTCGGGGTATGCGGGCGGGAGGCTTATCGGAATCTGGGAGCCCCCTTTAATAAGGGGGCCCCCAGATACTGGCCCCCCATCCTAAGTGAATGAGTATGGGGTACATCGTACCCCTACCCATTCACCTGCAAGAAAAGTGGTAAAAACACAAATAAACCACACAGTGTATTAAAATATTTTATTTTTCTGCTCCGGAGGCCGCCCCCTGTCTTCTTTATTAGCTCTTTTACCAGGGGGGGCTCTTCTTCTTCCGCTATCCCGACGGGTCTTCTCCGCTATCCGGGGGGTCTTCTCAACTCTCCGGGGTTCTCCTTCTGTCTTCTCCGCTATCCGGGGGGGTCTTCTCAACTCTCCGGGGTTCTCCTTCTGTCTTCTCCGCTATCCGGGGGGGTCTTCTCAACTCTCCGGGGTTCTCCTTCTGTCTTCTCCTTCTGTCTTGTTGACTCGGCGCACCCCGGTTCTTCGTCTCGCGAGACGTCTCGCTCGTCCCCACTCCCTTCCTGGCTGGCCGGGTAGCGTGCTTTGGATACGGGTCTGGTATGGATTGTAGGGGGACCCCCTACGCCGTTTTTTTCGGCGTAGGGGGGGCTCTCCTTACAACCCATAACAGACCTAAGGGCCCGGTATGCTCCTGAGGGGGGGACCCAGGCCGGATTTTTATTTAAAATCCGGCGGGGACTTCCCCCTCAGGATTCATAACAAACGCCGCACACGTGTAGAATTGGCGGGAATCCAAGTCGGATCTCCCGTCGCTTCTATGACGGCTCTGTCTCCATCGCGGCAAGCCAGCTCGGCGCTGGCTCCCGCGATGGGGCTCGTAGGTGCTCAATCTCGCCGAGAAAGAGAGCGAGATTGACACAAAATCGGGTTCACCTACTGTATATTTTTTTGTTATTTACAACATTCATCTGACAGGTAAGATCATGTGGTATTTTTATGAAGCAGGTTGTCACGGACGCGGTGATACCTAATATGTATACAATTTTTTTATTTATGTAAGTTTTACACAATGATTTTATTTTTGAAACAAAAAAAATCATGTTTTAGTGTCTCCATAGTCTGAGAGCCATAGTTTTTTCCGTTATTGGGCGATTATCTTAGGTAGGGTCTCATTTTTTGCGGGATGAGATGATGGTTTGATTGGCACTATTTTGGGGTGCATATGACTTTTTGATCGCTTGCTATTACACTTTGTGTGATGTAAGATGACCAAAAAATGGCTTTTTTTACACAGTTTCTATTTAAAAAAAATTTACGGTGTTCACCTGAGGGGTTAGGTCCTGTGATATATTTATAGAGCAACTTATTACGGATGCGGCGATACCTAATATGTATACTTTTCTTTTATTTATGTAAGTTTTACACAATAATATCATTTTTTAAACAAAAAAAAAAATCCTGTTTTAGTGTCTCCATATTCTGAGAATGGGGGTCATTATAGATAAAAGTGGTACAATACCGACTATAAATGAGTATACATGAATAATGGAAGCTCTTAGCGCACATACGTGTTGGGCCCATCTACCAGGCGTCAAGGTGGCTTCCGCATATGGGTCCCTATTAGGGATGAGCGAACCCGAACTGTAAAAGTCCGGGTTCGGGTTCGGTGTTCGGCGCTTTCTTGGCGCTTTTTGAAAGGCTGCAAAGCAGCCAATCAACAAGCGTCATACTACTTGCCCCAAGAGGCCATCACAGCCTTGCCTACTATTGGCATGGCTGTAATTGGCCAGTGCAGCATGTTACCCAGCCTCTATTTAAGCTGGAGTCACGTAGCGCCACACGTCATTTTGCTATGATCAGTTTAGGGAGAGAGGTTGCAGCTGCTTCTGTTAGGGAGAGATTAGGCAGGGATTTACTCAGCAAAAACACTTAATTCAGTGATCGATCTACAGCTGTGGATCATTGAACTGCTGCTATTTAATTGCTCACTGTTTTTAGGCTGCCCAGAGCTTTTTATGTCACTTTTTTCTTGGGTGATCGGCGGCCATTTTGTGTCTTGTGGTTCGCCAGCACAAGCTGCCACCAAGTCCATTTAACCATCAATAGTGTGGTTATTTTTTTGCTATATCCTACATCAGGGGCTTGGCTGTGCTTGCTATTTTATTGAGGGGTAAAATACAATTGGCCAAAATAGCAGTACCCTAAATCTGGTGTTTCAGCTGTGGCTAGTCAATTGTAATACTTTTTGTTCTGGGTTGAATACAATTCCCAACTTAGCAATCCCCTAAATATTTTTCTTCTGCTGTATCAGGCCAAGTTTAAATTGATCCATAAAAGGGTATATTAGATTGAAGGTGCGGATAGTTTCATCCTCAATAACTTCACATGCTACCGTGCATTTCCAAGTTTAAATAATTCTGTCCGTAAACGTATACCTGTCACCCAGCGCCTAAATAATAGGCCTAAAATTTATATTCAGCTAAATCTATGTTTATTGCTGAGGCTGGTCAATGTCACAACTGTGACTGATCCAGACAGGTCCGGGAGGAGAAGGTCGCAGCGACTTGCTACTAGCGATAGCTTGTGAGTTTGCTCTGTGGTTCAGGGTATGTCATCCGGGTTTTGCCTTGTGAACCTTTTTGATCTGACTGGGGGTTTGTAGGCATCCTTCTCAGGTGAGTCCTGTCTGCCACTCCCAGATACTATATTAGTTTCAGTTTCACTTGCAGTCATTACCAGATATAGTCCTTACTTCCAGTGCTATTCTGACCTTTGAAGGAGATCGTTTGACGGTGTTGCTGTGGAGCTCTTGTCCGGCGTGGACTGTCATGTTTGGGATCGCCTTCTCTGCTCGTGACTGGATAAGTCTATCTCTGCTGTTGATTGTGTGTTTGTTGCTGTCTTCCCCTGTTGTTCTCCTAGACGTGAGTGATGGTGACTAGTGCTCCCATCGGCCTTTCCCCAGTCTAGTCTTGTTAGGGTGACTGAGGGTTTAGGCATCCTGCTCGCCGCACGGGTTCACACCCCGTCTAGGGTATCAGGGCAGACAGGTGCCAGCTTAGGGTTAGTCAGGGGTGGCCGTTCTATCCCCCATCCGTAGATAGGGGTCCCCCTTCCCCTCCGTCTGGTGCGACACGACTGCTGCTGGGATAGCAGTCGTGACAAATATATTGCACATCTGGGATTACACATGCATAAGTGACTGTCACATTTAGGCCATAAATACGGCTTTGGCATACTGGGGTAAAAAAAGCCTCTCATATACTGCACATCTGGGATTACACATGCTTAAGTGACTGTCACATTTAGGACAGAAATACAGCTTTTTGGTTAGGGTGAAAAAACCCTCTAATATACTGCACATCTGGGATTAGACAAGCATAAGTGAGTGTCACATTTAGGATAAAAATACGGTTTTGGCATACTGGGGTGAAAAAACCCTCTGATATACTGCACATCTGTGATTACACGTGCATAAGTGATTGTCACATTAAGGCCAGAAATCCTGCTTTGGCATACTGGGGTGAAAAAAACCCTCTGATATACTGCACATCTCTGATTACACATGCATAAGTGATTGTCACATTAAGGCCAGAAATACAGCTTTTTTCTTACTGGGGTGAAAAAACCCTCTGATATACTGCACATCTGTGATTACACGTGCATAAGTCACTGTCACATTTAGGACAGAAATACAGCTTTTTGGTTAGGGTGAAAAAACCCTCTAATATACTGCACATCTGGGATTACACATGCATAAGTGACTGTCACATTTAGGCCAGAAATACGGCTTTTTGGTTACTGGGGTGAAAAAGGCCTCTAATATACTGCACATCTGGGATTAGACAAGCATAGGTGACTGTCACATTTAGGCCAGAAATACGGCTTTTTGGTTACTGGGGTGAAAAAATCCTCTGATATACTGCACATCTGGGATAAGACGTGCATAAGTGAGTGTCACATTTAGGCCACAAATACCGCTGTCATATAGAGTTAAAAAAAAAATTATATAGAGTGCAATACCCTACATTAGGGTTTATATTGGCGGTTAATTATTTTTAACATACTTAACCACTTTTTACTTTGCTTTGTGAACGCTAACTATGAGGCAAACATCTAATAAGGGACGCGGTCATGGTCGTGGTGTTGGTGGAGCCTCTGGTGCAGGGAGAGGACGTGGCCGTTCTGCCACAGCTACATGTTCTACTGAACCTACTACCTCAGGTCACAGTAGCCGCCAGAATCTACAGCGATATTTGGTTGGGCCTAATGCCGTTCTAAGGATGGTAAGGCCTGAGCAAGTATAGGCGCTAGTCAATTGGGTGGCCGACAGTGGATCCAGCACATTCACATTATCTCCCACCCAGTCTTCTGCAGAAAGCGCACAGGTGGCGCCTGAAACCCATGCCCATCAGTCTGTCACATCACCCCCGGGCATATCGGGGAACCTGTCTGAGCCTCAAGTCATGCAGCAGTCTCTTATGCTGTTTGAACACTCTGCTGGCAGGGTTTCTCAAGGGCATCCACCTAGCCCTTCCCCAGGGGTGGAAGACATAGAATGCACTGACACACAACCACTTATGTTTCCTGATGAGGACATGGGAATACCACCTCAGCACGTCTCTGATGACGAAACACAGGGGCAAACTGCTGCGTCTTTCTGCAGTGTGCAGACCGAAAAGGAGGCCAGGGAGGAAGACTGGGTGGAAGACGATGCAGGGGACGATGAGGTCCTAGACCCCACATGGAATGAAGGTCGTGCCACTGACTTTCAGAGTTCAGAGGAAGAGGCAGTGGTGAGACCGAGCCAACAGCGTAGCAAAAGCGGGAGCAGGGTGCAAAAGCAGAGCAGCCGTCGCCAAAACAGTTTGCCTGCTACTGGCCACCGTCAACAGGGACCGAGCACACCAAAGGCAGCTTCAAGGAGTTCCCTGGCATGGCACTTCTTCACACAATGTGCTGATGATTGACCCGAGTGGTTTGAAGGCTGTGCCATCAGAGCCTGAATCGAGGCATTAACGTTCTGAACCTTAGCACAATCTGCATGACCAGGCATCTACATGCGAGACACGGGCTGCAGTGGAGTAAGCACCTTCAAAACCAAGAAAGGGCTCAGGCCCCTCCTGCTCCCTCTTCTGCTGCTGCCTCGGCCTCTTCCTCTGCCTCTGGAGGAACGTTGGCACCTGCCGCCCAGCAAACAGAGGATGTGCCACCTAGAACACCACCTCCATCACCAAGCATCTCCACCATGTCACACGGAAGCGTTCAGCTCTCCATCTCACAAACCTTTGAGAGAAAGCGTAAATTCCCACCTAGCCACCCTCGATCCCTGGCCCTGAATGGCAGCATTTCTAAACTGCTGGCCTTTGAAATGCTGTCATTCAGGCTGGTGGAGACAGAAAGCTTCAAACAGCTCATGTCGCTTGCTGTCCCACAGTACGTTGTTCCCAGCCGCCACTACTTCTCTAGGAGAGCCGTGCCCTCCCTGCACAACCAAGTATCGGATAAAATCAAGTGTGCACTGCGCAACGCCATCTGTGGCAAGGTCCACCTAACCACAAATACGTGGACCAGTAAGCACGGCCAGGGACGCTATATCTCCCTAACTGCACACTGGGTAAATGTAGTGGCGGCTGGGCCCCAGGCGGAGAGCTGTTTGGCGCACGTCCTTCTGCCGCCAAGGATCGCAGGGCATCATTCTTTGCCTCTTGTTGCCTTCTCCTCCTACTTGGCTTCCTCCTCCTCTTCTTCCACCTCCTCATCCAGTCAGCGACAGACCTGCACCACCAACTTCAGCACAGCCAGGGGTAAACGTCAGCAGGCCATTCTGAAACTGATGTGTTTGGGGGACAGGCCCCACACTGCGCAGGAGTTGTGGCGGGGTATAGAACAACAGACCGACGAGTGGTTTCTGCCACTGGGCCTCAAGCCCGGACTGGTGGTGTGAGATAATGGGTGAATTCTCGTTGCAGCTCTGGGACTAGTCGGTTTGACGCACATCCCTTGCCTGGCGCATGTGCTGAATTTGTGGGTGCAGAAATTCATTCACAACTACCCTGACCTGCTGCATAAAGTGTGGGCTGTCTGTGCGCGCTTTCGGCATTCTCACTCTGCTGCTGCTCGCCTGTCAGCGCTGCAGCGTAACTTCGGCCTTCCCGCCCACCGCCTCTTATGCGACGTGCCCACCAGGTGGAACTCCACCTTGCACATGCTGGAGAGACTGTGCGAGCAGCAGCAGGCCATAGTGGAGTTTCAGCTGCAGCACGCACGGGTCAGTCACACTGCGGAACAGCACCACTTCACCACCAATGACTGGGCCTCCATGCGAGACCTGTTAGCCCTGTTGCGCTGTTTCGAGTACTCCACCAACATGGCCAGTGGCGATGACGCCGTTATCAGCGTTACAATACCACTTCTATGTCTCCTTGAGAAAGCACTTAGGGCGATGATGGAAGAGGATGTGGCCCAGGACGAGGAGGAGGAAGAGGGGTCATCTCTAACACTTTCAGGCCAGTCTTTTAGAAGTGGCTCAGAAAGAGGATTTTTGCAACAGCAGAGGCCAGGTACAAATGTGGCCAGACAGGGCCCACTACTGGAGGATGAGGAGGAGGAGGATGAAGAGGAGGAGGATGGGGATGAAGCATGTTCACAGCGGGGTGGCATCCAATGCAGCTCGGGCCCATCACTGGTGCGTGGCTGGGGGATACGGAGGACGCAGACGATACGCCTCCCACATAGGACAGCTTGTCCTTACCTCTGGGCAGCCTGGCACACATGAGCGACTACATGCTGCAGTGCCTGCGCAACGACTGCAGAGTTGCCCACATTTTAACGAATACTGACTACTGGGTGGCCACCCTGCTGGATCCCCGTTACAAAGACAATGTGCCATCCTTAATTCCCTCACTGGAGCGTGATCGGAAGTTGCGCCACTACAGGAGCACGCTGGTAGACTCGCTCCTGAGAGCATTCCCGACTGACGCCGGGGGACATGTGGAAGCCAACGCAGCTGTGTCAGCGCCAGCACCTCAGAAGGCAGGGTTAGCATGGCCGACATGTGGAAAAGCTTTGTCACCTCGCCGCAACAACCGGCCCCAACTGCTGATATGGAGCGTTTTAGCAAAAGGCAGCATTTGAACAACATGGTGGAACAGTACCTGTGCACACGACTACACGTACTTACTGATGGTTCTACTTCTTGGTCTCCAAATTGTCCACATGGCCAGAGCTTGCCCTGTATGCCTTGGAGGTGCTGGCCTGCCCTACACAGCTAGTGTACTCTCTGAACGTGTATTTAGCACGGCAGGAGGCGTCATTACAGACAGACGCAGCCGCCTGTCCACAGCCAACGTGGACAAGCTCATGTTCATTAAAATGAACCAGGCTTGGATCCCACAAGTACTTGTCTGTACCTTGCGCAGAATAGACATTTATACCACCATCAAAAATACATTCTTGTACTCAAGTCAGTGCAATGATTTCTTTTTTTTTATTTGTCCCAATATTTTGGGGGCTACCTACCCAATAAAAAATAAAAATAAAACATTGTTGGCTACCTGTTCCTCCTCCATTGCTGACTCCACCTACAACACCACATTCACCGCCTCCTCAACCTCCGACTCCATATCCACCTCCTTCTCTGAGTTGCAGGTTAATAATTTGTAATTTTTAGTTATTTTATTTCATTTTAAGTTATTTCCCTATCCATATTTGTTTGCAGAGCAGTTGCCATGCTCTTAAGCACATTTTACTGCCTTTTACATCCTTCTAGCCTGTTCAAGGACTATTTTAGAGCCATTTTAATTTTAAAAAGTGGTAATTCTAGTGCCCTAAATTAAAAAAATTCTTATTTTCAATTGTCGGGTGAATTTTTACCATTTTTGGCGTATACAAACCCCTGCTGTGCCTGGGTGACAGGGGCCTAAATCTCTCAAAATCCTCTGTTGTATTGCTGGGTGACATGAACCACCTTTTGCCGTGAATGAACCCCTGCTGTGCCTGGGTGACAGGGGCCAAAATCTCTCCAAATCCTCTGTTGTATTGCTGGGTGACATGTACCCCCTTTTGCTGTGAATGAAACCCTGCTCTGCATTGCTGACAGGGGCCTAAATCTCTTAAAATCCTCTGTTGTATTGCTGGGTGACATGAACCCCCTTTTGCCGTGAATGAACCCCTGCTCTGCATTGCTGACTGGGGCCTAAATCTCTCAAAATCCTCTGTTCTATTGCTGGGTGACATGTACCCCCTTTTGCCGTGAATGAACCCCTGCACTGCACTGCTGACAGGGAACTAAATTTAGTGAGAACATCTGTTACTGATCGGAAGTGTCACTACCAGAGCTTTGGGACGTTCTCACAGCTCTGTTTCTCCACCCCTGTGATGATGTCACTACTAGAGCTGGGAGGAGTTTTCTGTTTCCTTCCTCCCAGCTGTTCCTCCTCCGTTTGATTCCCCTGCCTTTATATTCCCCCTCCTCCTATTGTAGGTGTGGATTATATTTCTCATTTGGGTTGTACCTCTTGCTTGAGTATCTTCCCTTGTATGCTATCCTTTCACTGGACCTGTGTTCTGCTGCAGCAAGTACTCCGGATATTGCCAGCCTGTCTTTGGATCCGTCTTCACTGCGGCTGCAGCCCTTCAGCTAAGTGTGCAGACATTGCTGTGTATCTGTGTGTTTTCTGACTGGATCCGAGGCGACCACGGTTCCCTCCATATACTGAGCAGGGCACCGGTGGCCGTGCCCCTTCCACTATTGTAGGGGTTACAGTGGTCCTCAGTCTTAGGTACGCGGGCATGCCTCCTTCCACCATTTGGATCCGGGCATGGGCTTAGCAGCATAGGGAGAGCTTTTGAGGGTCTGACAGGGGTCACCCTTTATCCTCCCTAGTTTGGGTCCGGTCAGTAGCTCTATTTTCTGTGCATGCTTTTGTTGCTCACATACAGCCGTGACATTATAATCCACCTAAACCGTCTTTTTTTACATGGATCCGCTTTCTGGCCTGGTTGACCGCATGCAGGGTCTTTCTTTGGAGGTAGCGGATCTCCGTCAATCTATGACTCAGCTTCAAGCATTGGGCTCTGCTCCGGCCCATGGAGTCTGTTGCGAGCCAAAGGTCTCACTTCCGGAAACGTTCTCCGGGGGCAGTGAGAGTTTTGTTCGCTTCAGAGAGGCATGCAAACTCCATTTTTGCTTGTGTCCACATTCCTCTGGTAATCAGGAGCAGAGGGTGAGGATTGTCATCTCCCTGCTCAGGGGTAATGCTCAGACTTGGGCTTTTTCGCTGCCATCAGGGGATCCCTCCCTTCGATCCGTGGAAGGATTTTTTGTGGCCCTGGGGCAGATATATGATGACCCGGATCGTGTTGCTCTGGCCGAATCTAACTTACGTTTTTTATGCCAGAGCAAACTGTCTGCGGAGCTTTATTGTTCTGAATTTCGGAGATGGGCAGCTGATTCAGGTTGGAATGATGCTGCACTCCGGAGTCAGTTCTGTCATGGTCTCTCAGAGAGATTGAAAGATGCGTTTGCTTTCCATGAGAGACCAACGTCCTTAGAGTCTGCCATGTCATTGGCGGTACGCCTTGACAGGCGTCTAAGAGAAAGAAACGAGACCTCTCTGTCCAGCCATTGTCAGTATAGGGGCAGTGATGCGGACTCATTCAGTGTGCAGGGGCCTCATCCTGTCTCGCTCCCCTCTGAGGAGGAGCCCATGCAGCTAGGTCGACTTGCCCCTGATAAAAGAGGATTTAGTCCTCAGAGTATGGTGTGTTTTTGTTGTGGGGGCATAGGTCATTTGGCAAATGTTTGTCCGTCTAGGAGATTCTTGAACTGTACTAAGAGCGATAATAAGAGAAAAACCTCAAAAGGTAAATCATCAAACTCTGCTTCATCTGCTACTTTGGGCAAAGTTGATGTAGGAATTGATGCTTTTCCTCTGACCTGCAGTTCCCGTTTTCTCCTGTCTGCCAGGGTGGCGCTAGAGAGCAAAGTCATTTCTTGTGAGATTTTTGTTGATAGTGGAGCGGCCGTCAATCTTATTGACACTCAATTTGTAGCCATGCATGGTTTTCAGGTTTGCACATTAGAAAAGGATATACCTGTTTTTGCTATTGACTCTGCTCCACTCTCACAGAGATCTCTGAAGGGCATTGTTCACAATATCCGGTTAGCTGTAGGTGACACTCATGTGGAGGATATATCTTGTTTTGTCCTTAACGGATTGCCTTCTCCTCTAGTTTTGGGGTTACCCTGGCTCACTAGACATAACCCCACTATTGATTGGCAAGGAAGGCAAATAAATGAGTGGAGTGACTTTTGTAGAGAGAATTGTCTTACAGCGACTTTTGCAGAGGTGTCTACTAAAACTGTGCCATCATTTCTCTCTGATTTCTCGGACGTGTTTTCCGAGAGCGGTGTTCAGGAGCTACCTCCTCACCGGGAGTTTGACTGTCCCATTAACCTCATTCCCGGCGCCAAGCTGCCAAAAGCTTGCCTCTACAATCTCTCACAACCGGAAAGAATCGCAATGCAAACCTATATCTCCGAGAGTCTCGATAAGGGGCATATTCGTCCCTCAAAATCACCTGTTGCCGCTGTTTTTTTTTTTTGTTAAAAAAAAAGATGGCTCTCTGAGACTTTGCCTAGATTTTAGGGAGCTGAACCGTATCACGATTCGCGATCCCTATCCCCTTCCTCTGATCCCGGACCTCTTCAACCAAATTGTTGGGGCCAAGGTTTTTTCCAAATTGGATTTGAGAGGCTCGTACAACCTGGTCAGGGTCAGAGAGGGGGATGAATGGAAAACGACCTTTAATACCCCTAACGGGCATTTCGAGAATCTCGTTATGCCTTTCGGCCTGATGAATGCTCCGGCCGTCTTTCAGCATTTTGTTAACAGTATTTTCTACCATTTAATGGGGAAATTTGTATTGGTGTATCTTGATGATATTTTGATTTTTTCCCCTGATGTTCAGACCCATCAGGATCATCTTTTTCAGGTTCTGCAGATTCTGCGGGAAAATAAATTGTACGCCAAGCTGGAGAAATGTGTTTTTATGGTATCGGAGATTCAATTTCTGGGTTTTCTCCTCTCTGCTTCTGGTTTTCGCATGGATCCGGAGAAGGTCCGTGCTGTACTTGAGTGGGAGCTTCCTGAGAATCAGAAGGCATTGATGCGCTTTTTGGGTTTTGCGAACTATTACAGAAAGTTCATTTTGAATTATTCCTCTGTGGTCAAACCCCTCACTGACATGACAAAAAAGGGGGCGGATTTTTCCTCTTGGTCGGAGGAGGCGCTTGCAGCTTTTTCTAAGATTAAAGAGAGTTTTGCATCTGCTCCCGTCTTGGTGCATCCCGATGTTTCCTTACCTTTTATTGTTGAGGTGGATGCTTCCGAGGTGGGTGTGGGTGCGGTTTTGTCCCAGGGCCCTTCTCCTGCCAAATGGCGACCCTGTGCCTTTTTCTCTAAAAAACTCTCCCCGGCAGAGAAAAACTATGATGTGGGAGATAGGGAGTTGTTGGCCATCAAGTTGGCTTTCGAGGAATGGCGCCATTGGTTGGAGGGGGCCAGGCACCCTATCACCGTTTTTACCGACCATAAGAATCTGGCATACTTGGAGTCGGCCAGGCGTATGAATCCGAGACAGGCCAGATGGTCTCTGTTCTTCTCCAGATTCAATTTTGTCGTCACATTCCGCCCTGGGATCAAAAATGTGAAGGCTGATGCTCTCTCCCCCTGTTTTCCGGGAGGAGGAAACTCCGAGGACCCGGGTCCCATTTTGGCGGAGGGGGTAGTTGTTTCTGCTCTATATTCAGATTTGGAGGCCGAGGTCCAGGCTGCCCAGACTGAGGCACCTGCCCATTGTCCTTCTGGGAAGTTGTTTGTGCCTCCTGAGCTACGTCACAAACTCTTCAAGGAGCATCATGATACTGTTCTTGCTGGTCACCCCGGGAGTAGAGCCACGGTAGATCTCATTGCTCGGAGATTTTGGTGGCCGGCTCTTCGTAAGTCGGTGGAGGGTTTTGTGGCTGCTTGTGAGACGTGCGCTCGCGCTAAGGTCCCTCGTTCACGGCCTTCAGGTTCCCTTCTCCCGTTACCCATACCTTTCCGTCCTTGGACACACCTGTCCATGGACTTTATCACGGATCTTCCTCGTTCCTCAGGGAAGTCGGTGATCCTGGTGGTGGTGGACCGTTTTAGCAAGATGGCTCATTTCGTACCTTTCCCTGGTTTACCCAATGCTAAAACGTTGGCGCAAGCTTTTGTCGACCATATTGTTAAATTGCATGGCATTCCCTCTGATATTGTTTCCGATAGAGGCACGCAGTTTGTGTCCAGGTTCTGGAAGGCTTTCTGTTCTCGCCTGGGGGTTCGGCTGTCCTTCTCTTCTGCTTTTCACCCGCAGTCGAATGGTCAGACTGAGCGCCTCAATCAGAATCTGGAGACATATTTGCGCTGTTTCGTGGCAGAGAACCAGGAGGATTGGTGTTCATTTCTCCCTCTTGCTGAGTTTGCTCTGAACAACCGCCGTCAGGAATCTTCTGATAAGTCGCCATTCTTTGGTGCATATGGGTTCCATCCGCAGTTTGGGACATTCTCGGGAGGGGCTCTTTCTGGTTTGCCTAAGGAGGAGAGATTTTCCTCGCCTTTGTCTACCATTTGGCAAAAGATTCAGAGTAATCTTAGAAAGATGAGTGAGAAGTATAAGCGTGTGGCTGATAAGAGACGTGTGCCTGGTCCGGACCTGAGTGTGGGTGATCTGGTGTGGTTGTCTACAAGAAATATTAAACTGAAGGTTCCCTCCTGGAAATTGGGTCCCAAGTTTATTGGGCCTTATAAAATCTTGTCAGTCATCAATCCTGTTGCCTTCCGTCTTGATCTTCCACGGGTTTGGAAGATACATAATGTATTTCACAGATCTCTCTTAAAACCATATGTCCAGCCCACGGTACCCTCCTCTTTGCCTCCTCCTCCGATTTTGGTTGATGGCAATCTGGAGTTTGAGGTTTCCAGAATTGTGGACTCTCGCATTGTCCGCAGTTCTCTCCAGTACCTCGTTCATTGGAAGGGTTATGGTCTTGAGGAGAGGATGTGGGTTCCGGTGTCGGACATTAAAGCCACTCGCCTCATCAGGGCATTTCATAGGGCTCATCCTGAGAAGGTGGGTCCTGGGTGTCCGGAGTCCACCCGTAGAGGGGGGGGTACTGTCACTACCAGAGCTTTGGGACGTTCTCACAGCTCTGTTTCTCCACCCCTGTGATGATGTCACTACTAGAGCTGGGAGGAGTTTTCTGTTTCCTTCCTCCCAGCTGTTCCTCCTCCGTTTGATTCCCCTGCCTTTATATTCCCCCTCCTCCTATTGTAGGTGTGGATTATATTTCTCATTTGGGTTGTAGCTCTTGCTTGAGTATCTTCCCTTGTATGCTATCCTTTCACTGGACCTGTGTTCTGCTGCAGCAAGTACTCCGGATATTGCCAGCCTGTCTTTGGATCCGTCTTCACTGCGGCTGCAGCCGTTCAGCTAAGTGTGCAGACATTGCTGTGTATCTGTGTGTTTTCTGACTGGATCCGAGGCGACCACGGTTCCCTCCATATACTGAGCAGGGCACCGGTGGCCGTGCCCCTTCCACTATTGTAGGGGTTACAGTGGTCATCAGTCTTAGGTACGCGGGCATGCCTCCTTCCACCATTTGGATCCGGGCATGGGCTTAGCAGCATAGGGAGAGCTTTTGAGGGTCTGACAGGGGTCACCCTTTATCCTCCCTAGTTTGGGTCCGGTCAGTAGCTCTATTTTCTGTGCATGCTCTTGTTGCTCACATACAGCCGTGACAGGAAGATGCGCGACTACAAGCGCACGCTGATGATATCATTCCCACCTGACAGCGGGGGCACAGTGGAAGCACAAGGCGAAGGCAGTGGAGGTGGAAGAGGTCGCCAATGCAGCTGCGGCACCGCCAGCACCTGAGAAGGCAGGGGTTAGCATGGCCCAAATGTGGAAAAGCTTTGTCAGCCTTGGAGGTGCTGACCTGCCCTGCAGCCAGTGTATAGTGTGTACGTGTGTTTAGCACGGCAGAGAGCATTATCACAGGCCACAGCCAATGTGGGCAAGCTTACCTTTATTAAAATGAGGACTTGTCCGTACCTTGTGCAGAATAGACATTTATACCAGCCTCAACCATCCATTCTTGTACTCAAGTGCACTTATTCTTTGTTTTATTTTGTCATATGTCCCAATATTTTGGGGGATACCCCAATTTAAAAATAAAAAATAACACAAATCAGTGTTGGCTACCTATTCCTCCTTCACCGCCGCTTCCACCTACATCGCCACGTCAACATACACCGCCACATACACCCATCCACCGCCTCCTCAACCTCCTACTCCTAAATCCAGATTATTTTAAATTTTTCTGTATTTTATGTTATTTTAAGTCATTTCCCTATCCACATTTGTTTGCTGAACAGTTGCCATGCTCTTAAGCACATTTTAATGCCTTTTGCAGCCCTCTATCCCTTTACAGGACTATTTTAGAGCCATTTTAGTGCCCAAAAGTTTCGGTCCCCATTGACTTCAATGGGGTTCGGGTTCAAGGTCAAGTTCGGGTCCCGAACCCAAACTTTTTTTTCAAGTTCGGCCGAACCCGAACATCTAGGTGTCCGCTCAACTCTACTGCCAATAAATGGTTGAATTGTGCTTGCTTAACCACGGTAAATCCAGAACTATCAGATAGTGTTGGGCTCGAATATTCGAATATCGGCACTTCGAGAATTCGCAAATATTTAGAATATAGTGACATATATTCGTAATTTTCAAATATTCTAGATTTTTTTTTTTTCAACAGTAACCTCCCTTCTTGCTCGTGGGCCAATGAGAAGGCTGCAATGTCTTTGTCTGAGCTTAGCAACATCCCTAGCAACCAATAGGAAAGTTGCCTACCCCTTACTATATAAAAACCTCCCCAGCAGCCCTTGTATGCAGTATTTTGCAGATCTGACAGACAGCAGTGTTATTGCTGTGCTTTACTGTTTAATTACATTAGATAGATAGTTAGCTTATATATATAATACAGATAGTTAGTGGGAGATAGTCAGTGTAGGTTAGATAGTGATATAGTGGTTCTGCTGTCCATACATACATGTGCAGTGTCCCACTACACACGTGGGTACTGCAAAGTCGTAGTGTTATGCTTTGTATGCTTTATATAACCTGTTTTATGCTGCAGTGCATCTTCAGGCATAATCCCTGCCTACAGGTGTGTTAGATTCCATTACACTGAGCCTACCACTAGGGGGAGACAACACATCCCATATATATATATACAGTTGCAATAAAAAGTATGTGAACCCTTTGGAATGATATTGATTTCTGCACAAATTGGTCATAAAATGTGATCTGATCTTCATCTAATTCACAACAATAGACAATCACAGTCTTCTTAAACTAATAACACACAAAGAATTAAATGTTACCATATTTTTATTGAACACACCATGTAAACATTCACAGTGCAGGTGGAAAAAGTATGTGAACCCCTAGACTAATGACCTCTCCAAGAGCTAATTGGAGTGAGATGTCAGCCAACTTGAGTCCAATCAATGAGATGAGATTGGAGGTGTTGGTTACAGCTGCCCTGCCCTATAAAAAACACACACCAGTTCTGGGTTTGCTTTTCACAAGAAGCATTGCCTGATGTGAATGATGCCTCGCACAAAAGAGCTCTCAGAAGACCTACAATTAAAAATTGTTGACTTGCATAAAGCTGGAAAGGGTTATAAAAGTCTTGCTGTTCATCAGTCCATGGTAAGACAAATTGTCTATAAATGGAGAAAGTTCAGCACTGCTGCTACTCTCCCTAGGAGTGGCCATCCTGTAAAGATGACTGCAAGAGCACAGCTTAGACTGCTCAATGAGGTGAAGAAGAATCCTAGAGTGTCAGCTAAAGACTTACAAAAGTCTCTGGCATATGCTAACATTCCTGTTAGCGAATCTATGATACGTAAAACACTAAACAAGAATGGATTTCATAGTAGGATACCACAGAGAAGCCACTGCTGTCCCAAAAAACATTGCTGCACGTTTACAGTTTGCACAAGAGCACCTGGATGTTCCACAGCAGTACTGGCAAAATATTCTGTGGACAGATGAAACCAAAGTTGAGTTGTTTGGAAGAAACACACAACACTATGTGTGGAGAAAAAGAGGCACAGCACACCAAGATCAAAACCTCATCCCAACTGTGAAATATGGTGGTGGGGGCATCATGGTTTGTGGCTGCTTTGCTGCGTCAGGGACTGGACGGATTGCTATCATTGAAGGAAAAATGAATTCCCAAGTTTATCAAGACATTTTGCAGGAGAACTTAAGGCCATCTGTCCACCAGCTGAAGCTGAACAGAAGATGGGTGTTGCAACAGGACAACGACCCAAAGCATAGAAGTAAATCAACAACAGAATGACTTAAACAGAAGAAAATACGCCTTCTGGAGTGGCCCAGTCAGAGTCCTGACCTCAACCCGATTGAAATGCTGTGGCATGACATCAAGAAAGCGATTTACACCAGACATCCCAAGAATATTGCTGAACTGAAACAGTTCTGTAAAGAGGAATGGTCAAGAATTACTCCTGACCGTTGTGCACGTCTGATCTGCAACTACAGGAAACATTTGGTTGACGTTATTGCTGCCAAAGGAGGTTCAATCAGTTATTAAATCCAAGGGTTCACATACTTTTTCCACCTGCACTGTGAACGTTTACATGGTGTGTTCAATAAAAACATGGTAACATTTAATTCTTTGTTTGTTATTAGTTTAAGCAGACTGTGATTGTCTATTGTTGTGACTTAGATGAAGATCAGATCACATTTTATGACCAATTTGTGCAGAAATCCATATCATTCCAAAGGGTTCACATACTTTTTCTTGCTACTGTATATATAGCCCAGCAGGCCTAGTCTTAAGTAGTAGTAGTCAGTCTTCAGCCCTGAGCTGAAGTGGTCCACATTTGGCTCAGAACTCTGCTAAGAGTTAGTGGACATCAGCTAGAAGTTTAGCTTCAGAAAAGGATATTAATCCAGAAATCACTAAAGAAACAGAGACCCAAAGGGTTATGGCCATCGCTATATGCGCCTTAGGACCATTGGAGTTAAAAGTGAAGAATTTACCGGCCTCCGGCAGCCTCACTAACCTGCACTGGGATAACAGGGACCAGCGTAGAAGTCCTCTACCAGTAAGCATAAAACTTATGTCATTAATAGCCTGAGAGACAGACATCACACCTGTCAGCAGTGGAGCTCTTGCAGCTTTACCTCTGTTCCTCTTAAAGAGACTGTATTTCATATCTGGATGTACTAAAGACTGTTTTATACTTGGATGTAACCGTTATCAGAAGCAATGCTCAGTAAAAGTTATAAGCTGGATTGCACCATCCTTGTCTCAGTCTCCAATTCCACAGTTAACACTACAGTAAATGGTTGTACCACCATAAAAGGTACTGGCGTCACGACTATAAGGGACCTTGCCATAGGCACATTAATACAGACCATCAAGGGCACCTGTGTCCCTTACACCAGAGTGTGCCCCAGAGAATTACTGTGCCGTTCTCCCCATCACTTATGCAGGACTGCCCAGGGACGACATAACCATGAGTAACCAGAACTGTATTTACCTCGGCCCACCTAATGCTGACACCGTGATCTCACATATAATTCCCCTGTCGGTCTGGCATACTGCACATTCTACATACATAGTGCTGTGATGGCACAAGTTCATGACATTACTTAGTGCACCAATCACTAATAAGTAGTCAGACCTGTTAAAATGTGAAGCTGCATGTATTGCACCAAAATATTTGCACCATTGGTGCCGATTTCTCAATCTATCTGCATATAAAGCTATTGAAATGTTCTGCCGTGCCAACCATTTTCTCCAGTCTCAGAAAACTTCTAGCAGCTTGAAAAATGGAGCTATAGTGACCCACGCCTGTATTTCGAGCGCATAACACGAATATTACATTGCCGTTTTTTTTTTGCAATTAAGAAAATAATCTTGAATTCTCGATTTCTCGAAGATATGACAAATATTCTACCAAATATTCAAGAAATATTGCAAATTTGAATATTGCCCCTGCCGCTCATCACTACTACCAGAGCGGGGAGACCATCCAATATAAAGCGTGAGATAAATTTCTGATCAAAGTGACCCACTTTTAATCAGATATCATGCACAACTTGATACAAACACTTCTGAGCTAAAGGTACAGATTCAATAGCAAAAAGGGAAATGGACATTTTCTCTAATGCACTCGGTGACAAACCGTGCATACAAACGAACTGAGCATCAATCAGGTTCACCCCTGCCCCGCTGTCAATAAACACGTCAATCCCCACAGTCTTTGACTCTAGTGCCACCTCGGCAGTCAGGTAAAATCGGGTACTACCAGTCAAAGACAAATGTACGTTCTTTGACTCTCCTCTCACCCCACCAAGAGTCAGATGGGAATTAGACGTCCCCTTTTTTTTTTGTTCTTTTTGACGCTGAATGCATGGACATACATCGATAAAATGTCTCTTTTGTCCTCAGAAAAAACACACTCCCTTCCTACGACTAATACGCTTAAAAGCAGATCCAGGAGTAGCTCCCTCTAATTGCATGGGTTCATCCCCAAACATAAACAAAGTAGTATCTTCACCCAAAGTGTCAGAGGAGGACAATACATTATGTGATAGAACGTCCTGAGTGTGGGGGCCCCTAGATCTCTCTCTCTCAGACGTCTATCCATGCGTATGGCAAGAGACATAGCAACCTCCAAAGACGCATGAGTTTCATGAAAGGCCAAAGCGTCCTTCAGCCTCTCAGATAACCCCTGACAAAACTGACTACTGAGAGCCGGATCATTCTACTGAGTATCTGTAGCCCACCTCCTAAACTCCGAGCAATACATTTCCGCAGAAAAATTTCCCTGACAAAGGCCAATACAGCTTGGTTTCGACCAGGGAGGTCCGATCCGGATCATTATAGATCAGACCCAAGGATTTGAAAAATTTGTCCACTGACCGGAGAGACTGCGATCCGGTCGGCAGAGAAAAAGCCCAGGACTGCGCATACCCCTTAAGCAAAGAAATCACCAGACCGACTCCCTGTGGACATAACCTAAAATATAGTTTACACGCCTCTCTAAATAAAAAAGCCTTTGATCGAGTAGACTGGCTGTTCATGACTAGTGTACTGCTCAAATACCTTTTCCTCCCTCAATACATAGAAGCCATTATGGCCATGTGCCATAAGCCAACTTCATATGTCTTGGTAAACACAACTCTCTCCCCCCCCCTTTACAATTTATAATGGCACTCAACAAGGTTGCCCCCTATCCCCCTTGCTCTTTGATTTAGTTATTGAATCCCTGCTTCAAAGCATCAGACAGGACGATAGAATTGAGGGGATATACAGGTGAGGAGATGTCAGGTTTCTGTGCTGTAAAAAAATGAGACAAAGAAAAATCATTTCAGAACATTTTCCACCTTTAATGTGACCTATAAACTGCACCACTGAATTGAAAAACAAAATGAAATCTTTTAGGTGGAGGGAAGAAGACAACAAAAACTAAAATAATGTGGTTGCACAAGTGTGCACACCCTCTTATAACTGGGGATTTAGCTGTGTTCAGAATTAAGCAATCACATTCAAAATCATGTTAAATAGGAGTCAGCATACATCTGCCATCATTTAAAGTGCCTCTGATTAACCCGAAATAAAGTTCTGCTGCTCTAGTTGGTCTTTCCTGAAATTTTCTTAGTCGCATCCCACAGAAAAAGCCATGGTCCACAGAGAGCTTCCAAAGCATTAGAGGGATCTCATTGTTAAAAGGTATCAGTCAGGAGAAGGGTACAAAAGAATTTCCAAGGCCTTAGATATACCAAGGAACACAGTGAAGACATTCATCATCAAGTGGAGAAAATATGGCACAACAGTGACATTACCAAGAACTGGACATCCCTCCAAAATTGATGAATAGACGAGAAAAAAACTGGTCTGGGAGGCTACCAAGGGCCTACAGCAACATTAAAGGAGCTGCAGGAATATCTGGCAAGTACTGGCAGTGTGGTACATGTGACAGCAATCTCCCGTAATCTTCATATGTCTGGGCTATGGGGTAGAGTGGCAAGACGAAAGTCTTTTCTTATGAAGAAAAACATCCAAGCCAGGCTACATTTTGCAAAAACACATCTGAAGTCTCCCAAAAGCATGTGGGAAAAGGTCTGATGAAAGCAAGGCTGATCTTTTTGGCCATAATTCCAAAAGATTTGTTTGGCGCAAAAACAACACTGCAAATCACCAAAAGAACACCATACCCACAGTGAAGCATGGTGGTGGTGGCAGCATCATACTTTTGGGCTGTTTTTCTTCAGCTGAAACTGGGGCCTTAGTTAAGCTAGAGGGAATTATTAACAGTTTCAAATACCAGTCAATATTGGCACAAAACCTTCAGGCTTTTGCTAGCAAGCTGAACATGAAGAGAAACGTCATCTTTCAGCATGACAACGACCCAAAGCATACTTCCAAATCAACAAAGGAATGGCTTCACCAGAAGAAGATTGAAGTTTTGGAATGGCCTAGCCAGAGCCCAGACTTGAATCTGATTGAAAATCTGTGGGGTGATCTAGAGAGGGCTGTGCACAGGAGATGTCCTCGCAATCTGACAGATTTGGAGTGTTTTTGCAAAGAAGAGTGGGCAAATCTTGCCAAGTCAAAATGTGCCATGCTGATAGACTCATACCAAAATAGACAAAGTGCTCTAACAAAATCAAAAGGTGCTTCAACAAAGTATTAGTTTAAGGGTGTGCACACTTATGCAACCATATTATTTTATTTTTATATTTTTTATTCCCTCTAACTAAAAGATTTCAGTTTGTTTTTCAATTGAGTTGTACAGATTATAGGTCACATTAATGGTGAAAAAGTTCTGAAATGATTTATCTTTGTCTCATTTTTTTACAGCACAGAAACCTGACATTTTAACAGGGGTATGTAGACTTTTTATATCCACTGTAGATGAGGGAAACCCAACATCAAGCAGCAGCTTTTGCTGATGACCTATTGATTATTATTACAAACACCTGCCAGGCACTCCCCGCAATTCACTCGATCCTCCACAAATTTGAAATGCTGTCTAATTTTCTAATTAACCCATCCAAATCCCAAGTACTCAATGTGAAATCAGACCGCCTCACCCAAGAAAATCTAGCTTCAGGTTTGTCTTATCAGTGAATAGAGATGTCCCGAACTATTCGCCTGCGAACAGTTCCCGGCGAACATAGCTTGTTCGCGTTCGCCGCGGCGGGCGAACATATGCGATGTTCGGTCCGCCCCCTATTCGTCATCATTGAGTAAACTTTGACCCTGTACCTCACAGTCAGCAGACACATTCCAGCCAAACAGCAGCATACCCTCCCTCCCAGACCCTCCCACCTCCTGGACAGCATCCATTTTAGATTCATTCGGAAGCTGCAGTCTTAGTGAGAGGAGGGACAGTGTAGCTGCTGCTAATTTAATAGGGAAATCGATAGCTAGGCTAGTGTATTTAGTGTCCACTCCAGTCCTGAAAGACTCATCTGATCTCTGCTGTAAGCACAGCGTCCTGACAGCACCCCAAAAAGCCCTTTTTAGGGCTAGTACATCAGTCTGCTTTATTATTATTTTTTCCTGTGTAATCTAATTGCAGTTGCCTGCCAGCGTGTGTGTCAGGCTCACAGCGTATACTGTGCCCACTTGCCCAGTGCCACCACTCATATCTGTCACAGTAGCTTGCATTTTAAAAATATATACTTTTTTGACTGTAATATAATAGCAGTCAGTTGCCTGCACGCGTGTGTTTCAGGCCCTGCAAGTGCGCAGTGTCACCAGCGCAACTCATATCTGGTGTCACAGTAGATTACATTTAAAAAACAACAACAATTTTGACTGTAATAGATTGAATAGCAGTTAGTTGTCTGCAAGCGTGTGTGTCAGGCCTACAGCGTCTACTCTGCCAAATTCTGCCAGTGCACAGTGCCACTCATATCTGGTGTCACAGTAGCTTGCACGCATAGTACAACTAAACTAATCTAAAAAAAATGACAGGCAGAGGCAGGCCACCCCGCAGGGGCCGTCGTGGTCGTGGTGCTGTGATTCCTCTTGGCCCTAGAATAATGCCCAGTGTTCAGAGGACATAGTTGACTGGCTAACAAAGGACACCCAATCTTCTACAGCTTCCGCTCGGAACCTTGACACACCATCTTCCTCCAGCTCAGCTTCGGGCACCTCTCAAGTTACCACTCGCCCGCCTGCCGCCACCACTAACACTAGCACCACAGCTGCGTCACTTGATCTGTCAGAGGAGTTATTTACACATCAGTTGGAAGAAATGAGTGATGCGCAACCATTATTGCCAGAGGATGTAGATAACAGGGATATGTCTCAGTCAGGCAGCATTACACAGATGGTCGTACGGTGTGATGATGATGATGTTGTACCCGCTGCTGCTTCCTTTGCTGAGTTGTCAGATACAAGTGAAGTGGTTGATGATGACGATGTGTCCGTGGATGTCACGTGGGTGCCCGCTCGAAGAGAAGAAGAACAGGGGGAAAGTTCAGATGGGGAGACAGAGAGGAGGAGGAGACAAGTTGGAAGCAGGGGGAGGTCGTCACGAGGAGCTAGTGGCACAGTCAGACAGCATGCATTGGCACCCGGGGTCAGCCAGACAGCAAGCCAATCAACGCATGCTGTTGCCACCACCAGAATGCCGTCATTGCAAAGCTCAGCAGTGTGGCATTTTTTTGTGTGTCTGCCTCTGACAAGAGAGATGACATTTGCAACCTGTGCCAAAAGAAACTGAGTCGTGGGAAGTCCAACACCCATTAGGTAGAACTGCTTTGCGAAGGCACATGATCTCAAATCACAAACGCCTATGGGATCAACACATGAGTACAAACAGCACACAAACACAAAGCCGCCATCCTCCTCCTGGTCCAGCATCTTCAGCCACGTCAACCACTGCTGTCCTCCTTGCACCCTCTCCACCATCCGCCACTCCGTCTCTCGCCTTGAGCAGTTCCTGCTCATCTGCCCACAGTCAGGTGTCTGTCAAGGACATGTTTGAGCGTAAGAAGCCAATGTCACAGAGTCACCCCCTTGCCCGGCGTCTTGACAGCTGGCTTGTCGGAACTCTTAGCCCGCCAGCTTTTACCATACAAGCTGGTGGAGTCTGAGGCCTTCAAAAAATGTGTAGCTATTGGGACACCGCAGTGGAAGGTACACGGCAGAATTTTTTTTTCACAAAAGGCAATCCCCTACCTGTACTCTACATATTGTGTAAAAGGAAGTCATGGCATGTCTGGCACACAGTGTTGGTGCAAGGGTCCATCTGACCACTGATACCTGGTCTGCAAAGCACGGTCAGGGCAGGTATATCACCTACACTGCGCATTGGGTAAACCTGCTGACGGCTGCCAAGCATCTAATGCGTGGCTCTGCAGAGGAGTTGGTGACACGCCACGACTTGCAGGCAGGCCTGCTGCCACCTCCTCTACTCCTCCTACTCCATCCTCTTTGCTAACCTCCTCGGCTGTCCTCTTCTGCTGCTGCGTCTTGCTCCACATCAACTGCACCCCCCCAGCTCCCCAGGGGCTATTCCACATCCCGGATACGACAGTGTCACGCCGTCTTGGGGTTGACTTGCCTGAAAGCAGAGAGTCACACCGGACCAGCACTCCTGTCCGCCCTGAACGCACAGGTGGATCAGTGGCTGACTCCGCACCAACTGGAGATCGGCAAAGTGGTGTGTGACAAGCTATCCCAACTTGCGATAGAACTTCTGGCCTGCCCTGCTTCAAGTGTCCTGTCAGAAAGGACCTTCAGTGCAGCAGGAGGTATTGTCACTGAGAAGAGAAGTCGCCTAGCTCAAAAAAGTCTAGATTACCTCACCTTTATTAAGATGACTGAGGCATGGATCCCGAAGGGACTGACAGTGGGCGATACATTTGACTAAAAAAGGCCTGATGAGATGAGCTGCCTTGGGCTAAAAATGGTCCACACGCTGCTGTATTTTATCTCTGCATGCCGGATGACTTGCATGACTTATCCGCCACCAACTAGGGTTCAAGCCGCAATGTTTTAGTGCACTTTCTGCCTGGAAAACAACAATACCTAATTTTTCTGGCATGTGTACATGCCTAATTTTTCTGGCCTCTGGTGCTGCACTGTGGCTTCAAAAACAAAACAAAAGGCACATACATGTGTCAATTCCCCTTCGTGATCGTTACCTTGTTGTGGTGAAGGGGCTTGCGTATCACAATGAAGCGACCACCTCTATGAGTGTGTTGGCAATGGCAAAGTTGGCACACCCCAGATGATAAGGTCGTTGCTTCATTGTGAACAGACCAAAAGCGATCGGCTGGATAATTTTGCATAGAAAAAACATACATTTTCTTTGTGATCATCATCTAAGGTGATCATTAAAGCCTACTAGGCCAACAATGGGCCCACACTGCAGAATCATTGTTTTCTGGGTCACTTAACTGTCACTGAACTACCTCAGCACGACCATAGGCTTTGAAAAACCCTCATCGCCTGCAATCTCCCAAACGTGCGCACGAGCACAGTCATCACTACACCAAGATTGACGCATAGAGGAATAAAACTTATGTCATGAGTGTGTCAACTATTGACAACTCTTTGCGGTTGTCTAAAATCTATTCCATACACCTCCCCTGATAGGGGACGTAACAGGGATTAAACTGATAGGAATAGTACTACTTAACATACCACTTATATCTGGTAGCACAGTAAATTGCACGGCGCACGCGCAGTGCCCCAAGTTGGAAGTAAGAGGACCGACCAAGCATCTTTATCCATCTCCCGGTTCCTAAAATCCTCTGGTGGTCGATCTAAGCAAAAGGGACCACCAGAGGACCAGGTAGCAGGTATATTAGACGCTGTTAACAAAACAGCGTCTAATATACCTTTCAGGGGTTAAAAAAATCGCATCTACAGCCTGCCAGCGAATGATCGCCGCTGGCAGGCTGTAGATGCGATTTTTTTAACCCCTGAAAGGTATATTAGACGCTGTTTTGATAACAGCGTCTAATATACCTGCTACCTGGTCCTCTGGTGGTCCCTTTTGCTTGGATCGACCACCAGAGGATTTTAGGAACCGGGAGATGGATAAAGATGCTTGGTCGGTCCTCTTACTTCCAACTTGGGGCACTGCGCGTGCGCCGTGCAATTTACTGTGCTACCAGATATAAGTGGTATGTTAAGTAGTACTATTCCTATCAGTTTAATCCCTGTTACGTCCCCTATCAGGGGAGGTGTATGGAATAGATTTTAGACAACCGCAAAGAGTTGTCAATAGTTGACACACTCCTGTTTGCACGCGTTTACAGTAAATCTCGCGTCTCGCGAGATGACGAGCCGGCACGTCAAGGAGGAATTAATCGACCGCCTCCGGAACGCAATACTGCGTTAGGAGGTCTGGAGGCGGTTAACAGTATCCACCCCTTTTAAAGTGACCTCCACAGTGCCCGCTCCTTTAACATTGACCTCCACAGTGCCCGCCCCTTTAACTGTGACCACATCTTTAACACTGAACTGCACAGTGCCTGCCCCTTTACCAGTTCCTGCCCCTTTAACAGTGACCTCCACAGTGCTCACCCCTTTAATATTGACCACTGCTTTAACAGTGACTTACACAGTGCCCGACCCTTTAACAGTGACTTACACAGTGCCCGACCCTTTAACAGTAACCTCCACAGTGCCCAACCTTTAATAGTGACCTCCACAATGCCCGCCCCTTTAACAGTGACTGCCCTTTAACAGCAATCTTCACAGTGCCTGCCTCTTTAACAGTGACTTCCACAGTACCTGACCCTTTAACATTGAACTCCACATTGCCCGCCCAATTAGCATTGACCACCCCTTTAACAATGACCTCCACAATGCCCACCCTTTTAACAGTGACCGTCCCTTCAACAGTGATCTTCAAAGTGCCCGCCCCTTTAACAGTGACTTCCACGGTACCTGCCCCTTTAACAGTGACCTACACAGTGTCTGCCCCTTTAACAGTGACCTTCATAGTGGCTGCTTCTTTAACAGTGACCTCCACAGTACCCGCCCCTTTAACAATGACCATCACAGTGCCCGCCTCTTTAACATTGACCACCGCTTTAACAATGATCTTCATAGTGTCTGCCCCTTAAACAGTGACCTTCACAGTGCCTGCCCCTTTTACAGTGACTTCCACCTTGCCCACCCCTTTAACAGAGACCTCCACAGTGCCTGCCCCTCAAACAGTGACCGCCCCTTTAACAGTGACCTTCACAATGCCCGCCCCTTTAACAGTGACAGCCCTTTTAACAGTGAACTCCACAGTGCCCGTCCTTTTAATAGTGACCACCCCTTTAACAGTGACCTCCACAGTGCCTGCCCCTTTAACAGTGACCGCCCTTTTTAACAGTGACCTCCACAGTGCCCGCCCTTTAATAGTGGCCGCACTTTAACAGTGATCTTCACAGTGCCTGCCCCTTTAACAGTGACTTCCACAGTTCCTGCCCCTTTAACAGTGACCACCACAGTGCCCACCCCTTTAATATTAACCACCCCTTTAAGAGTGACCTTCATAGTGGCCGCCCCTTTACCAGTGACCTCCACAGTACTCGCCCCTTTACCAGTCACCTCCACAGTATTTGCCCCTTTAACAGTTATCTCCACAGTGCCCACCTCTTTTACAGTGAACTCCACAGCACCCGTCCGTTTAATAGTGGCCCCTGCCCCCCATGCATGTAGCAGTGTAGGGGCTAATGGGGGGCTTATGCCTGACATGAGGGGCTAATGGGGGGCTTATGCCTGACATGAGGGGCTAATGGGGGGCTTATGCCTGACATGAGGGGCTAATGGGGGGCTTATGCCTGACATGAGGGGCTAATGGGGGGCTTATGGCTGACATGAGGGGCTAATGGGGGCTTATAGCTGACATTGGGGGCTGATAGATGGCTAAAGGTTTGGGGGTCTGATCTGAGGTCTGATTAACATTGGGGGTCTGATTGCTGGTCTGACCTGAGGTGTAATGAAAAATATTTTTTTCTTATTGTTCTCCTCTAAAATTAGGTGCAGAGACCAGTGCAGCAGAGACCATAGTCAGTTTATATAGTCGTTATATAGTGTTATATATTTTAATATGCACCTTGTGTTTTGTTATGCACGTGAATCAGTCAGCCCCGCCCACCCCTATTTTTGTGACTGCATTTTTTGCTCTATTTATAGCAATTTGATTTAGAAAATATGGGGTTCTTTTGACGATAATATTGAAATACATGTTCTGCATTTTAATTCTATGCAACTATAGTAGATGCATTATTAGTAATATAAATTAAAAGACACAAGCTTAATGTTTATGAAGCCAAGATACCCATTGTAGGGGGTGACCTGAGCTTATTACTCTTAATTGGAAAAACAGCGTTGCCTAATTTCTGATCATTTCAAATGCAAGCGCAGAATTTAATCAAGTTTGAGAAAACATGCACTTATCACTGTACCTAATCCTTCTTAATCCAAGCTTCTGGGGAAAATTCTGCTAATTCATAGTCTTGTTGCATTCTCTATTTCCCCTAACACCTTAGGGCATGTGCATTGAATTCCTCACAGAAGCTATTTTTTTCTCTTTCCTTAGCACTGTCCTTACAAATCCAAAGCTTTGCTTCCCCTCTAGGGCTTTATGCCGCTATTCTCTTACATTAAATCAAACAGTTACTCAGGTCTCATGAGGGCAATGCACTAATAAAATGGACCCTGGAGAAATGTCTCTTAATGTATTTATGGAAATAAAACACACACACTTTTAGGGCTTTTTCAGACGAGTTGATGCTGTGTGTGGAATCCGCAGCGTGAAAGACAGCCAAGCCTCGCTCTGAACAGCAGAGAAACGGAGCTTAACATGATTGATAATGCTTGGCTTGGCTGTCTTTCATGCAGAGGATACCACGCACGGCATCCGCTCGTGTGAAAGAGCCCTTAAAGACATACATACAATGGGCAAAAAAAACAACTCACCTCATCCACTTGATCACGCTATAGCAGCTTCTTCTATCTTCACTAAGCAGCACCTGCCAAAGGATCTCCGATGTGCATGATGACGTCACCGCGCTCTTCCATGTGGTGATGTCATCGCGGGTCCTTTGGCAGGTCCTGTTCATTGACGATAGAAGCAGCTGGAGAGCTATCAAGTGGACGTGGTGAGTTGCTTTTGTTTTTTTTAACCCCTAAACGGCCATATTGTTTTGCATTCTGTCTTGAGAATGCTATTATTTCCCAATATAACCATGTTATAACGTAAAATAATAAAGAGAAGTTCAGGTCCTCATTGACTTCAATATGGTTCAGGGTCAAGTTCGGGTCCCGAACCCAAACTTTGACCTGAAGTTCGGCCGAACCTGGTGAACCTAAAGATCCACAGGTATCAACCCTAGATATGTCCTATACTTCGCCGCAACATGCGGATCATGCACCCAGCTTAATGCAGCATGCATGATATCCATGATTTCCAGATCAGCAATTTGCAGACAGCAAAACACTTATGGTTGTTTTAATGCACCCTAATAATCAAGCAGAATGGTGTTTGTTTTGTTTGTTTTTTGTTTTTAAGCAAAAATGAGGAGTGCATATTTTGTGGATTACACATAAAATACACTGTGTGAACAAGACCTAACAATTATTATAATGCAGCAAGTTTATATTCAGTTCTACAGAAGACCGTAGATAAGATGTTGTTACTTGATTCCATGCACATAGCCGTATCACCTGCACAAGACCTGTAAGGTAGCACATTGAGGTCATAAGGTCACTCTTGGTATGGTGTCTCCAACTAGTGATGGACGAACATCGGCCAGAACAATTCGCAAACACAATCAAATGTTCGTGGAATGCAAGTTCGCGGCGGGCACCATTCACTTTAATGGCAGGCGAACCTAAAAAACCTTCAAGTCATTATTGCAGCCACCAAATACTTACAAGAAGTGCACAAATCGTCCCACAACATGGACAGTGACATACCAGACATACCAGAGGGGGATCAATGGCAAAAATTCCCACAAAAAATATGTATTTTAATCATGGGCCATTTTTATGAGTCTTAAAGGGAAACTGTCAAAAATGTGGCCTGCTGTAGCCTATTAAAATTGTATTTTAGGCCACGGGAGTACAGGCCCCAAACATTAGGCATTCACCGGACAGAAAACATCAAGTGATTATGTGGCTGGAGCTATATTAGACGGTCATTGGATATCAATTTTACTGCAGACTAGTACAAATACATATCAAATACATATTTTTAAAAGAACAAAAAATATTAAATTTGATTAAAAACATGGCTAACGAAATCCCCTCTCTTAAATAAACCTCAAATGATAATAGGTGAAATTCGATAACATGTGGTCATCACAGATGTTGTATTCCTCCGAGGCCCCAACAATTAGGCATTCACCGTACAGAAAAGATCAAGTGATTATGTGGCTGGAGGTATATTAGACGGTCATTGGATATCAATTTTACTGCAGGCCATTAGACTATAGGCCCCAAAAATTATGTATTTACGGTACATAAAAGATTAAGTGATTATTTGGCTGGAGATATATTAGACGGTCAATAGATATAAATTTTACTGCAGGCCAGTGGACTATAGGCCCCAAAAATTATTCATTCACCGGACAGAAAACATCAAGTAATTATGTGGCTGGAGGTATATTAGATGGTCATTGGATATCAATTTTACTGCAGGCAGTATAAATACATGTCAAATACATATGTTTAAAAGAACTAAAAGTACAAAATTGGATTAAAAACATGGCTAATGAAATCTCCCCTCTTGAAAATATATAATGATAATAGTTGAAATTCGATAACACATGGTCATCAAAGGTGTTGAATTCCTCCGAGGTCCCAAACATCCAATACATTAAGCATTCACCGGACAGAAAAAGCCTTTTATGCCGCTGTATTTACCTAAGACAGGGACCATTCTTTGTTCTGAGTGGTGGCAGATATGTGTAGGCTGGCATGAGGAAATTTAATTAAACGTGGTCGTCACAGATGTTGAATTCCTCCGAGATCCATGCCTCATTCATTTTTAGAAATGTGATGTAGTCCACACTGTCGTGAGCTAGGCAAGTGCGCTTATCGGTCACGATCCCCCCTGCTGCGCTGAATGTCCATTCGGATAGGACACTCGATGAGGGGCAAGTCAAGAGATCCATGGCAAATTGTACCAGTTCTTGCCACAGGTCAAGCCTGCACACCCAGTAGTCAAGGGATTCCTTGCTCAGAGCGGCCGTTAACCCGATGTAGTTGGACACCTGTCGGTCTAGGCGTTCCCTCAGGCTGGATCTGGAGTGAGGCTGTTGATGGGTTGGCTGAAAGAATGATCTCATATCCGAAGTGACCAACAAATCTTCAAATCGCCCTCTTCTTGCATGCGCTGTAGGACTGGTACTCACAACTGTTTCTCTGTGGGTGTCAATTCCTCTGCCAGCGCCGGCAACAGCAGAATGCAGCATCTCTCGCAGCAAGGCCTGGAAATGCTGCATCCTGCCAGCCCTCTGTGATGCTGGTAACATGTCTGCCATTTTGTGTTTGTACCGGGGGTTTAAGTATGTTGGCACTCAGTACTGGTCCTTGTGCTTTATGCATTTTATACGGGGGTCCCTCTTCAAACACTAGAGCGGTGGAGCGGCCTGGCTCCGGCTTATCACCCATGAGTATGTAATCCTTGGTCTCCTCCCCCCATCCACGGACACCAGGGATCACCGAAAAGTTTAAAGCCTGCTCTTCTTGCTCCTCCTCCCCCCAGGCACCATCCTCCTCTGACTCCTCTTCAGACTCCTGATGACTTGTCTCAGATGGAGTAGCCCTCCCTGGGAATTCATTCAGCATTGCGACTTCCTCATCTTCCTGCTACTCGATGGTTTGATCAATGACACAATGCAATGCATGCCCCAGAAAGAAGGCGTAAGGTACAATGTCACTGATGGCGCCCTGGCTGCAACTGACTAGTTTGGTGATCTCATCAAATGGCCGCAGAAGTCTGCATGAGCAGCCACTGGCGCGGTGAAAAAAAAAACAAGCTCCCCAGAACCTGTCCTGCCGCAGAATTCGTACAGGTAGTCGTTAATGTCACGTTTTTGCTGTAGCAGCCTATCAAGAATATACAAGGTGGAGTTTCAGCACGTCGGGCAGTCACAAATCAGACATCTGAAGGGCAAATGGTGTCGCAGCTAAACATCAGCAAGGCGAGCCATGGCCGTGTAAGATCTTCTAAAATGGCCAGAGATTTTCCTGGCCTGCCGCAAGACGTCCAGGACCCCAGGGTATTTGGCAACGAATCTCTGCACGACTAAGTTCAGGACATGTGCCATGCATGGCACGTGTGTCATTTTGCCCTGTTTCAGCACGCTCAACAGATTGGCACCATTGTCGCATACGACTTTACCAACTGTTACTTTACCACCATTTTACCAACTGAGTGGGGTTAGCCACTGATCGGCCTGTGATCGCAGAGCTGAAAGCAGTGCAGGACCGGTCTGGCTCTTGGCTTCCAGACACAACAGCCACAGCACAGCATGGCAACGTCTCACTTGGCACGTCGAATAGGTTCTGGGGAGCTGCGGGGTGCAGCAGAAGAGGCGGTAGCAGTGGAAAATGAGGAGTCAGCCGAGGAGGAGATGGAGGATGGAGTAGGAGGAGGAGAAGAACAGGCAGGCCTGCATGCTGGTAACACCAAATCTACATGGGTGCCACGGGTAGCATGTTTGACAGCCATCAGAGGGTTCACCCAGTAGGTAGTAAAAGTCATGTACCTTCCCTGCCCGTGTTTTCTAGACCACGTGTCCCTGGTCAGATGCATCTTGGCAACGAGACTGTGTGCCAGAGATATATTCACTTGCCGCTGAACGTGGCAATATATCTCTGGAATAACCTTCTGGGAGAAATATTTCCTCACGGGGACCTTCCATTGCAGTGTGCCAGTGACCACAAATTTTCTAAAGGCCTCCGAGTCGACCAGTTTATATGGCAGTAGTTGGAGGGCTAACAGTTCCGACAAGCCGGCGGTTAGCCGTTGGGCAACAGGGTTAGGCTACTTTCACACTAGTGTTCGGGGCTCCGCTTGTGAGTTCCGTTTGAAGGCTCTCACAAGCGGCCCTGAACGGATCCGTCCAGCCCTAATGCATTCTGAGTGGATGCGGATCCGCTCAGAATGCATCAGTTTGGCACCGTTTGTCCTCCGCTCCGCTCAGCAGGCGGACCCCTGAACGCAGCTTGCAGCATCCGGGTGTCCGCCTGGCCGTGCGGAGGCAAACGGATCCGTCCAGACTTACAATGTAAGTCAATGGGGACGGATCCGTTTGAAGTTGACACAATATGGCTCAATTTTCAAACGGATCCGTCCCCCATTGACTTTCAATGTAAAGTCAAAACGGATCCGTTTGCATTATAATTATTTTTTTTTTTGTTCATGGTAATGCAAACGGATCCGTTCTGAACGGATCTAAGCGTTTGCATTATAGGTGCGGATCCGTCTGTGCAGATACCAGACGGATCCGCACCTAACGCAGGTGTGAAAGTAGCCTTATAGGGCGTCACCATCTTTTTACACTTGAACATTTGGGCCACGGAAGCCTGCCTTTTGCCAGATTAATGCAACGACTGCACAGTGGAAGGTGGAGTGGAGGACAAATGGGAGGAGAGAGGAGAAGGAGAAGAGGCAGGACGCAGAGCACCAGGAGTGTGTCTTTGTGGGTTCTGACAGTGTTGCTCCCACTGGGCTCAGTGATGGAAGGCCATGCACTTTCTTAAGGTGGTCGTCCCTGGGTGAGTGTTGGGCTTACCGCGACTTATGCGTTGAGAGCACAGGCTGCAGATGGCAACACTATTTTCAGCAGCAGACACGTTAAAAAAAAAAAACACACTGTGGAGCCATGTGCCAGCGTTATTGGAGTGCCAGATGTGACCGTGCATGGTGGATGGCGCGTTCCAGATTCATTAGCAGTCTGCTTTTTGCCTCCTGTGCACCGTAAGTTATGCCTGCTTTTTCTCCTTCTACTCCATACCTGCTGCTTCGTCTCTCCCTCTGAACTCCCATCCTCTTCCTCTCTTGTGGGCACCCACGTGGCTTCCATACATACGTCATCATCTTCCCCTTCACCACCACTGTCTTTGGAGATCTCGGAGTAGGCAGCAAAAGCAGGTACCACTCTCCTTGGGCTGATCTTGGTACTGTCAGACCCCTGGGTGGCGGCGGTTGCTACCTCCTCTTCCTTCCTGCGCATCAGTAAGGTCTGGGAATGGATGGGAAAATAATTCCTCTGACTCGAGTGGAGAGGCTATGTTGGTGGTGGTGGTGTCTTTGGGGGTGCACACAGCAGAGAGTGAAGAGGGTGCTAAAACAGAGGATGAGGAGGGTGCAGAAGTGGAAGGCTGAGTGAGCCACTCAACCAACTCTGGTGCATCCTTTGACATAATTGCATGCACCTTCTCCAATTTCCCAGTTAGGCTTCGGCCTGGTTCACCTTCCCGACCGCTACCACCCCTGTGGAATGGCCTGCCTCTTCCTCTGCCTGTCATTTTCAAAATGACCCTGTGACTGTTAGTCCAGCGGCCCATGCCGGTGCTGCTGCCCCTATCCTCAGGCACAGGCGCCAGGCTCCCACTTTTCCATCCTGCTGCCCAGCTGACAAACACGGGCAGCAACTAACTTAACTCTGCTACATGTGATCCATGCCAGTGTTTCCTTGCTGCTGGAGACTTGCACTGGTGCTGAAGCTTGCGTGGGTGTGTCTCTTTTTCCTATGTGGCAACACATACACGCCCTCTGTCTCAGCAGCCAATGGCCGGATTGCAGCAAGTATTTAAAGGCACTTCCTACGACAGGAAGTTGCCTGAGCAACCTCAGGTGTTTATCTTGTCTGCCTTCCTGTGTATAGAATCCTGCTATTGTAGTCCTGGACTTTGCTTTCTGCCACCTGCCTCTGACCTCGGACTTTGTTTATGGACTATGCCTGTTTGCCGCCTGCCCTTGACTTCGGATCCTGTTTGCTGACTTCGCTTGATTGCCGCCTGTCCTGACCCGTACCTCCAGGCCTTGTAAGTTCCCTTGGTGCTTGCACCGAGCACTCTGACCCCCTGGTCAGCTGCCACTGACTTGGGGACTACTCTGGAGTGGCACCTGGCAGCTACCCTACGGCCCAAGCCTATCCCCACCATCAGGGGCTCTAGTGAATACCAGGTAGCTGCTTAGTTACGCCCCTCCGTAGTATACTTAGTCAGTGGCGCAGTGGGTCTATACCCGCTTGCATAACAGTGACAAAGTCCCTATAGAAGAGCAGTATTTCCTGGAAGAAAGTATATCAAACCCCTTAATCTGTTTATTTTGGGGCAACAGGTGCAATTAGTTATTCCAATTGCATTTGTCCCTCTGTATAGCTGCTGTATCTCAGCAGAACAGCACACAAATGCTGCACAATATAAATGCACTATATAGAAAGTATATTATAGGTATATCACACCCCTACCATAATCAGGTTTTTTTGGGGGGGCAACTGGTATATCACACCAGTTGCAATTAGTTGTTATAATAGCGTTTGTCCCTCTGTATAGCTGCGGTATCTCAGCAGAACAGCACACAAATGCTGCACAATATAAATGCACTATATAGAAAGTTTCAGATTGGTAAAAGACCCTCACGGCGGATGGTATGCAGCCCGGGATTAATACTTCTGATCAGGGATGCCTGGAATCCCTCAGAAAGCCAGTAGTTAAGTAGAGAATAGGAATGTCCCACGGCGCAAAGACCACCCAGTGGTTGAATTAGATTAAGGGTTCTTTTTATTGAGCAAGCGGTACAACGCGGTTTGGGGATAAACCCCTTCTTCAGGTACAAATGACTTGGGGTATATCCCCGAAACGCGTCCTATTCTCTACTGAACATCTATCGATAGCACACCTATACCAGTCCTTAAAATGACTTTTGTGGCCCTATTAGCTAGTGTTTGGTGTCTCTAACAGTCTGTCCCTGCTCCACACAGCAACAACTCCCTACATTGGCAAAAGACTGAATGTAAAATGGCGGCCAGATCGGGTTTATTCATAGGGTAGGGGGTGTGTCCATCTGCTAAAACGTCTCAATTGGCTGTCCTGTCCCACCTGATGGATGTGTCATGGGTCAAAGTTCGGCACAATGCAAAAGAATATGGCGCTGGCGGACATGTTCGGCGAACCGCGAACGAGCAAAGTTCACTGCGAAACGACCGCCGGGTGAACCGCAAGGCAATTTCTATCTCCAACCTAACTTTTTAGAGGAGAATTTTTTGTAGTAACGGTGGTTTCAGAATATGTACATCTATTTAAAAAAAAAACTAAAAAAACTTATTTTTAATACAGCGTTTTTTCGTTTAGATTTCACATGCTAGAATAGGAAATTTCGGTATAAAACACCCTACAAAAACACAGCTTTTTTTGTAGTGGTGTTTTATGACAGTTTCCACATGGTTTTTGGATTGTGGCTCTGTTCAAGGCCTTCACTGAAGTGGCAAACAAGATTTATCCATCTATCTATCTATCTATCTATCTATCTATCTATCTATCTATCTACTGAATCTATCATCTATATATCTGTCTGTCTGTCTATCATCTATCTGTATATCATCTATCTATCTAATCTTTATCTCTCATTAAGGCCTCATGCACACGGCCGTTGTGCGGCCATTCCGTGCATTGGGGACCGCAATTTGTGGTCCCCAATGCACAGGCACCATCTGTGCGGCAGCCACAACGGATCCAGACCCATTCAACTTGAATGGATCCGTGATCAGTCCGCACTGTAAAAAAATAGAACAGATTCAATTTTTTGCAGTGCGGAGGCACGGACAGAAACACCACGGAAGGACTCCGTAGTGGTTCCATGGGATTCCGTGCCTCCGTTCCGCACTGCAGCTCTGGATTACAGACCCATTCAAGTGTATGGGTCTGCATCCGTGGTGCGGGGTGCACATGGCCGATGCCCATGTATTGTGAAACCGCTGTATGCAGTCAGCAATACAGCCACGGCTGGGAAACGGTTGAGTCCTATCTATTTGGACAGAGAAAACAAAGACAAAACAGTGTATTAGCTGGGAATTCATTGGGGAGACCTCATGGCAATACCAAGACTTATCAGCCGTTAGAAGCGCAAACCTAAAATGAACAGAATACTAATTGCAAGAAATGAATGGTTGCCTTTTGTCAAAGTCTACTTTTAGATAAACTGCTTGTTAGAACAAATTGCTTGACTTTCACATGCCTCTTGTCCACATTCACTGAAAGCATGTGGAATATATCAATATTATGCTCCAAGTCTACTATTACCAGTAATATATTCCTGATTTCTAGATCCATTTTCCAAGGAGAAGTGATAAAGAGCTAATTTCTGAGGTAGCAGAGATCCAAATCTATTCAGCCATAATTTTCGGAGCATGATCACTCCTGCAACCTTGGACAGTCTATTTAATTTTCCAATTTTTTATTGACAGTCAATAAAAGAGAAGGCATTTAGGCTAATGCTGCATGGTGATCTTGCCATGGGCACCGGTTTCATGATCATAGATAGAGTTGAGCGGACACCTGGATGTTCGGGTTCGATGGGTTCGGCCGAACATCACAAAAAAGTTCGAATTCGGGACCCGAACTTAACCCCGAACCCCACTGAAGTCAATGGGGACACGAACTAAAATGGCTCTAAAAAAGTCATGGAAAGGGCTAGAGGGCTGCAAATGGCAGCAAAATGTGGTTAAGAGCATGGCAAGTGCTCTGCAAACAAATGTGGATAGGGAAATGACTTAACCACCTCAGCTCCCCTAGCTTAAACACCCTTAATAGGGACCTGTGAAAAACATTATGGATCTTCCAAGTCTGAGGAAGATCAAGACGGAAGGCAACGGGATTGATGACGGACAAGATCTTGTAAGGCCCAATAAACTTAGGACCCAACTTCCAGGAGGGAACCTTCAGTTTGATTTTCTTTGTAGACAACCACACCAGATCTCCCACATTCAGGTCCGGACCAGGCACACGTCTCTTATCCGCCACACGCTTATATCTCTCACTCATCCTCTTCAGATTACCCTGAATCTTTTGCCAAATAAATGACAAAGACGAGGAAAATCTCTCCTCATCAGGTAAACCAGAAGACCCCTCTCCAGAGAATGTCCCAAACTGTGGATGAAACCCATATGCACCAAAAAATGGTGACTTATCAGCGGACTCCTGGCGACGGTTATTTAAAGCAATCTCAGCAAGGGACAAAAAAGAACACCAATCCTCCTGATTCTCTGCCACAAAACAGCGCAGATATGTCTCCAGATTCTGATTGACGCGTTCGGTCTGACCATTTGACTGTGGGTGAAAAGCAGAAGAGAACGACAACCGAACCCCCAAGCGAGAACAGAAGGCCTTCCAGAATCTGGAAACAAATTGTGTGCCCCTATCAGAACGATGTCTGAAGGAATGGCATGCAATTTGACAATGTGATCAACAAATGCTTGCGCCAGCGTCTTAGCATTGGGTAACCCAGGAAAGGGAATGAAATGCGCCATTTTGCTAAAATGGTCCACTACTACCAGAATCACAGTCTTCCCTGAGGAACGAGGCAGGTCCGTAATGAAGTCCATGGACAGATGCGTCCAAGGACGGGAAGGAATGGGTAACGGGAGGAGAGAACCCGATGGCCGTGAATGAGAGACCTTGATACGAGCGCAGGTCTCACAGGCTGCCACAAAACCCTCAACCGTCTTACGAAGAGCCGGGAACCGGAATCTCAGAGCAATGAGATCCACTGTAACTCTACTCCCCGGGTGCCCAGCAAGGACAGTATCGTGGTGCTCCTTAAAAACCTTGTCGTAAAGCGAGAGGCACAAACAACCTCCCAGAAGAACAAAGATTAGGAGCCTCTGCCTGGGCTGCCTGAACCTCTGCCTCCAAATCAGGATAAGGAGCAGAGACGACCACCCCTTCAGCCAAAATGGGACCCGGGTCTTAAAAGTTCCCCCCTCCAGGAAAAAAACATGACAGGGCATCAGCCTTCACATTTTTAACCCCGGGGCGGAACGTGACAACAAAATTAAACCTAGAAAAGAATAAAGACCATCTGGCCTGTTTCGGGTTCAGACGCTTGGCTGATTCCAAGTAGGCCAGATTCTTATGGTTGGTAAACACGGTAATAGGGTGTCTGGCTCCCTCTAGCCAATGGCGCCATTCCTCAAAAGCTAATTTGATGGCCAACAACTCCCTATCTCCCACATCGTAATTTCTCTCTGCGGAGGAGAGTTTCCTTGAGAAAAAGGCACACGGTCACCATTTGGCAGGAGAGGGCCCTGAGAAAAGACCGCACCCACACCCACCTCAGAAGCATCCACCTCAACAATAAAAGGTAGAGAGACATCAGGTTGTACCAAAATGGGAACGGAAGCAAAACTCTCTTTGATACAAGAAAAGGCATTAAGCGCATCTACCGACCAGGAGGAAAAATCTACCCCCTTTTTAGTCATATCAGTGAGTGGTTTAACAACAGAGGAATAATTCAAAATGAACTTTCTGTAATAATTGGCAAAACCCAAAAACCACATCAGCGCCTTCTGATTCTCAGGAAGCTCCCAATCAAGCACAGCGCGGACCTTCTCAGGGTCCATGCGAAAACCAGAAGCGGAGAGAAAACCAAGAAATGGAATCTCCGGAACTGCAAACACACATTTTTCCAGTTTAGCGTACAATTTATTCTCCCGCAGAATGAGCAAGACCTGACGTAGGTGGTCCCTATGAGTTTTGAAATCAGGAGAAAAAATCAAAATGTCATCTAGATACACCAGTACAAATTTTCCCATTAAATGATAAAAAATGCTGTTCACAAAATGTTGGAAGACGGCCGGAGCATTCATCAAACCAAAGGGCATAACCAAATTCTCTAAATGGCCCTCAGGGGTATTGAAGGCTGTCTTTCATTCGTCCCCTTCCCTGACCCTGACTAGGTTGTATGCCCCTCTTAAATCCAACTTAGAAAAAACTTTAGCCCTAACAATCTGGTTGAACAGGTCCGGGATCAGAGGAAGCGGATATGGGTCACGAATTGTGATACAGTTCAGCTCCCTGAAAATCTAGACAAGGTCTCAGGCTCTCAGAGATATAAGTCCGCATAGCGACTCTTTCAGGTTGGGAGAGATTGTATATAAACGTGATTTTGGCAGCTTGGCGCCTGGGATGAGATTAATAGGGCAATCGTACTCACGGTGAGGGGGCAGCTCCTGGACACCACTCTCGGAAAACACATCCAAAAATCCACAGAGAAATGATGGTACTTTCTTGATAGAAACCTCTGAAAGAGACGCCGTGAGGCAATTCTCTCTGCAAAAGTCACTCCAACCATTTATTTGCCTTGCTTGCCAATCAATGGTGGGGTTATGTTTAGTGAGCCAGGGTAGCCCCAACACTAGAGGAGTAGGTAATCCGCTTAGGACGAAACATGACATATCCTCAACATGAGCATTACCCATAGTCAAACGGATATTGTGAACTATGCCCTTTAACGATTTTTGAGAAAGTGGAGTGAAATCAATAGCAAAAACAGGTATATCCTTTTCCAAAGTGCATACCTGGAAACCATGTGTTATAGCAAATTGGTTATCAATGAGACAGCTGCTCCACTATCTACAAAAATCTCACAAACAATGTTCTTGCTATCTAGCGCCACCCTGGCAGGTAGGACAAAACGGGAACTACAAGCTAACGGCAAACCTTCAATGTCCGCATCAACCTTGCCAATAGTAGCAAATGGAAAGTTTTTAGAGGTTTTTTTTTTCTTTTTGTTTCTTTATTACCCTCAGAAAACTCCCTGAATCTCCTAGAGGGGCAAACATTAGCCAAATGATTTATACCCCCACAACAGAAACAAACCCTCCTCTGAGAGCTGAATCCTCTACTATCAGAGGCAAGCAAACCCAGCTGCATGGCCTCCTGCTCAGAGGGGATTGAGAGAGACTGAGGCCCCTGCGCACTGAATGAGACCGCCCCACTGTCCTTGGACTGAATATGACAGGAAGGAGTGATCTCTCCTCTCTCTCTAAGACGCCTGTCAATACGAACAGCTCGAGACATTGCAGACTCCAACGAGGCAGGTCTCTCATGAAAAGCAAATGCATCTTTCAATCCCTCCGAAAGACCATGGCAAAATTGACTTCGGAGTGCAGCATCATTCCAACCAGTATCAGCTGCCCATCTCCGAAATTCAGAACAATATATCTCTGCGGACTGTTTACTCTGGCATAAAAGACGCAGTTTAGATTCAGCCAGAGCAATACAATCCGGGTCATCATATATCTGCCCCAGGACTACAAAAAAATTAATCCACCGATCGGAGGGGCCGTGCCCCCACCGGCAGCGTAAAGGCCCAAGACTGGGCGTTATCCCTGAGCAGCGAGATGATGACCCCCAACCTCTGCTCCTCATCACCAGAGGAATGGGGAAGTAGGCGAAAATGGAGTTTGCAAGCCTCTCTAAAGCGAACAAAATTCTCACTACCCCCGGAGAACGTATCCGGGAGTGAGATCTTAGGCTCGGAACAAACTCCATGAACGCCAGCAGAACCGGTCACCTGAAACTGAGACACAGTTTTACGGAGATCTGCTACCTCCAGTGAAAGACCCTGCATGCGGTCAATCAAGGCTGAAACCGGATCCATGCTTAAGACGGTAATGGCGGTTTATAATGTCAAGGATGATGTTGCAGATAGCTGGGAGTTATGGATAAACATCCGACTGGCTTGATCCCAAACTAAGGAGCATAAAGGTGACCCCTATAAAACCCTAAGAGCTCACCCTGACTGCTAAGCACATACAAGGGTCTCAGAGGTAGATGATTGCATGCCCTCGTACCTAGACTGTGTGACACCTGAAAACCCTATAATAGTGAGGGGACACAACCACCGGCTCCCTGCACTTAATACGGAGGGAGTCAGGGTCACCTGGAATCAAGCCAGCAAGGAAACACAAAACATGAAAGGACTTATCTGAACAAGCAGTAGCAGGAGTCTCCAGCAGTGAACACTTCAATCCAGGAAGTTGTATAAACCGCAAAGTGAGGCAGTATGGGAGGGAATATAAAGGGAGGCAATTAGTGTAAATAGGTGACAGCTGGGAGAAGGAAAGGAGATGACAAAGTGAAACCAAAACAAAGAACATCATGCAAGAGGTACAGAAGAACGTCTGCCAGACCTTCTCAGAGAGCTGGCGGTGACACTGTGATGCTGGTAACATGTCCGCCATTTTGTGTTTGCACCGGGGGTCTAAGTACGTTGCCACCCAGTACTGTTCCTTGCTTTTTATGCTTTTTATATAGAGGTACCTCTTCAAGCACTGGAGCATGAAAGCCCCCATTTGCACTAAATTTGAAGTGGTGGAGCGCCCTGGCTCCTGCTCATCGCCCAGGAGAATGTCTTCCTCGGTCTCCTCCCCCCAGCCACGGACAACACCAGGGATCCCAGAAAAGTTTAAAGCATGCTCTTCTTGCTCCTCCTCATCCTCCGCCGCGGCACCATCCTCCTCTGACTCCTCTTTCGACTCCTGTTGACTTGTCTCAGATGAAGTAGCCCTCACTGGGAATTCATCCAGTATTGCGACTTCCTCAACTTCCTGCTCCTCAACAGCTTGATCAATGACACAATGCAATGAATGCCCCAGAAAGAAGGCGTAAGATATGATGTCACTGATGGCACCCTGGATGCGACTGACCAGTTTGGTGATCTCATCAAATGGCCGCAGAAGTCTGCATGCATTGCGCATGAGCAGCCACTGGCGCGGTGAAAAAAAACAAGCTCCCCAGAACCTGTCCTGCCGCAGAGTTCATACTGTTAGTCATTAACTGCACATTTCTGCTGGTATATCACACCAGTAGAAATTATTTTTTCCAATAGCGTTCGTCACTCTCTGTAGCTGCAGTAACACAGCAGAACCGCAAACAAATGCTGCACTACCCAAATATACTATATAGAAAGTATATTATTGGTATGTCACACCCCTGCCTCAATCACTTTTTTTTTTTTGGGGGGGGGGGGGGGCAACTGGTATATCACACCAGTTGAAATTATTTGTTCCAAGAGCATTTGCCCCTCTGTATAGCTGCAGTTTCACAGCAGAAACGCACACAACTTCTGCACAATACAAATGCACTATAATATTCTTTCTATGTTAGAAAGTATATTATAAGTATATCACACCCTTCTGTAAGTCACACCTATCGATAGCACACCTATATCAGTCCTTAAAAGGACTCTTGTGACTCTATTAGCTAGTATTTGGTATCCCATATGGTATCGCCATATGTTCGCCCGTTCCGCGAACCGTGAACTAGCAAAGTTCACCGTGAAACGATCGTCGGGCGAACCGCAAGGCCATCTCTACTCCTCATGCTACTGCCACCTCCAGACTATGTCACCTTGCCACTAGGTGGCCTCCTGATGCTGCCGCCACCTCCACACTATGTCACCTTGCCACTCTGTGGCCTCCTGATGCTGCCACCACCTCCACACTATGTCCCCTTGCCACTCTGTGGTCTCCTTATGCTGCTGCTGTAACGCCTTGCCACCTTTTTGCGCACTCCCCACTATCTCCTAAGGGTCATCCTGCGTCATCTTACATATTTACTTCCATGTCCTGCGCAATGTATATTTATATTCCCTTGCAAATGTTTTGTTAAAGTGTGCCTGGTTCACCAGCAAATGGCAGCATCTATTGCAGAGCAAATTTTTCTAGAGTGGAACCTGCTTTCCATTCTATCCCCCTCTGTAGAGAGGGAGGAGTGTAGTTAGTGAAAGTTAGTCGGACCTTCTCCTTGTGGAGAGGTTGTGCATAGAGTTCAGAGTACCCCCTGCAAGGGGAAGGCTGTGTTCCAGCCAGCAGAGCCCTGTCTGCTCTGCTGGGCATGGAGGCCTAAGCCTAATGCCGAGTCAAGAGAAAAGTTCCCTGAATAAAGACAGGACTAAAGAGAAAGATAAAGAGAAAGATACTGTGCAAATCAAGATCAGTGCAGTTTCTAGGTAAAATTTCTCTTAGGGTGAGTGTCAAAAAAACTCTTCCCCCCCCCAATCAAAACTGCTCGATGAAATCATATCAGAAGAGTACTTGCAACCGTCTCACCATATTTATATATTTTTTTATATTAATTGAGAGCAAAATATAATCATAAATTACTGCTTAAACTGCTAAAAGTCGCAGGCAGAGTGGTACAGGAGAACTGCAGTATAAAGGAAGGCAATACCCTTAGAAGAGTAGTCATGAAATACAATCATCAATAATGTGCAAAACCAAAAAACGGTCATGTTAGCATTTAATTAACTAAAACCCAATCACAGCAGGTATCAACTAGCACACGCAAGTAAATGTACAAAAACCAAGTAACATATAAAACCAGATTCAAAGCATAGATGGCAAGGCAGATTACTGTATACTGTACATAAAATGTATGGAGGTTACACCATGCCGGACAATATAACCTCTGTGCCATGCTTTACAATAAACAGTATAACCCCTACCCAGTATTGGCTGTATAACATAAACATACTCCACATGAAAACTTACAATCACTTGGCTTGGCCCTTGGGGATCTCGGACACCACTTCAACACTTGGCTGGGGGGCTCGGTGGAGCTGATGTTGTGCTTTATCCTAATGAGAAAGATTTCATAATAAGAATTTGGAGAAAGGGCAGAGGGATAGCAGAGCAGGGAGAGGCTGGTGCTGCTACTAGGGGGTCATACCATGGGGGAGTAATAAAGCCCACCATAATGCCGCCCCAGTAGAAATAATTCTCCTTATAATGTGCAAAACATACCCCCTTGTAATGCCCCCAGTTGAGCTAATGTTCCCATAATGTGCCAATATAAAATACCCCTTCTCAGTGCCCCCGTAGATGACCCCATAGTGCTCCTCTCCCCCCTTCCCCATAGTACCCACAATAATGTGTCCCAGTATAAAATGCCACTATACAGAGCCCCCCATATAAAATACCCCTTCTTTTTAACCTCAGTAGATGCCCCTATAGGGCCACCCAATAATGTGCCAGTAATAAGTGCCCCAATAGATGCCCCCCAATCATGTGGCAGTAAGATGTGCCCCCATAGATGCCCCCAATCATGTGCCAGTAATAAGAGCCCCCATAGATGCCCCCCAATCAAGTGCTAGTAATAATAGCCCCCCCACCATCATGTGCCAGTAGCCAGAGTGCCCCCCTATCATGTGCCAGTCGCCCCCTATCATGTGCCAGTAGTCCCCCCCTATCAAGTGTCAGTAGCCCCCCTTATGTGCCAGTAGCCCCCCTTATGTGCCACTAGCCTCCTATCATGTGCCAGTAGCCCCCCTTATGTGCCAGTAGTCCCCCTTATGTGCCAGTAGCCCCCTATCATGTGCCAGTAGCCCCCTATCATGTGCCAGTAGCCCCCTATCATGTGCCAGTAGACCCCCTTATGTGTCAGTAGCCCCCCTTATGTGCCAGTAGTCCCCCCTATCATGTGCCTGTAGCCCCCCTATCATGTGCCAGTAGTCCCCGTTATGTGCAAGTAGTCCCCCTTATGTGCCAATAGTCCCCCTTATGTCTGTGCCAGTAGCCCCCCTTATGTGCCAGTATTGTAATTTGTACATATATATAAAAAATAAATAAATTATACTTACCTCCTCCAGCGATGCGATGCAGGCCTCTTCTGGCCTGTGTCCCTCGCTGGCTCAGGCAGCGCGATGACATCATCGTGCCGCCTGCACCGGCCTCTGATAGGCTGCCAGCACTAGGCTGGCAGCCTATCAGAGGAGCAGGGAGGGGACACATCTCTCCCTCCCCTGCCTCAGCACAGACATTTGTATCGCTGTCCTGAGGACGGCAATACAGATGACTATGGAGATGAGTGAGCGCTTCCACAATGGAAGCGCAGCGCTCATCTCCTGCTGTGCCCTGCCGGCGCCCCCCTTCTGACAGCACCCCGGGCGGCCACCCGGCCCACCCGGTCCAAGAAACGGCCCTGATCAAGATAAAGACCGAGTCAGACTACAGAAAGCTAAGTTGAAGCTTACAGCAGAAAGGGAAAAGTTCCTATTTAATCCATCCAGCATAGCAGAGCTGAAAGAGAACATATGTAGCAGAGCTGATTGATTTTGCCTGCCAAAACTTATGCCAAAATTTGCTTATAACCAAGATAAAGTTTGGAAGATTGTTTCCTGATGCAAGTTTATTCAAGTAAAGCTTTTTCAACTTAAATAAAAGTCTGCAGTCCATTCATTCTTCAAATCCCTCAACTATTCACCCTATTATCACTGCCACGGACGACCACGCTTGCGTTCTGGATATCCAGGTAGGAGCACCGTAACAAGTTTAAAAGCCACACCCAAAGGCACACTATAGGCAACCGTTACACCAATCTGGCATTCCTACACCTGGGTTCCACCATCACCTTCTACATAGGGGGACTTAGTCCTTTGTTGCTGAAATGCAGCTGGTGTCACGACAAAAACTCTAAAAACTCACATAACACCTATAGAAGAGACCCCTGGCGCGGGACCTTCCTGCTGCACTGCCACCTCCACACTATGTCACCTTGCGACTCTGTGGTCTCCTCATGCTGCTGCCACCTCCACACTATATCACCTTGCCACTCTGTGGCCTCCTGATGCTTCCACCACCTCCACACTATGTTACCTTGCCACTCTGTAGTCTCCTGATGCTGCTGACTCTTCGACAATATGTCACCTTGCCACTCTGTGGCCTCCTAATGCTGCCGCCACCTCCACACTGTGTCATAGGGCCTTTCTGTGGCCTCTTCATGCTGCTGCCACCTCCATAATCTCCTGTCGTCATGCAACTCTGTGGCATCCTCATGTTGCTGACACCACCACAATCTCTCAACGTCGTGCCACTCTGTGGCCTCCTGGTGCTGCCGCCACCTCCAAACTATGTCACCTTGCCACTCTTTGGTCTCCTCATGCTGCTGCCACCTCCATATTATGTCACCTTGCCACTCTGTGGCCTCCTGATGCTGCTGCCACCTCCACATTATGTCACTTTGCCACTCTTTGGTCTCCTCATGCTGCTTCCACCTCACCACTATGTCATATAGCCACTCTGTGGACTTCTCATGCTGTTTCCACCCTCCCCACTTCATGACAGGGCCACCATTTAGCCTTTTTGGCTTGGCTGACATCATCATTATTTGACCCTTCTTCTAAACTGTCAGAAGGAAGGTAAAATGACAAGCACAAGGGATCCTCTCTATGTAACAGCTGTAAGGCCTGTATGGTCCCATCAGAATTGGCTTATGATTTGGTAGCCAAAAGCAGGAGTGATTACAAAACACAGAAGACATGCAAATATTCCATTCATGTGTCATCTCTGTTTTGGATCCACTCCTGTTTTTTTGGCTTTAGCAATACTGATGGATTACTGACCAAATGCTGACCGAATGAAAGCAGATGCTCCACAGACTGGATCCGTTTTTTGTGGGTTGCTGTTCTGATGGATCAGAGGAAGGGCAAAATAATCAGTGGCATCAACCCAAACTTACTGCTGACACCCTCTCTACTCTGTTGGGGGGGCTCTACTTGTATAAGTGTTTAATAGAACAGTTTCTGTTGACATCTATGTGGAATCATCTGATGACAGTGTAAAAGGAGTGCGCTTCTTCTTGGCGCTAACATCAACCTGTAAGGCTGAGTTCATGCTTGAGTTATTTGGTCAGTTTTGGCCCTGTGACTGCCCAAATAAGTGAAGTGTGCAGTGATTCTAAGAGTGACGCCAGTCATCTGCTTGTCGTATGGACTCACAGTATTATTTCACTACCAAAGCAGACTCCCTATGCGTGTTACTGCAAGGCACAGTGCTCTACACCACTATAAAGGCTCTCTGCAGACAGAAAATAGCTGTTTTTTACCAAAATTCTCAGCAAGTATATTCAGATCAAACCAAATTTTTCCCAAAAAATTCATCGAACCAGCAAATAGAATTTTAGAAAAATTTGTTTATATATAATATTCAGTAAAAAAATGTGTACAAACATAGGAAAAAAATAATGAGGTCACAATGTAGGTACAATGAAAACAATGATGTCACAGTGCAGGAATAATGCAGTTAGAGTATTTGTTAAGAGAATTGGAAAAGCAGCTGTAATTACAGTGTGCCGCAGCTGCAAAGGATGCAAGTAATTTTGAAGAGGAAACAGCATTTGCACAAGCATCATGACTCCTTCAAACAGCTGATCGGTGGGGATGCTGGGAGTCAGACCCCTGCAGATCTGATATCGATGACCTATTGTCACCGCCAGATCTCTGAGAAGGTCTGATAGACGTTCTTCAGTACCTCCTGCATGATGTTTTTTTGTTTTGGTTTCGCTTTGACATCTCTTCTCCCTCTCCCAGCTGTCATCTATTGGCAGTGATTGCCTCCCTATATATCTCCTCCCATACTGCTTCACTGTGCGGTTTATACTACTTCCTGGATTCTGTTCACTGCTTGAATTTGCTATTGCTGGTTCCTCAGATAAGTTGATTTCTTTATTTGTGTTTTCCTGTTGGCTTGATCCTAGGTGACCCTGACTCCCTCTGTATTAAGTGTAGGGAGCCGGTGGTCATGTCCCCTCACTATTATAGGGTGTTCAGGTGTCACACAGTCGAGCTACGTGGACATGCAACTTTCTATCATTGAGATCTTTGCATGGGCTGAGCAGCCAGGGAGAGCTCTAGGGCTTTAATAAGGCTCACCCTTTTGTTCCTTAGTTTGGGATCAAGTCAGTCGGATCTTTATTTGTTACTTCTTGTTTTCTGCAACACCATCCGTGACATTATAAACCGCCAAAACCATCTTAAGCATAAATCCGGTTTCAGCCTTGATTGACCACATGCAGGGTCTTTCACTGGAGGTAGCAGATCTCCGTAAAACTGTCTCTCAGTTTCAGGTGACTGTTTCTGCTTGCGTTCATGGAATTTGTTCTGAGACTAAAATCTTGCTTCCGGATACGTTCTCCCTCCGTTCAGTGGATGAATTTTTTGTAGCCCTGGGTCAGATATATGATGATCCGGATCGTATTGCTCTGGCTGAGTCTAAGCTGTGTCTTTTGTGCCAGGGTAAACAATCCGCAGAGATATACTGTTCAGAATTTCGGAGATGGGCAGCTAATACTGGTTGGAACAATGCTGCACTCCGAAGTTAATTTTGCCATGGTCTTTCAGAAGGATTGAAAGATGCGTTTGCCTTTCATGAGAGACCTACCTCCTTGGAGTCCGCCATGTCTCAGGCTGTTCGTATTGACAGGCGTCTTAGAGAGAGAGGAGAGATCACTCCTTCCTGTCATACTCAGTCCAAGGACAGTGGGGTGGTCTCATTCAGTGCACAGGAGCCTCAGTCTCTCTCAATCCTCTCTGAGCGGGAGCCCATGCAGCTGGTTTTGCTTGCCTCTAACAATAGAGGATTCAGCTCTCAGAGGAGGGTTTGTTTCTGTTGTGGAGGTATAAATCATTTGGCAAATGTTTGTCCCTCTAGGAGATTCAGGGAGTTTTTAGAGAATAATAAAGAAACAAAAAGAAAAAAGTCCTCTAAAAACATTCCGTCTGTTACTATTAGCAAGGTTGATGCGGAAATTGAAGGTTTTCCGTTTGCTTGTAGTTCCTGTTTTGTCCTACCTGCCAGGGTGGCGCTAGACAGCAAGAACATTGTTTGAGATTTTTGTAGATAGTGGAGCAGCTGTCAATCTCATTGATAATCAATTTGCTATAACACATGGCTTCCAGGTATGCACTTTGGGAAAGGACATACCTGTTTTTGCTATTGATTCCGCTCCACTTTCTCAAAAATCATTGAAGGGCATAGTTCACAATATCCGTTTGACTGTGGTTGATGCTCATGTTGAGGATGTGTCATGTTTTGTCCTAGGCGGGTTACCTACTCCTCTAGTGTTGGGGCTACCCTGGCTCACTAAACATAACCCCACCATTAATTGGCAAGCAAGGCAAATAAATGGTTGGAGTGACTTTTGCAGAAAGAATTGCCTCTCGACTAGGGATGAGCGAACCCTGAACCTTTCATAAAAGTCTGGGTTCGAGTTTGGTGTTCGGCGCTTTCTTGGCGCTTTTTGAAAGGCTGCAAAGCAGCCAATCAACAAGCATCATACTACTTGCCCCAAGAGGCCATCACAGCCTTGCCTACTATTGGCATGGCTGTGATTGGCCAGTGCAGCATGTGACCCAGCCTCTATATAAGCTTGGGTCACGTAGCGCTGCACGTCACTCTGCTTATACAAGTGTAGGGAGAGGTTGCAGCTGTGACGTTAGGGCGAGATTAGGCAGATTAACTCCTCCAAAAGACTTCATTCAGTGATCGATCTACAGCTGTGGATCATTGAACTGCTGCTATTCAATTGCTCAGTGTTTTTAGGCTGCCCAGAGCGTTTTTCAGTCACTTTTTTCTGGGGTGATCGGCGGCCATTTTGTGGCTTGTGGTGCGCCAGCACAAGCTGCCACCAAGTACATTTAACCATCAATAGTGTGGTTATTTTTTGCTATATCCTACATCAGGGTCAAGCTTTCATCAAGTCCATTTAACCATCAATAGTGTGGTTATTTTTTGGCCATATACTACATCAGGGGCAAGTTGAGCCTGTCACAAAGTGCATTTAACCATCAATAGTGTGGTTATTTTTTGGCCATATACTACATCAGGAGCAAGTTGAGCCTGTCACCCAGCGCCTAAAAAATAAGCCTCACATTTATATTCATCCAAATCTGTCATTACTGCTTTAGCTGGTCAAGTTATTTAGTGTCCGTCAAAGCACAGTTTTTGTTCTGGATTGAAATACAATTCCCAATTTTGCAATTCTCAAACTTAGTGGTTTCTGCTGTATCAGGCCTACTTTAAATCTATCCCTAAAAGGGTATATTAGATTCAAGGTGCTGATAGGGTAATTCTCAAGAACTTCACACACACGCTACAGTGCAGATCCAAGTCTAATTCTGTGATTAAACGTATACCTGTCACCCAGCGCCTAAAAAATAAGCCTCACATTTATATTCATCCAAATCTGTACTGTTTTAGCTGGTCAAGTTATTTTTAGTGTCCGTCAAAGCACAGTTTTTGTTCTGGGTTGAAAAACAATTCCCAAATTTGCAATTCTCAAAATTAGTGGTTTCTGCTGTATCAGGCCTACTTTAAATCTATCCCTAAAAGGGTATATTAGATTCAAGGTGCTGATAGGGTAATTCTCAAGAACTTCACACACACGCTACAGTGCAGATCCAAGTCTAATTCTGTCCGTAAACGTATACCTGTCACCCAGCGCCTAAATAATAGGCCTCAAATTTATATTCAGCTAAATCTGTCATTACTGGTGTGCCTGTATTAGTGTAATACGGTACCTAAATAGATAGCCAGACAGTGTTAGGTGTCTGTAAAAAAAGGCCTGAATTTTAATTCAATACATTGGCCTGAATAATATTTTTCTTATTGTGGTGAACGGTAACAATGAGGAAAACATCTAGTAAGGGACGCGGACGCGGACATGGTCGTGGTGGTGTTAGTGGACCCTCTGGTGCTGGGAGAGGACGTGGCCGTTCTGCCACAGCCACACGTCCTAGTGTACCAACTACCTCAGGTCCCAGTAGCCGCCAGAATTTACAGCCATATTTGGTGGGGCCCAATGCCGTTCTAAGAATGGTAAGGCCTGAGCAGGTACAGGCATTAGTCAATTGGGTGGCCGACAGTGCATCCAGCACGTTCACATTATCTCCTACCCAGTCTTCTGCAGAAAGCGCACAGATGGCGCATGAAAACCAAGCCCATCAGTCTGTCACATCACCCCCATGCATATCAGGGAAACTGTATGAGCCTCAAGTTATGCAGCAGTCTCTTATGCTGTTTGAAGACTCTGCTGGCAGGGTTTCCCAAGGGCATCCACCTAGCCCTTCCCCAGGGGTGGAAGAGATAGAATGCACTAACGCACAACCACTTATGTTTCCTGATGATGAGGACATGGGAATACCACCTCAGCACGTCTCTGATGATGACGAAACACAGGTGCCAACTGCTGTGTCTTTCTGCAGTGTGCAGACTGAACAGGAGGTCAGGGATCAAGACTGGGTGGCAGACGATTCAGGGGACGATGAGGTCCTAGACCCCACATGGAATGAAGGTCGTGCCACTGACTTTCACAGTTCGGAGGAAGAGGCAGTGGTGAGACCGAGCCAACAGCGTAGCAAAAGACAAAGAGGGAGCAGTGGGCAAAAGCAGAACACCCGCCGCCAAGAGACTCCGCCTGCTACTGACCGCCGCCATCTGGGACCGAGCACCCCAAAGGCAGCTTCAAGGAGTTCCCTGGCATGGCACTTCTTCAAACAATGTGCTGACGACAAGACCCGAGTGGTTTGCACACTGTGCCATCAGAGCCTGAAGCGAGGCATTAACGTTCTGAACCTTAGCACAACCTGCATGACCAGGCACCTGCATGCAAAGCATGAACTGCAGTGGAGTAAACACCTTAAAAACAAGGAAGTCACTCAGGCTCTCCCTGCTACCTCTTCTGCTGCTGCCGCCTCGGCCTCTTCTGCTGCTGCCGCCGCCTCGGCCTCTTCCTCCGCCTCTGGAGGAACGTTGGCACCTGCCGCCCAGCAAACATTGGATGTACCACCAACACCACCACCTGCGTCACCAAGCATCTCAACCATGTCACACGGCAGCGTTCAGCTCTCCATCTCACAAACATTTGAGAGAAAGCGTAAATTCCCACCTAGCATTTCTAAACTACTGGCCTATGAAATGCTGTCATTTAGGCTGGTGGACACAGACAGCTTCAAACAGCTCATGTCGCTTGCTGTCCCACAGTATGTTGTTCCCAGCCGCCACTACTTCTCCAAGAGAGCCGTGCCTTCCCTGCACAACCAAGTATCCGATAAAATCAAGTGTGCACTGCGCAACGCCATCTGTGGCAAGGTCCACCTAACCACAGATACGTGAACCAGTAAGCACGGCCAGGGACGCTATTTCTCCCTAACTGCACACTGGGTAAATGTAGTGGCGGCTGGGCCTCAGGCGGAGAGCTGTTTGACGCACGTCCTTCCGCCGCCAAGGATCGCAGGGCAACATTCTTTGCCTCCTGTCTCTTCCTCCTCCTACTCAGCTTCCTCCTCCTCTTCTTCCACCTGCTCATCCAGTCAGCCACACACCTTCACCACCAACTTCAGCACAGCCCGGGGTAAACGTCAGCAGGCCGTTCTGAAACACATATGTTTGGGGGACAGGCCCCACACCGCACAGGAGTTGTGGGGGGGTATAGAACAACAGACCGACGAGTGGTTGCTGCCGGTGAGCCTCAAGCCTGGCCTGGTGGTGTGCGATAATGGGCGAAATCTCGTTGCAGCTCTGGGACTAGCCGGTTTGACGCACATCCCTTGCCTGGCGCATGTGCTGAATTTGCTGGTGCAGAGGTTCATTCACAACTACCCCGACATGTCAGAGCTGCTGCATAAAGTGCGGGCCGTCTGTTCGCGCTTCCGGCGTTCACATCCTGCCGCTGCTCCCCTGTCTGCGCTACAGCGTAACTTCGGCCTTCCCGCTCACCGCCTCATATGCGACGTGCTCACCAGGTGGAACTCCACCTTGCACATGCTGGACAGACTGTGCGAGCAGCAGCAGGCCATAGTGGAGTTTCAGCTGCAGCACGCACGGGTCAGTCGCGCTGCGGATCAGCCCCACTTCACCACCAATGACTGGGCCTCGATGCGAGACATGTGTGCCCTGTTGCGCTGTTTCGAGTACTCCACCAACATGGCCAGTGGTGATGACGCCGTTATCAGCGTTACAATACCACTTCTATGTCTCCTTGGGAAAACACTTAGGGCGATGATGGAAGAGGAGGTGGCCCAGGAGGAGGAGGAGGAAGAGGGGTCATTTTTAGCACTTTCAGGCCAGTCTCTTCGAAGTGACTCAGAGGGAGGTTTTTTGCAACAGCAGAGGCCAGGTACAAATGTGGCCAGACAGGGCCCACTACTGGAGGACGAGGAGGACGAGGATGAGGAGGAGGTGGAGGAGGATGAGGATGAAGCAGGTTCACAGCGAGCTGGCACCCAACGCAGCTCGGGCCCATCACTGGTGCGTGGCTGGGGGGAAACTCAGGACGATGACGATACGAGGACGATACCTCTGGGCAGCCTGGCACACATGAGCGACTACATACTGCAGTGCCTGCGCAACGACAGCAGAGTTGCCCACATTTTAACGTGTGCGGACTACTGGGTTGCCACCCTGCTGGATCCACGGTACAAAGACAATGTGCCCACCTTACTTCATGCACTGGAGCGTGATAGTAAGATGCGCGAGTACAAGCGCACGTTGGTAGACGCGCTACTGAGAGCATTCCCAAATGTCACAGGGGAACAAGTGGAAGCCCAAGGCGAAGGCAGAGGAGGAGCAAGAGGTCGCCAACGCAGCTGTGTCACGGCCAGCTCCTCTGAGGGCAGGGTTAGCATGGCAGAGATGTGGAAAAGTTTTGTCACCACGCCACAGCTAACTGCACCACCACCTGATACGGAACGTGTTAGCAGGAGGCAACATTTCACTAACATGGTGGAACAGTACCTGTGCACACCCCTCCACGTACTGACTGATGGTTCGGCCCCATTCAACTTCTGGGTCTCCAAATTGTCCACGTGGCCAGAGCTAGCCTTTTATGCCTTGGAGGTGCTGGCCTGCCCGGCGGCCAGCGTTTTGTCTGAACGTGTATTCAGCACGGCAGGCGGCGTCATTACAGACAAACGCAGCCGCCTGTCTACAGCCAATGTGGACAAGCTGACATTCATAAAAATGAACCAGGCATGGATCCCACAGGACCTGTCCATCCCTTGTGCAGATTAGACATTAACTACCTCCCCTTAACAATATATTATTGTACTCCAGGGCACTTCCTCATTCAATCCTATTTTTATTTTCATTTTACCATTATATTGCGGGGCAACCCAAAGTTGAATGAACCTCTCCTCTGTCTGGGTGCCGGGGCCTAAAAATATCTGACAGTGGCCTGTTCCAGTGGTGGGTGACATGAAGCCTGATTCTCTGCTATGATATGAAGACTGATTCTCTGCTGACATGAAGCCTGAATCTCTGTTATGGGACCTCTCTCCTCTGCCTGGTTGCCTGGGCCTAAATATGTGACAGTGGCCTGTTCCAGTGGTGGGTGACGTGAAGCCTGATTCTCTGCTATGACATGCAGACTGATTCTCTGCTGACATGAAGCCAGATTCTCTGTTATGGGACCTCTCTCCTCTGCCTGGGTGCCTGGGCCTAAATATCTGACAATGGACTGTTCCAGTGTTGGGTGACGTGAAGCCTGATTCTCTGCTATGACATGCAGACTGATTCTCTGCTGACATGAAGCCAGATTCTCTGTTACGGGACCTCTTTCCTCTGCCTGGGTGCCTGGGCCTAAATATATGACAATGGACTGTTACAGTGGGGGGTGACGTGAAACCTGATTCTCTGCTATGACATGCAGACTGATTCTCTGCTGACATGAAGCCAGATTCTCTGTTACGGGACCTCTCTCCTCTGCCTGGGTGCCTGGGCCTAAATATCTGACAATGGACTGTTCCAGTGTTGGGTGACGTAAAGCCTGATTCTCTGCTATGACATGCAGACTGATTCTCTGCTGACATGAATTCAGATTCTCTATTACGGGACCTCTCTCCTCTGCCTGGGTGCCGGGGCCTAAATATATGACAATGGACTGTTACAGTGGTGGGTGACGTGAAGCCAGATTCTCTGCTATGGCATGAAGACTGATTCTCTGCTGACGTGAAGCCAGATTCTCTGCTATGGGACCTCACTCCAATTGATATTGGTTAATTTTTATTTATTTTATTTTTATTTTAATTCATTTCCCTATCCACATTTGTTTGCAGGGGATTTAGCTACATGTTGCTGCCTTTTGCAGCCCTCTAGCTCATTAGTGCCGAAAACTTCGGGTCCCCATTGACTTCAATGGGGTTCGGGTTCGGGACGAAGTTCGGGTCTGGTTCGGATCCCGAACCCGAACATTTCCGGGAAGTTCGGCCGAACTTCTCGAACCCGAACATCCAGGTGTTATCTCAACTCTACTCTCGACATCTCTTTCAGAGGTTTCTACTAAGACTGTACCATCTTTTCTTTCAGGATTTTCGGATGTGTTTTCTGAGAGTGGTGTTCAGGAGCTCCCCCCTCACCGGGAGTACGATTGCCCTATTAATCTCATCCCAGGCGCCAAGCTGCCTAAATCTCATTTATACAATCTCTCCCAACCTGAAAGGGTCGCTATGCGTTCTTATATCTCTGAGAGCCTGAGAAAGGGACACATACGACCCTCAAAGTCACCTGTTGCCGCTGGTTTCTTTTTTGTAAAGAAAAAAGATGGTTCTTTAAGACCATGTCTGGATTTCAGGGAGCTGAACAGTATCACAATTCGTGACCCTTATCCGCTTCCTCTGATCCCGGACCTGTTTAACCAGATTGTTGGGGCTAAAGTTTTTTCCAAGTTGGATTTAAGAGGGGCATACAACCTGGTCAGGGTCAGAGAAGGAGACGAATGGAAGACGGCCTTCAATACCCCTGAGGGCCATTTTGAGAATTTGAGTATGCCTTTTGGTTTGATGAATACTCCAGCCGTCTTCCAACATTTTGTGAACAGCATTTTTTATCATTTAATGGGGAGATTTGTACTAGTGTATCTAGATGACATTTTGATTTTTTTCTCCTGATTTCAAAACTCATAGGGGCCACCTACGTCAGGTCTTGCTCATTCTGCAGGAGAATAAATTGCACGCTAAACTGGAGAAATGTGTGTTTGCGGTTTCAGAAGTTAAATTTCTGGGTTTTCTTCTCTCCGCTTCTGGTTTTCGCATGGACCCCGAGAAGGTCCTCGCTGTGCTTGATTGGGGGCTTCCTGAGAATCAGAAGGCGCTGATGCGCTTTTTAGGTTTTGGCAATTATTACAGGAAGTTCATTTTGAATTATTCCTGTGTTGTTAAACCACTGACTGATATGACTAGAAAGGGAGTAATATTTTCCTCCTGGTCGGTAGAGGGGCGTAAGGCCTTTTCTAGTATCAAAGAGAGTTTTGCTTTCGCTCCCATCTTGGTACAACTTGATATCTTTCTGCCCTTCATTGTTGAGGTGGACGCTTCTGAGGTGGGTGTGGGTGCGGTCTTGTCTCAGGGTCCCTCTCCTGCCAAATGGCGACCGTGTGCCTTTTTCTCGAAGAAACTCTCCTCCGCAGAGAGAAATTATGATGTGGGAGATAGGGAGTTGTTGGCCATCAAGTTAGCTTTTGAGGAATGGCGCCATTGGCTAGAGGGAGCCAGACACCCTATTACCGTGTTTACCGACCATAAGAATCTGGCCTACTTGGAGTCAGCCAAGCGTCTGAACCCGAGACAGGCCAGATGGTCTTTGTTCTTTTCAAGGTTTAATTTTGTTGTCACGTTCAGGCAGCCCAGGCAGAGGCACCTGATCTTTGTCCTCCTGGGAGGTTGTTTGTGCCTCTCGCTTTACGACACAAGGTTTTTAAGGAGCACCACAATACTGTCCTTGCTGGGCACCCGGGAGGTAGAGCCACAGTGGATCTCATTGCTCAGAGATTCTGGTGGCCGGCTTTTCGTAAGTCAGTTGAGGGTTTTGTGGCAGCCTGCGAGACCTGCGCTTGTGCCAAAGTCCCTCATTCACGGCCATCAGGTTCTCTCCTTCCGTTACCCATTCCTTCCTGTCCTTGGACACATCTGTCCATGGATTTCATTACGGACCTGCATCGTTCCTGAGGGAAGACTGTGATTCTGGTGGTGGTGGACAGTTTTAGCAAAATGGCGCATTTTATTCCTTTTCCTGGGTTGCCCAATGCTAAAACGCTGGCGCAGGCATTTATTGATCACATTGTCAAATTGCATGATATTTCTTCAGACATAGTCTCTGATAGGGGCACGCAGTTTGTTTCCAGATTCTGGAAGACTTTCTGTTCTCGCTTGGGGGTTCAGTTGTCATTCTCTTCTGCTTTCCACCCGCAGTTGAATGGCCATACAGAGCGTGTCAATCAGAATCTGGAGACATAGCTGCGCTGTTTTGTGGCGGAGAATCAGGAGTATTGGTGTTCTTTTATCTCCCTTGCTGAGTTTGCTTTAAATAACCGTCGTCAGGAGTCCTCTGATAAGTCACCATTTTTTGGTGCATATGGGTTTCATCCGCAGTTTGGGACATTCTCTGGAGAGGGGGCTTCTGGTTTACCTGATGAGGAGAGATTCTCCTCATCTTTGTCATCTATTTGGCAAAAGATTCAGGATAATCTAAAGAGCATGAGTGAGAGATATAAGCGTGTGGCGGATAAGAGACGTGTGCCTGGTCCGGACCTGAATGTTGGTGATCTGGTGTGGTTGTCTAATAAGACTATCAAATTGAAGGTTCCCTCCTGGAAGTTGGGTCCTAAGTTTATTGGGCCTTACAAAATCTTGTCCGTCATCAATCCCGTTGCCTACCGTCTTGATCTTCCTCAGACTTGGAAGATCCATAATGTTTTTCACAAGTCCCTATTAAAACCTTATGTTCAACCCACTGTACCCTCCTCTTTGCCTCCTCCTCCGATTGTGGTTGATGGTAATCTTGAATTTCAGGTCTCTAGGATTGTGGACTCTCGTATTGTCCGTTGTTCTCTTCAGTACCTCGTTCATTGGGAGGGTTATGGTCCTGAGGAGAGGATGTGGGTTCCAGTGGCGGACATTAAGGCCACTCATCTTCTCAGGGCATTCCATAGGTCCCATCCTGAGAAGGTGGGCTCTGAGTGTCCGGAGTCCACTCGTAGAGGGAGGGGTACTGTCACCGTTAGATCCCTGAGAAGTTCTGATAGACGTTCTTCAGTACCTCCTGCATGATGTTCTTTTGTTTTGGTTTCGCTTTGACATCTCTTCTCCCTCTCCCAGCTGTCATCTATTGGCAGTGATTGCCTCCCTATATATCTCCTTCCATACTGCTTCACTTTGCGGTTTATACTACTTCCTGAATTCTGTTCACTGCTTGAAGTTGCTATTGCTGGTTCCTCAGATAAGTCTATTTCTTTATTTGTGTTTTCCTGTTGGCTTGGTGACCCTGACTCCCTCCGTATTAAGTGTAGGGAGCCGGTGGTCGTGTCCCCTCACTATTATAGGGTGTTCAGGTGTCACACAGTCGAGGTACGTGGACATGCAACTTTCTATCATTGAGATCTTTGAATGGGCAGCCAGGGAGAGCTCTAGGGCTTTTGTTCCTTAGTTTGGGATCAAGTCAGTCGGATCTTTATTTGTTACTTCTTGTTTTCTGCAACACCATCCGTGACACCTATCCTGAGCTGATCGGTGGGGATGCTGGGAGTCAGACCCCTGCAGATCTGATATCGATGACCTATCCTGACCTATCCTGAGGATAGGTCATCAGCATTAAGTCAGTGCACAACTCCTTTAACTCAAGTTTATTCAGTTGAGAAATATATAAGCTGTCTTGTGTTAGGCCTCTTTCACATGGGCAAGATTTCCGCGTGGGTGCAATGCGTGAGGTAAATCATTTTTTGCGGGATGAGGTGAAGGTTAGATTGGTACTACTTGGGGGGCATATGCCTTTTTGATCACTTGGTGTTGCACTTTAGGTGATGTAAGGTAAAAATTTATTTATTTTACTTTTTATTACACTTAATTTTTTGTCCCACTCTGGGACTTCAACTTTTGAAAGTCTGATCCCCTTTACAATGCATCACAATACTTCTGTATTGTGATGCATTGGCTGTAAGTGTATTATAGACTGTAATACACTTACAGCCTGTTTGCCTGTGAGATCCAGGGATTTCACCGATGCCGGAGCATGCAGCAGGGGTCCGGCTATCAGTGACTGTTGGACCCCTGCCATTGATTGGGCTGGCGCATCTCCTGCACCCGCCCAATCACAGAGCCATACATGTATGGCGCTGGTCCTTAAGTCACAGACATCTGCTCCGTACATGTACGGCGCGGGTCCTCTACGGGTTAAAAACACATTTGTGCAGCTGCTCTTCAAAGCATATCCCTGTTCACAGGCTGTGCATGGTATTTTTACTTGACACCATTCACTTCCATGGGACAGAGCTGGATCACCAGACGCAAACCAAAGATAAGTGTGGTGCTGACTGTGGAAGAAGGCAGCCATGTGTTTCCAATCCTGGACTGTGCTGTTTTTCCCCTAGCATTAGTAAATATCTAAAAAAAATATTAAAAAAAGGTCAATAATTGTGTCAATAATTACAGCAGAACCCTTACGACCATTAAACCTGGTATTACTGCCTTTGGGGCTATGGAAATATTAAGATGCCTCTTCAGTGTATCCAATTTATTAAGTTCAAGTTCCAATTTACATGGGCTGTTTAGTAGTAGAAATGTCATTTTGTTCACTATTTGTTGTACAGTTTCATGGTGTCTTCAACAAAACTCCTCTGAATTCAATAAATCAATCTTGATCAGAAATTGAAGATGATTCTCTCTGTCAGGTAGTAAAATCCCAGAGTGCTGACAGATATATTTTTATTTAATTTTGCTGCAGATCCATTAAAAGATGAAATTTATCATTTCACTTGTCAATTTAGGCATTGTAGGCTATAGTACTTTGCCCAATCTATACTATCCTCCCAGATCTGCTTCTTCATCTAATCTAACATCCCAATTATAGCATTAAGATCTCTCAAGGATCAGAGTTGAGTAGTTATCAGCCTTAAGCCCTGGCTTGGTTCAATGGAACGAATTTCAAATTGCATTGAACTGGAGCACTGTTTTAATCAGCGCTCACGTCTTGGCTCAGTATGGCGGGCATTTTTCACATACGTCAAACAGAAGCAGTGTGATATATTGAAAGCCAAATTCTTGTAACCAAGGTTGGCTTGTTTCTTCATCATATCTCTAAAATGTAAGGTAATTGTATATGTTCTAAAAAATATATTTTAATGATCATTTTAGAGGATGTGCAGTCAATGATTTTAAGTATTCACATGATGCATGCTTTTTATTAGTTATTCTTTAGTGGTATGGTATTTCTAGTTGTAAGCTGAGGGGGGAGCTGCGGTAATAGACACAGCTTAGGAAAAGGGTTGAGCGAACCAGAACTGTAAAGTTTGTACCGAACTTTAGGATTTTTGGACCCCGGACCCGAACCCGAACATTTCAGTAAAAGTTCGGGTTCGGTGATTTCTTAGTGCTTTTTGAAAGGCTTTAGAGCAGCTAATCAACAAGCGTTTAACTGTCTGACCTTAGAAGCCATCACAGCCATGCCTACTAATGGCATGGCTGTGATTGGCCAGTGTAGCATGTGACCCAGCCTCTATATAAGCTTGGGTCACGTAGCGCTGCACGTCACTCTGCTGTTACTAGTGTAGGGAGAGGATGCGGCTGCTGATTTCAGGGAGAGAATAGGAGAGAATCTTTGTTCAGAACTGGAATCTAACTCAGCAATCTACATACATTTAGTTGTGTGGGTGCAGGGCACAATCTTTTTACCCTGCCCTGAGCCCAGTGACAGAAAAAAAATAACTTTTATCCGTCTGTTAGTTAGGTGGGCGGTTGCGGCGGCCATTTTATACAAGCTCAGTGCACCAGCACTGCATCTGAGCTTTTGTGACATTCAAATCCAAGCTTGAAATACTGCACCAATAATCTGGTTTAAAAAAAATCACCTTTTTTTTTGGTAATATACAACATCTGGTGCATTTGCAGAATTAGTGTACAATTTAAACTAGAAATACAGCCATAATTTTCTGGGTTTTTAAAAACACACTTTTTTGCCAAAATACCCAATTTTACAGCCCTTGCAGCATCAGCATGTATGAAATTCAAGGGTTATATACTGCTGTCATATTCATTTATTAAACAAACACCCGTTTGGGCAAAAAACTTAAATTGCGGCCTAGTCTGGATCAGTACGTGTGAGATACAGCCTTTACATACTGTGGTTCTTTTCAGTTATTTGAAATACAGCCATTTTGGGCAAACAAATTTAATTGCGGCCTAGTCTGGATCAGTCGGTGTAAGATACACTATTTATATACTGTGGTTATATTCTTCTATTAATAAAACACCCTTTTTTGGGCAAAATACACAATTTTTCTGGCCTTTCAGCATCAGCACGTGTGAAATTCAAGGGTTATATACTGCTGTCATATTCAGTTATTAAACAAACACCCATTTTGGGCAAAAAAGTTTATTTTGCAGACTTTGTTGCATATGTCATTGTGAGATACAGCCTTTACATACTGTGGTTCTATTCAGTTATTTGAAATACATCCAGTTTGGGCAAACAAATTTAATTGCGGCCTAGTCTGGATCAGTCGGTGTGAGATACACCATTTATATACTGTAGTTCTATTCTTCTATTAATAAAACACCCTTTTTTTTGGCAAAATACTAAATTTTTCTGGCCTTGCACCATCAGCACATGTGAAATTTAAGGGTTATATATTGCTGTCATATTCAGTTATTAAAAAAACACCCAGTTTGGACAAAAAACTTAAATTGCGGCCTAGTCTGGATTAGGGCGTGTGAGATACACTCTTTACATACTGTGGTTCTATTTAGTTATTAAACAAACACCCATTTTGGGCACAAATCTTTAATTGCTGCCTAGTCTGAATCAGGGCGTGTGAGATACACCCTTTACATACTGTGGTTCTATTCTGCTATTAATAAAACACCTATTTAGGCCCAGGTCATAGTGCTGCTGGTGGAGCTCCTGTTGCAGGGAGAGGACGGGGTCGATCTGTGCCAGCTACACGCACAAGTGAAACCCCTTCCTCAGGTGCGAGTAGGCGACAGAACCTGCAACGGTATTTGGTCAGGCCTAATGCGGCTCTACTAGTGTTGAGCGAACAGTTCGAGCATAGTTCGGGTCCGTACCGAATTTTGGGGTGTTCGTGTCACGGACCCGAACCCGAACTTTTTCGTAAAAGTTCGGGTTCGGGTTCGTCGTTCGGCATGTATTTTGGCGCATTTTGAAAGGCTGCAAAGCAGCCAATCAACATGCATCATACTACTTGCCCTAAGATGCCATCGCAGCCATGCCTACTATTGGCAAGGCTGTGATTGGCCAAGTGCAGCATGTGACTCAGCCTCTTTATAAGCTTGTGCGCACGTCGGGACGTGCTCACTCCCGATGTGAATAGAACAGGGATAGACGCAGCTGATGCTAGGGCGAGAATAGGCAGGGATAATTGAATAACTGGAAGCAAATTTCTCTCCTCCACCTGTGATTCATCTGAACAACTGCAGCTGAGCTGCTTTTTTGATAGGGATTGGCTATTTTTAGAGTGGCCAGAGTGATTTTTCCATCCACATGTACCTGGGCTGACCGCCGGCCGCCATTTTGCGACTTGTAGTGCTGCAGCAGAAGCTGCCACAGTGTGCATTCCAAAGCTCCAAACAAGTCAGACATCTACACCTGGGATTCAGACCAATAGCGATTTAGCAGCACAGTCCAAGGCTATTTTTTTTAAAGGTTGTGCAGACCATTTTGTGGCACATGTTACTGGGCTGATAGGCGGCGGCCATCTTGGGACTAGTGCTGCAGCACAATCTCTCCCAACGTCCATTAATCACTTGTAATAGTGGTCTGTGCCATAGAAATCCTACATCAGGGACTTGGGTGTGCTTGTGTCACCCCTACTAATACCAGTCCACCTGTAATCCATACAGTGAAAAGCCATAAAGTATTCCAGTGAGGGAATTTTTTTTTTATTTAAAAAAGGCCAAGTTAGTTTATCTGGCGTTCAATATACTAGATACAGTTAGGCCTGCGTTTCATACATCTGGAATTAGCAAACTAATGTGCTGGGGTTGGGAAAACATATATGTACCCATACTAGAATCTGTCAAAGAAAGCGGTACTCACATATAACAGTCATTCCATCTGTAATCCATACAGTCAAAAGACTGAAAGTATTCCAGTGAGGGAATTTTTTTTATTTAAAAAAGGCCAAGTTAGTTTATCTGGCGTTCAATATACTAGATACAGTTAGGCCTGCGTTTCATACATCTGGAATTAGCAAACTAATGTGCTGGGGTTGGGAAAACATATATGTACCCATACTAGAATCTGTCAAAGAAAGCGGTACTCACATATAACAGTCATTCCATCTGTAATCCATACAGTCAAAAGACTGAAAGTATTCCAGTGAGGGAATTTTTTTTATTTAAAAAAGGCCAAGTTAGTTTATCTGGCGTTCAATATACTAGATACAGTTAGGCCTGCGTTTCATACATCTGGAATTAGCAAACTAATGTGCTGGGGTTGGGAAAACATATATGTACCCATACTAGAATCTGTCAAAGAAAGCGGTACTCACATATAACAGTCATTCCATCTGTAATCCATACAGTCAAAAGACTGAAAGTATTCCAGTGAGGGAATTTTTTTTTTTATTTAAAAAAGGCCAAGTTAGTTTATCTGGCGTTCAATATACTAGATACAGTTAGGCCTGTGTTTCATACATCTGGAATTAGCAAACTAATGTGCTGGGGTTGGGAAAACATATATGTACCCATACTAGAATCTGTCAAAGAAAGCGGTACTCACATATAACAGTCATTCCATCTGTAATCCATACAGTCAAAAGACTGAAAGTATTCCAGTGAGGGAATTTTTTTTATTTAAAAAAGGCCAAGTTAGTTTATCTGGTGTTCAATATACTAGATACAGTTAGGCCTGCGTTTCATACATCTGGAATTAGCAAACTAATGTGCTGGGGTTGGGAAAACATATATGTACCCATACTAGAATCTGTCAAAGAAAGCGGTACTCACATATAACAGTCATTCCATCTGTAATCCATACAGTCAAAAGACTGAAAGTATTCCAGTGAGGGAATTTTTTTTATTTAAAAAAGGCCAAGTTAGTTTATCTGGCGTTCAATATACTAGATACAGTTAGGCCTGCGTTTCATACATCTGGAATTAGCAAACTAATGTGCTGGGGTTGGGAAAACATATATGTACCCATACTAGAATCTGTCAAAGAAAGCGGTACTCACATATAACAGTCATTCCATCTGTAATCCATACAGTCAAAAGACTGAAAGTATTCCAGTGAGGGAATTTTTTTTTTATTTAAAAAAGGCCAAGTTAGTTTATCTGGCGTACAATATACTAGATACAGTTAGGCCTGCGTTTCATACATCTGGAATTAGCAAACTAATGTGCTGGGGTTGGGAAAACATATATGTACCCATACTAGAATCTGTCAAAGAAAGCGGTACTCACATATAACAGTCATTCCATCTGTAATCCATACAGTCAAAAGACTGAAAGTATTCCAGTGAGGGAATTTTTTTTTTATTTAAAAAAGGCCAAGTTAGTTTATCTGGCGTTCAATATACTAGATACAGTTAGGCCTGCGTTTCATACATCTGGAATTAGCAAACTAATGTGCTGGGGTTGGGAAAACATATATGTACCCATACAAGAATCTGTCAAAGAAAGCGGTACTCACATATAACAGTCATTCCATCTGTAATCCATACAGTCAAAAGACTGAAAGTATTCCAGTGAGGGAATTTTTTTTATTTAAAAAAGGCCAAGTTAGTTTATCTGGCGTTCAATATACTAGATACAGTTAGGCCTGCGTTTCATACATCTGGAATTAGCAAACTAATGTGCTGGGGTTGGGAAAACATATATGTACCCATACTAGAATCTGTCAAAGAAAGCGGTACTCACATATAACAGTCATTCCATCTGTAATCCATACAGTCAAAAGAATGAAAGTATTCCAGTGAGGGAATTTTTTTTTTATTTAAAAAAGGCCAAGTTAGTTTATCTGGCGTTCAATATACTAGATACAGTTAGGCCTGCGTTTCATACATCTGGAATTAGCAAACTAATGTGCTGGGGTTGGGAAAACATATATGTACCTATACTAGAATCTGTCAAAGAAAGCGGTACTCACATATAACAGTCATTCCATCTGTAATCCATACAGTCAAAAGACTGAAAGTATTCCAGTGAGGGGATTTTGCTTATAAAAAATAATATATTTCATTGTGGTGCGAGTTGAATCGCAACAATGAAGAAAAATACTATTAAGGGACGAGGACGCGGTCGTGGTGGTGTCCGTGGAGCCTCTGTTGCTGGTAGAGGACGTGGCCGTTCGGCCCCAGGCGCACACAGTAGGGAACGAACTCCCTCAACTAGCCGGCAGAATGTACCGCAATATCTCGTGGGGCTCAATGCCGCTCTTAGGATGGTAAGGCCTGAGCAGGTACAGGCATTAATCGATTGGGTGGCCGACAGTGCTTCCAGCACGTTCACCACATGGTCTTCCACCCAGTCTTCTGCGGAAAGTGCACAGGTGGCACCTGAAAACCAAGCCCATCAGTCTGTCACATCACCCCCAAGCATATCAGGGAAACGGTCTGAGCCACAAGTTATGCAGCAGTCTCTTCTTCTGTTTGAAGACTCTGCTTCTAGGGTTTCCCAGGGGCGTCCACCTAGCCCTTCCCCAGTGGAGGAAGACATACCATGCACTGACGCACAACCACTTATGTCTCCAGATGAAGAGGACATGGAAATACCACCACAGCAGAGTCACCGACTCTCTGATGATGACGAAACACAGGTGCCCACTGCCGCGTCTTTTTGCAGTGTGCAGACTGAACAGGAGGAGGTCAGGGAGGGAGACTGGGTGGAAGACGATGCAGAGGACGATGAGGTCTTAGACCCCACATGGACTGAAGGTCGTGGCGATGACTTTCACAGTTCAGAGGAAGAGGTAGTGGTGAGACCGAGACAACAGCGAAGCCAAAGAGGGAGCAGGGGGCCAAAGCAGACGAGCCGCCGCCCCCAGAGTTCGCCTGCTACTGGACATCGCCAACAGGGACCCAGCCCCACAAAGGCAGCTTCAAAGAGTTCCCTGGCATGGCACTTCTTTAAACAATGTCCTACCGACAAGACCCGAGTGACTTGCACGCTCTGCCATCAGAGCCTGAGGCGAGGCATTAACGTTCTAAACCTCAGCACAACCTGCATGACCAGGCATCTACATGCAAAGCATGAACTGCAGTGGGGTACACACCTTAAAAACCAGGCACTCGCTGAGGCTCCCCCTGCTCCCTCTACCGCTGCTGCCTCGGCTTCCGCCTCGAGAGGAATGTTGCCACCTGCCGAGCAGCAAACAGAGGATGTGCCACCGACACCACCACCACCGCCACCGTCAACTAGCGTCTCCACTATATCACACAGCAGCGTTCAGCTCTCAATATCTCAAACCTTAGAGAGGAAGCGCAAATTCCCCCCGAGTCACCCTCGAGCCCTTGGCCTGAACGCCAGCATTTCTAAACTGCTGGCCTTTGAAATGCTGTCATTCCGGCTGGTGGACACAGACAGCTTCAAACAGCTGATGGCCATGGCTGTCCCGCAGTATGTGGTTCCCAGCCGCCACTACTTCTCCAAGACAGCTGTGCCTTCCCTGCACATGCAAGTGTCCGATAAAATCAAGTGTGCACTGCGCAACGCCATTTGTGGCAAGGTCCACCTAACCACAGATACGTGGACCAGTAAGCACGGCCAGGGACGCTATATCTCACTAACTGCACACTGGATGAATGTAGTGGCGGCTGGACCCCCGGCGGACAGTTCCTTGGCGCACGTCTTTCCGCCCCCTAGGATCGCAGGGCATCATTCTCTGCCTCCTGTAGCCTCCTCCTCCTACTCGGCTTCCTCCTCCACTGCTTCCACCAGCTCATCCGGTCAGCCACACACCTTCACCACCAACTTCAGCACAGCCCGGGGTAAACGTCAGCAGGCCATTCTGAAACTCATATGTTTGGGGGACAGGCCCCACAGCGCAAAGGAGTTGTGGCGGGGTATTGAACAACAGACCGACGAGTGGTTTCTGCCGGTGGGCCTCAAGCCAGGCCTGGTGGTATGCGATAATGGGCGAAATCTCGTGGCAGCTCTGGGACTAGCCGGTTTGACGCACATCCCTTGCCTGGCGCATGTGCTGAACTTGGTGGTGCAGAGGTTCATTCACCACTACCCCAACATGTCAGAGCTGCTGCATAAAGTGCGGGCCGTCTGTGCGCGCTTCCGCCGTTCACATCCTGCCGCTGCTCGCCTGTCTGCGCTACAGCGGAACTTCGGCCTTCCCGCTCACCGCCTCATATGCGACGTGCCCACCCGGTGGAACTCCACCTTGCACATGCTGGAGAGACTGTGCGAGCAGCAGCAGGCCATAGTGGAGTTTCAGCTGCAGCACGCTCGCGTCAGTCGTACTGCCGAACAGCACCACTTCACCACCAATGATTGGGCCTCCATGCGAGACCTGTGTGCCCTGCTGCGCTGTTTCGAGTACTCCACCAACATGGCCAGTGGCGATGACACTGTTATCAGCGTTACAATACCACTTCTATGTCTCCTTGAGAAAACACTTAGGGCAATGATGTTAGAGGAGGTGGCCCAGGTGGAGGAGGAGGAGGAGGATGAGGGCTCGTTTCTAACACTTTCGGGCCAGTCTGTTCGAAGTGGCTCAGAGGGAGGTTTGTTTAAGCAGCAGAGGACAGGTTCACAAGTCGCCAGCCAAGGCACTGTACTGGAGGACGAGGAGGATGAGGAGGAGGAGGTGGAGGGGGACGAGGATGACGCAAGTTCACAGCGGGGTGGCAGCCCAGGCCCATCACTGGTGCGTGGCTGGGGGGATACGGTGGACGATGACGATACGCCTCCCACAGAGGACAGCTTGTCCTTACCCATGGGTAGCCTGGCCCACATGAGCGAATATATGCTCCAATGCCTGCGCAACGACAGCAGAGTTGCCCACGTTTTAACGTGTGCAGACTACTGGGTGGCCACCCTGCTGGATCCCCGGTATAAAGACAATGTGCCCACTTTAATTCCTGAACTGGAGCGCGACCGTAAGATGCGCGAGTACAAGCGCACGCTGATAGAGGCGCTCTTGAGAGCATTCCCACATGTCACAGGGGAACAGGTGGAAGGTGAAGGCAGAGGAGTGGCAAGAGGTCGCCAACGCAGCTGTGTCACGGCCAGCTCATCTGAGGGCAGGGTTAGCATGGCAGAAATGTGGAAAAGTTTTATCTCCACGCCACAGCTATCTGCACCGACACCTGATACGGAACGTGTTAGCAGGAGGCAGCATTTCACTAACATGGTTGAACAGTATGTCTGCACACCCCTCCACATCCTGACGGATGGTTCGGCCCCATTCAACTACTGGGTTTCGAAATTGTCCACGTGGCCAGAGTTAGCATGTTATGCCTTGGAGGTGCTTTCCTGCCCGGCGGCCAGCGTTTTATCTGAGCGCGTATTCAGCACGGCAGGGGGCGTCATTACTGACAAGCGCAGCCGCCTGTCCACAGCCAACGTGGACAAGCTGACCTTCATAAAGATGAACCAGGCATGGATCCCACAGGACCTGTCCCTCCCTTGTGCAGAGTAGTCCTTATTAACTGCCTAAAACATGTCTTGTTGTGCTACGGGCCACTTCTTTATTTGATACAAATTTTATGAAACCCACAGTTGAATGAAACTCTTCTCTGTCTGGGCGCCGGGGCCTAACCAGATGAAAGTGGCCGGTTAAACTAACGGGTGACATGAAGCCATAACCTCTGCCATGCTACCTCTGTCTTCTGTCTGGGTGCTGAGGCCTAAGTCAAATAAAGCGGTCTTCTGCTGTGCTGGGGGATATGAAGCTAATCTCTGACCTCTCTCCTCTGTCTGGGTCCAAAGGCCTAAATCACTGAAAGAGGCCTTCTCCTGTGGTGTGTGATATGATGCCAGAATATGTGCTGTGGGGCCTCTCTCCTCTTCCTGGGTGCAGGGGTCAAATAAACTAAATTGTGGCCTACTCCTGTGGTGGTTGATATGATGCCTGATTCTCTGATGTGGAACCTCTCTCCTCTGTTTGGGTGAAGGGGTCAAAGTAACTAAATGGTGGCTTCTCCTGTGGTGGCTGATATGATGCCAGAATATGTGCTGTGGTGCCTCTCTCCTCTTCCTGGGTGCAGGGGTCAAAGTAACTAAATGGTGGCTTCTCCTGTGGTGGCTGATATGATGCCAGAATATGTGCTGTGGGGCCTCTCTCCTCTTCCTGGGTGCAGGGGTCAAAGTAACTCAATGGTGGCTTCTCCTGTGGTGGCTGATATGATGCCAGAATATGTGCTGTGGTGCCTCTCTCCTCTGTCTGGGTCCAAAGGCCTAAATCACTGAAAGAGGCCTTCTCCTGTGGTGTGTGATATGATGCCTGAATATGTGCTGTGGTGCCTCTCTCCTCTTCCTGGGTGCGGGGGTCAAAGTAACTCAATGGTGGCTTCTCCTGTGGTGGCTGATATGATGCCAGAATATGTGCTGTGGTGCCTCTCTCCTCTTCCTGGGTGCGGGGGTCAAAGTAACTCAATGGTGGCTTCTCCTGTGGTGGCTGATATGATGCCAGAATATGTGCTGTGGGGCCTCTCTCCTCTTCCTGGGTGCAGGGGTCAAAGTAACTCAATGGTGGCTTCTCCTGTGGTGGCTGATATGATGCCAGAATATGTGCTGTGGTGCCTCTCTCCTCTGTCTGGGTCCAAAGGCCTAAATCACTGAAAGAGGCCTTCTCCTGTGGTGTGTGATATGATGCCTGAATATGTGCTGTGGTGCCTCTCTCCTCTTCCTGGGTGCGGGGGTCAAAGTAACTCAATGGTGGCTTCTCCTGTGGTGGCTGATATGATGCCAGAATATGTGCTGTGGTGCCTCTCTCCTCTTCCTGGGTGCGGGGGTCAAAGTAACTCAATGGTGGCTTCTCCTGTGGTGGCTGATATGATGCCAGAATATGTGCTGTGGGGCCTCTCTCCTCTTCCTGGGTGCAGGGGTCAAAGTAACTCAATGGTGGCTTCTCCTGTGGTGGTTAGTATGATGCCAGAATATGTGCTGTGGGGCCTCTCTCCTCTTCCTGGGTGCAGGGGTCAAAGTAACTCAATGGTGGCTTCTCCTGTGGTGGCTGATATGATGCCAGAATATGTGCTGTGGTGCCTCTCTCCTCTTCCTGGGTGCGGGGGTCAAAGTAACTCAATGGTGGCTTCTCCTGTGGTGGCTGATATGATGCCAGAATATGTGCTGTGGGGCCTCTCTCCTCTTCCTGGGTGCAAGGGTCAAAGTAACTCAATGGTGGCTTCTCCTGTGGTGGTTAGTATGATGCCAGAATATGTGCTGTGGGGCCTCTCTCCTCTTCCTGGGTGCAGGGGTCAAAGTAACTCAATGGTGGCTTCTCCTGTGGTGGCTGATATGATGCCAGAATATGTGCTGTGGTGCCTCTCTCCTCTTCCTGGGTGCGGGGGTCAAAGTAACTCAATGGTGGCTTCTCCTGTGGTGGCTGATATGATGCCAGAATATGTGCTGTGGGGCCTCTCTCCTCTTCCTGGGTGCAGGGGTCAAAGTAACTCAATGGTGGCTTCTCCTGTGGTGGTTAGTATGATGCCAGAATATGTGCTGTGGGGCCTCTCTCCTCTTCCTGGGTGCAGGGGTCAAAGTAACTCAATGGTGGCTTCTCCTGTGGTGGCTGATATGATGCCAGAATATGTGCTGTGGTGCCTCTCTCCTCTTCCTGGGTGCGGGGGTCAAAGTAACTCAATGGTGGCTTCTCCTGTGGTGGCTGATATGATGCCAGAATATGTGCTGTGGTGCCTCTCTCCTCTTCCTGGGTGCGGGGGTCAAAGTAACTCAATGGTGGCTTCTCCTGTGGTGGCTAATATGATGCCAGAATATGTGCTGTGGTGCCTCTCTCCTCTTCCTGGGTGCAGGGGTCAAAGTAACTAAATGGTGGCTTCTCCTGTGGTGGTTGATATGATGCCTGATTCTCTGCTGTGAAACCTCTCTCCTCCATCTGGGTGTAGGGGTCAAAGTCTTTCAAAGTCGCCTTCTCCTGTGCTGATTGATATAAAGCTGATGGTTGTGCCATCTGACATGGTTGCCAGGGTCTGATTCAATGGGGGCCTACTCCTGTGGTGGGTGATCTAAATGCCTATTTCTCTGCTGTGAAACCTCTCTCCTCCGTCTGGGTGTAGGGGTCAAAGTCTTTCAAAGTCGCCTTCTCCTGTGCTGATTGATATGAAGCTGATGGTTGTGCCATCTGACATGGTTGCCGGGGTCCCATTAAATTGGGGCCTACTCCTGTGGTGGGTGATCTAAATGCCTGATTCTCTGCTTTGAAACCTCTCTCCTCCGTCCGGGTGTAGGGGTCAAAGTCTGTCAAAGTCGCCTTCTCCTGTGCTGATTGATATAAAGCTTATGCTTGTGCCATCTGACATGGTTGCCGGGGTCTGATTCAATGGTGGCCTACTCCTGTGGTGGGTGATCTAAATGCCTGATTCTCTGCTGTGTAACCTCTCTCCTCCGTCTGGGTGTAGGGGTCAAAGTAACTAAATGGTGGCCTACTCCTGTGGTGGGTGATATGATGCCTGGTTCTCTGCTGTGGGACCTCTCTCCTTTGTCTGGGTGCTGTGGTCAAAATAATAGTAAGTGACCTTCTCCATTGGTGGGTGACTTGAAGCCTGATTCTGTGCTATGGGACCTCACTCCAATTAATATTGTTTAATTTTTATTTATTTTATGTTAACTCATCATTTCCCTATCTACATTTGTTTGCAGGGGATTTAACTACATTTTGCTGCCTTTTGCAGCCCTCTAGCCCTTTCCGGGTGTGTTTTACAGCCTTTTTAGTGCCCAAAAGTTCGGGTCCCCATTGACTTCTATGGGGTTCGGGTTTGGGATGAAGTTCGGGTCGAGTTCGGATCCCGAACCCGAACATTTTTCGAAAGTTCGGCCGAACTCGTCGAACCCGAACATCCAGGTGTTCGCTCAACTCTAGGCTCTACGAATGGTGAGGCCTAAACAAGTACAGGCGATAGTAGATTGGGTTGCTGACAGTGCCTCCAGTTACTTCACATTGACTCCCACACAGTCTCCTGCTGAAAGATCGGAGTTGGCACCTGCAGCCGATGTCCATCAGTTTTTCACCTCACCGCCTTGCAAATCAGCCAAGCAGTCTGAGCCCCAAGTCATGCAGCAGTCTCTTCTGCTTTTTGATAACCCTGTTAGCAGGGTTTCCCAGGGCCATCCACCTATCCCTGCCCCAGAAGTGGAAGAGAGTGCACCGATGCCCAATCACTTATGTTTCAAGATGACTACATGGGAGGACCATCGCAGCACGTCTTGGATGATGACGAAACACAGGTGCCAGCTAATGGGGCTTTCGAAAGTGTGCAGACAGACAAGGAGGGCAGGGGTAAAGGCTGGGTGGAAGATGATGTGGAGGACGATGAGGTCCTCGACCCCACATGGAATCAAGGTCATGCGAGTGACCTATGTAGTTCGGACGAAGAGGCGGTGGTCGCACAGAGCCACCAGCATAGCAGATAAGGGAGCAGGGTGCAAAATCAGAGTGGCTGTCCTCTAGACCAGGGGTGGGCAATTATTTTTTCGATGGGGCCACATGAGAAACTGAAAATATTTTGGAGGGCCGGGCCAAAAGGCTAAACTCAATACTGCATAAAATCAATTGTATTTCTTTATAAAAAGCAGTAAATATCATTGTTGGACAACTGGTACGAGTACTTGTTATAGTTAAACAATGAAAAAGTGAGGTTGCCTTACAAGAAAAAAATTTAAATTTATTAAACAAAATTTCCCAAAACAATGAACATTTTTCACTATTTGTGACTCATATTAGTGAAAATTTACAATCACGTTCACTCAAACACATTTTGAGTTTCATTTACTGTTGGAAAGAGGTTCTTAGCATTCTCAAGACATAATGCAAAGACACTCCAAATCTTAAAGGGGTAGTCCAGCCATTGTCCCCCTGTGAATCCAGCAATTGTCCCCTGTGAATCCAGCAATTGTCCCCTGTGAATCCAGCAATTGTCCCCTGTGAATCCAGCCATTGTCCCCTGTGAATCCAGCAATTGTCCCCTGTGAATCCAGCAATTGTCTCCTGTGAATCCAGCCATTGTCCCCTGTGAATCCAGCCATTGTCCCCTGTGAATCCAGCCATTGTCCCCTGTGAATCCAGCCATTGTCCCCTGTGAATCCAGCCATTGTCCCCCTGTGAATCCAGCCATTGTCCCCCTGTGAATCCAGCCATTGTCCCCCTGTGAATCCAGCCATTGTCCCCCTGTGAATCCAGCCATTGTCCCCCTGTGAATCCAGCCATTGTCCCCCTGTGAATCCAGCCATTGTCCCCCGTACCTACTGTACCTAATCACCGCGGCGGGGAATATTACAGACAGCGTTCGTTTGAACAGCTGTTTTCCCCGCTGCGCATAGACACTCCCCCTTGCTCGCGATTGGACAGATCCGTCCAAGGGGGAGTGTCTATGCGCAGCGGGGAAAACAGCTGTTCAAACGAAAGCTGTCTGTAATGTTCCCCGCGCCGCGGTGATTAACGTTGTAGCGGCGGCGTCGTTGTTGGCGGCGGCGGCGGTTTCGGCTGCGGCGGGGGGGGGATTGGGGGGAAGTATCGGGGGTATTAGCGGGAGTACGAGTACTCCCGCTAATACTCGGTATCGGTCCCGATACCGATACTGGTATCGGGACAACCCTAGTGCAGACCCCTCCCTACAATACAGACCCCCCTACAGAACCCCCCTACAATACAGACCCACCCCTACAGTTCAAACCCCCCTAAAATACAGAACACCCCCCCCCCCCACAATACAGATCCCCCAGAATACAGAATACAGAAGAATCCCCCCAGAATACAGAAGGCCCCCTCATATACAGAACCCCCCCCCCCCCCCCACAATACAGATCCCCCAGAATACAGAAGAATCCCCCCAGAATACAGAAGGCCCCCTCATATACAGAACACCCCCCCGGCCCCCCCATCATATACAGAACACCCCCCCCCCCTTACAATAGTACACACCCCTCCCCCCCCCCCTTGCCTTTAGAAACGTAATGCTCAGAGATGATCAGCCATGTGTTAGTCACACTGACTACACACAGCACAGGGGGAGGCGGCCGCAGCTTCATGCTTGTCGGCTCTGTGACTGTCAGTGTCAGACAGTCACAGCCGATACTATGAGAGCCGCGGGCGCTGCGCTGTTACAGAGAAGGGAATAATTGCGGCCGGCCGGGTCCCGGGTACGGCTCGCACGAGGCACCCCCCCCCCCTGCTGTGTCTTACCTAGACAGTACTGCCGCTGACGCTGCCTCCCTGCCACCGCGCCATGCCACACGCAGCACGCCGAGTCGGAAGTCCTCTTCATTCGCGGAGGAGGGGTATCGTTGCTTGGCACGCCTCTGGCTCCGCCCGGGGGCCGGATTAAAAGGTCCGCCGGGCCGTAGTTTGCCCAGGTCTGCTCTAGACAGTACGCCTGCTACTGCCTACCGCAGCAAGGGACCGAGCACACCAATGCAGTGGCGGCTGGGCCTGAGGCGGATAGCAGTTTGGCGCATGTCCTTCCGCCACTGAGGATTGCAGGGCGCTTCAGTTTGCCTCCTGTTGCTTCCTCCTCCTACTCCACTTCCTCATCCATCAACCGGCTTCTCATCCGTAACACCTTCACCACCAACTTCAGCACAGCCAGGGGTAAACGACAGCAGGCAGTTTTAAAACGTATCTGTTTGGGGGACAAACTCCACACCGCGCAGGAGCTGTGGACAGGCCTTGAACAACAGACCGATGAGTGGTTGGTGCCAGTGAGCCTCAAGCCCGGCCTGGTGGTGTGTGATAATGGGCGAAATCTCGTAGCAGCTCTGGGACTAGCCGGTTTGACGCACATCCCTTGCCTGGTGCATGTGCTGAATTTGGTGGTGCAGAGATCCCCGTTACAAGGACAACGTACCGTCCTTAATTCCGTCACTGGAATGTGATCGTAAGATGCGCGAGTACCAGCACACGCTGGTAGACGCGCTGCTAATGGCATTCCCACCTGACAGCGGGGGCACAGTGGAAGCACAAGGCGAAGGCAGAGGAAGAGGAAGATGTCACCAATGCAGCTGGGGCGCCGCCAGTACCTCAGAAGGCAGGGTTAGAATGGCTGAAATGTGGAAAAGCTTTGTCAGCACGCCACAACAACCAGCACCAACAGCTGATATGGAATGTCTTAGCAGGAGGCAGCATTTCACCAGGGCTGTCTTTAACGCGGGGCAAAAGGGGCAGCTGCCCTGGGCCCAGTTGCTCCTGGGGGGCCCAAGGCAGCTCCCTGTCCCGTCCCAGTCCTAATCCTATCCTTCACTATGCGAGCAGAGCGGCATGGCTCGCATAGTGAAGGACATCTTTCTTATGTGACACTGACATCACAAGCTTCCGGCACTGTTGCGCTAGTCTCACCAACCAATGTCACCATAATAATGAGAAAGTGCGGGGGGGCAGGCGGCTCGCGATGTCTGTGTAGTCAGTGCAGACAGGTCCACATTATCATCAAGTGGATGTCAGCAGCGCAGCAGGGTCACCATCAGGGCAGTAACTGAGCGCTGTTAGGGACCCTGCTGGCTGCTGCAAAGAGGCAAAATAGGGGCCACTCACAGCTGCCCCCATCGGCAGCCCATATTAAAGTTTACTGACCCCAAGAGAAGGCAGCTCCCCCTCCTCTCTGCAGTGTGATAGTCCGTGTGAGGAGGGGGCGGGGACTCCTCCCAGACCTTCAGTGACTGCAGGAAAAGATGAGAGCTGGCCTGCAGAGACTTCACCTCAGGTAACGTTAGTGCGCCTCATGTCACTGTGCGGTGCTGGAAGTTCACGTATGAAGTCCCCTCACTGGCCCCTGCTTCCTTCTTACATACAGCAGCAGGGGGGTAAGTTACTATAGGGGGCGGTCAGTCCTGAAGGTGCTGCCTATCACCTGTGTTCAAGTCCAATTCTGTGCCCCCCTGACCTTACAGAGCCCCTGCAACTCTAGTGTTCCCCTGTGTCCCTTGCCCCATCACAGATCCCTGCCCACCAACCACCTCACTTTCTGACATCACCCCCTGCCCTCTGGAGTTTATATCAGTGCTGGAGCATTATAAGAGGAGCATCTGATATCGGTCACATAGGATGTAATGTCTCTGGAAGTTATATCAGTACTGGAGCGTTATAAGAGGAGCGGCTGATATCAGTCACATATGATGTAATGTCTCTGGAGGTTATATCAGCGCTGGAGCGTTATAAGAGGAGCGGCTGATATCGGTCACATAGGATGTAATGTCTCTGGAGGTTATATCAGTAATGGAGCATTATAAGAGGAGTGACCGATATCAGTCACATGTGATGTAATGTCTCTGGAGGTTATATCAGTACTGGAGCGTTATAAGAGGAGCGGCTGATATCAGACATAGAAACATAGAATGTGTTGGCATATAAGAACCATTTGGCACATCTAGTCTGCCCAATATATGATGTAATGTCTCTGGAGGTTATATCAGTACTGGAGCGTTATAAGAGGAGCGGCTGATATCGGTCACATATGATGTAATGTCTCTGGAGGTTATATCAGCGCTGGAGCGTTATAAGAGGAGCGGCTGATATCAGTCATAGAAACATAGAAACATAGAATGTGTCGGCAGATAAGAACCATTTGGCCCATCTAGTCTGCCCAATATATGATGTAATGTCCCTGGAAGTTATATCAGTACTGGAGCGTTATAAGAGGAGCGGCTGATATCGGTCACATATGATGTAATGTTTCTGAAGGTTTCTTTTTCCCTGGCTGTGACGCTCTGGCTGTGATTGGACATCGCTACAGCCAGGGAGAAGGAGACGCAAATTGAGAAACCCTGGCATCTGCTCCCTGTTCCGATGCTAGTAATTTGCATACCAGGTGCGATAATTAAACAGGGGCACAGCGGGCGAACGGAGCCGCACCCAGGAATAATAGTAAGCTCTATTAGATCCCTGTTTGATGCCCTACCTAACGTGCCACTTATTTTATAATGTCTGGACCCATAAAAGGTCCTCTTTAAATGGGTTAAAGGGTTTGTCTCACTTCAGTAAATGGCATTTATCATGCAGTTAATAAAAGGCACTTACTAATGTATTGTGATACTCCATATTGCCTCCTTTCCATCACATTATACACAGCACGTATCCGTGGTTGTTACCATCATGTAATCCGTCAGTGGTGGCCGTGCTTACATACTATAGGGAAAGGCTGGAAGTGCTCATAGGCCAACACCTTTACCTATAGTGTGCAAGCACGGCCACCGCTGCTGGATTACACAGTGATAATAACCACGAATATGTGCTGTGTATAATGTGATGGAAAAGACATACAGACACAGAATGGACACTGAGTCTTTTTTTTTTTTTCTCAGCCCCATTGAAGTGAATTGAACGGTACAGACATGGGGAAAAAAAAAAATAAGTTAGTGTTCAGGAGCCCTAAGGTGGGCCCTAAGTACCCCAGTCCCACACTGCACAGAGGCACTGCAACGCTAGGGTGACCCGAGCCCCGGTCTCCTTCCTGAACTGCAGAGCGGTGCCCTCTTCCAGCCCTGAGCCCAGCTGCCCAGAGCACTGATCCGGAGCCGCTGGAGTCTTCAGAACTGTAAGTATTTACAGTCATTCACTGTAAGCTATATTATAGATATTACTTGTATTATGTGAGTAAGGGTGCTGGGTGGTTGGAGATGGTGGGTGGAGGAGTGGATGGAGGGGTTAGTAGTACAGTATTATCTGCACATTGTAAAAAAAAAAATACTATATATTTGTGTCAGAAGTTGTACTTTTTTAATTTTTAGAATAATGATACAGCCATATTATTTGATACTTTTGTGCTGATTCTTTCCCCCCCTCTATATTAAGGGACACTATAGTCACCAGAACCACAACAGCTAAACGTAGTAGTTCTGGTGGCTATAGCGCGTCTCTGCAAGCTTTTTAATGTAAACACTGCCTTTTCAGAAAAAAAGGCAGTATTTACATTACTGCCAAGGAACACATCTAGTGGCCACTCATCAGACGGACACTAGAGGTGCTTCCTAGCCCAGTGCTGCACAACGTCCAACACTGGCATTCACGCTAAACACTCCTCATAGAAATGCATTGCTTCAAAGCATCTCTATGAAGCCACGCATGCGCAATAGCCTCCCAATGCTTCCCTATGGGAAAGCAGTGGGTTGGCAATGATATACTCACACACTGCACATTCCTGTGCATTGTATTGATGAGGTTGTATGTGTGTCGTGGTGGAGGGTGTGATTGCCTGCTAGGGTGTGGGAAGGTGGGATCCAGGGGGCCCAAGTAAATTCTTGCCCAGGGTACAATCAATATTAAAGACGGCCCTGCATTTCACCAACATGTTGGAGCAGTATTGTGTGCACACGCCTACTCGTACTGAATGACTGCCCCCTTCAACTTCTGGTTCTCCAAATTGGGCACATGGCCTGAGCTTGCCCTTTACGCCTTGGAGGTGCTGGCCTGCCCTGCAGCCAGTGTATTATCTGAACGTGTGTTTAGCACGGCAGGGGGCGTCATCACAGACAAGCGCAGCCGCCTGTCCACAGCCAATGTGGACAAGCTCACGTTCATTAAAATGAACCAGGCATGGATCCCTCAGGTCTTGTCCTTACCTTGTGCAGAATAGACATGTGTACCGGCATTAACCAGTCATTGTTATACTGCAGCGCAATTGCTCATTCTTGCATTTTGGATATTTCACACTCTTTTAGAGTGTACCCTAATTTTAAAAAATAAAATTTAAACCAATAACCTGTGTTGGTTATCTCGTCCTCCTCCACCGCCGCTTCCACCTACACCACTACGTCCACCGCCTCCTCAAACTCCTACTCCATATGGAACTCCACCTCATAAATCAATTTTTTTTTTATTTGTACATATTTTATTTTATATCATTTCACTACATTTACATTTTCAGGTGAAATTCACCAATTTTTGGGTGTATAGTACCACTGCTATACCTAGTAGACAGGTTAAGGCCTCCTGCACACGACCGTTGTGTGCACCCGTGGCCGTTGTGCCGTTTTCCGCTTTTTTTCGCGGACCCATTGACTTTCAATGGGTCCGTGGAAAAATCCGAAAATGCACCGTTTTGCAGCCGCATCCGTGATCCGTGTTTACTGGCCGTGAAAAAAATATGACCTGTCCTATTTTTTTCACGGCCAACGGTTCACGGACCCATTCAAGTCAATGGGTCCGTGAAAGAACACGGATGCACACAAGATTGGCATCCGTGTCCGTGATCCGTGGCCGTAGGTTAGTTTTTATACAGACGGATCCGAAGATCCGTCTGCATAAAAGCTTTTTCAAAGCTGAGTTTTCACTTCGTGAAAACTCAGAACCGACAGTATATTCTAACACAGAAGCGTTCCCATGGTGATGGAGACGCTTCTAGTTAGAATACACTACAAACTTTGTACAAGACTGCCCCCTGCTGCCTGGCAGCACCCGATCTCTTACAGGGGGCCGTGATCAGCACAATTAACCCCTTCAGGTGCGGCACCTGAAGGGGTTAATTGTGCTGATCACGGCCCCCTATAAGAGATCAGGGCTGCCAGGCAGCAGGGGGCAGACCCTCCCCCCCCCTCCCCAGTTTAAATATCATTGGGGGCCAGTGCGGCCCCCCCCCCCCTCCCTCTATTGTAATTATTCGTTGGTGGCACAGTGTGCGCCCCCCCCCCCTTCCTCCCTCTATTGTAATAATTAGTTGGTGGCACAGTGTGCGCCCCCCATCGGCCCCCCCTCCCTCCATAGCATTAACAACATTGGTGGCCAGTGTGCGGCCTCCCATCTCCCCCCCCCCCCCATCATTGGTGGCAGCGGAGTTCCGATCGGAGTCCCAGTTTAATCGCTGGGGTTCCGATCGGTAACCATGGCAACCAGGACGCTGGTTGCCATGGTTACTTAGCAATAGTACAATAGTAGAAGATTAATACTTACCGGCTGCTGCGATGTTCGTGTCCGGCCGGGAGCTCCACCTACTGGTAAGTGTCATTGCTAAATGAACTGTCACTTACCAGTAGGGGGAGCTCCCGGCCGGAAGCAGACATCGCAGCTCCCAGGTAAGTATGAATCACTACTGCTAGTAACCCGCTGCCACCAATGATGGGGGGGGGGGCTAGATGGGAGGCCGCACACTGGCCACCAATGTTGTTAATGCTATAGAGGGAGGGGGGCCAATGGGGAGCGCACACTGTGCCACCAACGATTACAATAGAGGGAGGAAGGGGGGGGGGCGCACACTGTGCCACCAACGAATTATTACAATAGAGGGAGGAAGGGGGGGGGTGCACACTGTGCCACCAACGATTTATTACAATAGAGGGAGGAAGGGGGGGGGGGGGCGGGGGGGCGCACACTGTGCCACCAAGGAATTATTACAATAGAGGGAGGAAGGGGGGGCCGCTCTGGCCACCAATGATATTCAAACTGGGGAGGGGGGAGGGGGGGGGGGTCTGCCCCCTGCTGCCTGGCAGCCCTGATCTCTTACAGGGGGATATGATAGCACAATTAACCCCTTCAGGTGCGGCACCTGAAGGGTTAATTGTGCTGATCACAGCCCCCTGTAAGAGATCGGATGCTGCTAGGCAGCAGGGGGCAGTCATGTACACAGTTTGTAGTATATTCTAACTAGAAGCGTCCCCATCACCATGGGAACGCCTCTGTGTTAGAATATACTGTCGGAAATGAGGTTTCACGATCTAACTCATATCCGACAGTATATTCTAACATAGAGGCGTTCCCATGGTGATGGGGACGCTTCAAGTTAAAATATACCATCGGATTGGAGAAAACTCCGATCCAATGGTATAAAAGGGACTCCAGACTTTACATTGAAAGTCAATGGGGACGGATCCGTTTGAAATGGCGCCATATTGTGTCAACGTCAAACGGATCCGTCCCCATTGACTTGCATTGTAATTCAGGACGGATCCGTTTGGCTCCGCACGGCCAGGCGGACACCAAAACGACTTTTTTTTCATGTCCGTGGATCCTCCAAAAATCAAGGAAGACCCACGGACGAAAAAATGGTCACGGATCACGGAAAAACGGGACCCGTTTTTGCGGACCGCAAAAAAATACGTTCGTGTGCAGGAGGCCTAAACAAAAAGAAATTGTCACTTACATTTTCGGGTGAAATTCACAAATTTTTTGGTGTGATGTACCACTGCTATACCTAGTAGACAGGAAAAAAAAAAACACATTTTACATTTTAGGGTCAAATTCACCAATTTTTGGGTGTAATATACCCCTCCTCTACCTAGTTAACAGCTTAATAAATTTTAATCATTTTTCTTTTACATTTCGGGTGACAATAAACAATTTTTTTCTGTCATAGACCTCTGCTCTACCAAGTAGACAGGTTAATACATTTCTGTAATTTTTCTGTTACATTCTTGGGTTGACATTATACAATTTTAGACGTGAATAAACCCCTGCTCTGCATAGTTGACAGGGAATAAAATTTCTGAAATGTTTCTTTAATTGATGCGCGCCACCTCCTTTGATTCAATGCTTAAACTTAAACAAGTTGTACCACATTTGCACTACAATAATTTGTCCCACATTTCCATTATACTCTTTTGGCCAACAATAGCGCCTCAATAGCTTTTCCCACATTTCCGCTTGACTCTTTTGGCCCACATTTGGGCTTCTGTAATCGGTACAACATTTGTGCCTTAATAGCTTTTCCCACATTTCCGCTTGACTCTTTTGGCCCACATTTGGGCTTCTGTATTTTGTCCCACATTTGCGCCTTAATAGCTTTTCCCACATTTCCGCTCGATCCCAATTTTTTAAAATAAATTTATCTCCCTTAAATTTGGTCTCTTTTTCTCACGCTCCCTCTCTGGTGTGGAACCCTGATTCGCCGATAACCGTGATCAACATGGTAGGCTCAGAAAAGAACATCGAAAGTTGATAGAGAAGATATCCAAATGGATGGTGGATGTCACTGGGGCACCTCTACATAGGTGACAGGAACATAAATTTAAAAAAATCGTCAATTACATTGTCAGGTGACATTTTTCTAATTTTGCCGGATAGAAACCCCTGCTCTGCATAGGTGACAGGGAATAAAATTTAATACATTTTTCAGTAATTAATGCGCGCCACATCCTTTTATTCAATGCTTAAACTTTAAAAAGTTGTCACACTTTTATGCTTTAATAATTTGTCCCATAATTCAACTCTATAATTTTAAATTTGAAAAAATGAATCCTCCCTTGGATGTGGTCTCTCTTTCTCACGCTCCCTCTCCGGCGTGGAACCTTGATTCCCCGCCACCCGTGATCACCATGGTAGTCGCAGAAAAGAACATCGAAAGTTGATAGAGCAGATATTAAATTGGATCGTGAACATCGCGAGGAAGTGCGACATGGTGGGGCAGTAAGTTTGCACACGCCTACACGAACTGACTGACAGGGGTCAGCCCCTGCAACTTCTGGGTCTCCAAATTGGGCACATGGCCTGAGCTTGCCCTTTACCTTTTGGAGGTGCTGGCCTGCCCTGCAGCCAGTGTATTGTCTGAACGTGTGTTTAGCACGACTTCAGGGGGTTATCACAGGTTATATTTCCCAATGTTTTGGGGTGTACCCTAATTTAAAAAAATAAAAATAAATTTAAAACCAAAATAGCAGTGTAGGCTACCTCCTCCTCCTCCACCGCCGCTTCCACCTACACCGCCACATCTACCACCTCCTCAACCTCCTACTCCATATGGACCTCGTCCTCCTAGATCAAGATTATTATTTTTAATTTTTACGTTTTTTATATTATTTAAAATCAATTCCCTATCCACATTTGTTTGAAGAGCACTTGCCATGCTCTTAACCACATTTTGATGCCATTTGCAGCCCTCTAGCCCTTTCCATGACATTTCTACAGCCATTTTAGTGCTCAAAAGTTCGGGTCCCCATTAACTTCAATGGGGTTCGAGTTCGGGGTCAAGTTCGGGTCCCGAACTAGAACTTTTTTCCAAAGTTCGGCCGAACCCGTCGAACCCGAACATCCAGTTGTCCGCTCAACTCTACTTATTTGCCGTTCAGCGGTGCAGTTATATGTTAGAAATCCTTTTTTGGCGTGCATAAGTCTGGAAAAAAAAGGTCTTATTAGCCGTTGTGTGGTGAAGTGAAAAAATTACAGCCCTTTTTGGAGTGTATTAGTGGCAAAAAAAAGTATTATTTGTAGTGTTGGTCGAGCACCAAAGTAAAGTCCCCGTTTGCTTGGGTGCTCAAGTAGAACACTTCGGGACGTTCGGGTGCTCTACCGAGCACAATGGAAGTCAATGGGAGAACCCGAGCATTAAACCAGGCACCCTCTGTTCTGAAGAGTGGAGGGTTGTCTGGTTCACAGGAAAAGGTCAGAAATTTATGGAAACACCACTAAAATGGTTCGGGAACAGCATGAAGAGGATGTCTGGAGGCATCTTGTACTCCCAGGTCGCTGCTGGGAAAGATGTTGTCCGAGTAGTACGCCACTTTTACAGACTGTTAAAGGGGATATTAATTATTGATATTTATGCAAATCTCAAAAACTAATATTCATAAATAGGCGTAAATCATATAATGACGACTCCGCCTATTTATGCCTAAATCATAATATAACTAACCTATCTAGGTTAACTAGCTAACTACCTCTGTTACCTATACACTCCACTGAACTACCTGCGGCTATTGCTGCGGCGCCTTACTACTACAAAAGACTACACACTGTGCTTCAATAAGGTATTTATTAACAAACTATACGTAACAGTCTAATATTTGCTTATAATTATAGATATCTATATCAATGGAATAGATATATATATTTATAGCAGCACACAGCAATATAAGTAAACACACTATAACAACACACTAATACGGTTCTAACTACACTAACACAGTCCCAAGTCCTCCCCAGGATCTAACTACAATTACAATAATACACTTACATACACACAAATATCAGTAAACCACCCGCCTGGCTACTCACTGTCCCTACGGGGTACAAGGGGTTTAATCACACAATTGTGGCACTGCAGGAGTTAATACATACAGGCCAGGGAACACGGGGTAGTAACTATACAGGGGTAACCCAAGAAAGGTTTAACAAGGCAGCAGCAGTAAAGGGGCTACTGCTGGGGCTACACACAGGGTAATGCGGGGGTTAATGCTCTGCAGGGACTTGCAGGGCAGAGCAGGGCTGAGGCAGGGCAGCATGTAGTGAAGGGGTTAATGGTCAGGGACAATATTACAAGTCTAATTATACGCTATATCTATATATATTTATAGATCAATGGTTAGAAATATATATACATATAGACGCACACACCACAATACAAACCTAACTACACTAGACAATGCACAATTCCACCCCCCACTCTAACTATACAATACACTTACATACATTCCTTAGCAGCCCACCCAACCTGGCTCTAAGCTATCCCTATGGGAGCAAAGGAACATACACTCAGCTGCTACTGGGGTAAGCAGGCAGCAGTGAAGGGGTAGGATTGCAGGGCAGCTACAGGGGTAACTGGGGCTGCCTCAAGGGTACGGGCTCATCAAGGATTAGTGCTGAGGTAGGGCAGTTCAGCAGCCAGGGTTAGGGGATGGTCGGTGGAATAGGGGTAAATCAGGGCAGGAGTATTAGGGATCTGGAGGGAAAGGGTTACTCAGCCATCTCCAGGGGCATGTGGCCTCTCTTCCTTCAGGGAGCTGTTCCCATGTGTGTCTGATTGTAGTCTGGTTCCAAGAGGCCGCACCTCTGTCCTGCTTGGGCTAATATAGCCCAAAAGCAGCCCCCTCCTCCTTCTTCAACAGGAGGGTGATGACATCATCGTGGGCGTGTGATGGAATGCTTGAACTGAAGCAAAGGACTTCCTGCTCAAGCTGTAAATGAAAGCCTCCCCCCCAGCTGCTACACCATAACATCACACACTCGCACGTCATAACAGAACCAGGCTGATCAATATATATACAGTACAGACCAAAAGTTTGGATACACCTTCTCATTCAAAGAGTTTTCTTTATTTTCATGACTATGAAGGCATCAAAACTATGAATTAACACATGTGGAATCATATACATAACAAACAAGTGTGAAACAACTGAAAATATGTCATATTCTAGGTTCTTCAAAGTAGCCACCTTTTTCTTTGATTACTGCTTTGCACACTCTTGGCATTCTCTTGATGAGCTTCAAGAGGTAGCCCCCTGAAATGGTCTTCCAACAGTCTTGAAGGAGTTCCCAGAGATGCTTAGCACTTGTTGGCCATTTTGCCTTTACTCTGCGGTCCAGCTTACCCCAAACCATCTCGATTGGGTTCAGGTCCGGTGACTGTGGAGGCCAGGTCATCTGGCGCAGCACCCCATCACTCTCCTTCATGGTCAAATAGCCCTTACTTTCAAAGTTTTCCCAATTTTTCGGCTGACTGACTGACCTTCATTTCTTAAAGTAATGATGGCCACTCGTTTTGCTTTACTTAGCTGCTTTTTTCTTGCCATAATACAAATTCTAACAGTCTATTCAGTAGGACTATCAGCTGTGTATCCACTTGACTTCTCCTCAACGCAACTGATGGTCCCAACCCCATTTATAAGGCAAGAAATACCACTTATTAAACCTGACAGGGCACACCTGTGAAGTGAAAACCATTTCAGGGGACTACCTCTTGAAGCTCATCAAGAGAATGCCAAGAGTGTGCAAAGCAGTAATCAAAGCAAAAGGTGGCTACTTTGAAGAACCTAGAATATGACATATTTTCAGTTGTTTCACACTTGTTTGTTATGTATATAATTCCACATGTGTGAATTCATAGTTTTGATGCCTTTAGCGTGAATCTACAATTTTCATAGTCATGAAAATAAAGAAAACTCTTTGAATGAGAAGGTGTGTCCAAACTTTTGGTCTGTACTGTATATGCACACATACACACACTACACAACCTGGGGATCATATATATCGACCCAACCTGGGGGCACTTAGGTATATACATCCATATAGATGTTTGGGGCACATCCACATGCATATACATATACACAATATCATAAATGGGTAGTAATAAGCCCACCTGCATATGGATATATTATACATAGAGATGTATGCTGACAAGGGGGCATACATCTCCATGTATACACCCATACCACCTGGACCTGCCCATGCAAAAGGGCCATAATATATGCATATATGTAAGGGCATACATACATATATATTTAAATCCAACACTTCCCTCAACACAGACTGACAATAATACGCACAAAACCAAAGATAAAATCCATTTTAGAGGAAACATTGTCAGGAAACCTTCTTTCCTGTATATTTGCTTGTATATAAAGTGCAAGTGCTGGCAAAAATTACAAGGAAGAGACACTCCGATACAACCTGTATATCACATAAAGGAGGGCCCCATTCACATTGTGGTACATTTGTTCAGGTAGTGGGACTCCTACACTCATAAAGCCTATGCACTAAGTGAAAGGGCTGCCAAAAATTACAAGGAACCAGCACTAAAATACACCCTTTATTGCACATAAAGGAGGGCATCATACACACCCTTGAAAAATGATGATTGATGGCCTGCTGGTGACCCTCAAAAACATTAGGAGCAAGGGCCTGCTGATCTGACCATCTAAAACATTAGGGGTGAGGGTCTGCTGCTGAGCTGACCATCTAAAACATTAGGGGTGAGGGTCTGCTGCTGAGCGGACCCTCTAAAACATTAGGAGCGAGTGCCTGCTTCTGATCTGACCATCTAAAACATTAGGACCGGGGGCCAGCTGCTGAGTTGACCATCTAAACATTATGGGTGAAGGTCTGCTGCTGAGATGACCATCTAAAACATTAGAGGTGAGGGTCTGCTGCTGAGCTGACGCTCTAAAACATTAGGTGGCGAGTGCCTGCTGCTGATCTGAACATCTAAAACATTAGGGGTGAGGGCCTGCTGGTGACCCTCTAAAACATTATGGGCGAGGGCCTGCTGGTGACCCTCTAGAACATTATGGGTGAGGGTCTGCTGCTGAGATGACCCTCTAAAACATTAGGAGCGATGGCAGCCTAATAAGCATGTTGATATGATGGAGGAGGAGGATGAGAAAGGGAGATTAAACCATATACCCTTTTTAGTAGTGGAAGGGGTGCATGGGAATACAGTGTATTCAATACATCATAAAAACCACATTTAGAGTGCCTTCATGTTCAGCCGCTTTCCTCTGGTGGAGTAGAGAAGTCGGGGCAATCAAGGCGGATGCGCTTATCAGTTATAATGCCCCCAGCAGCACTAAATACACTCTCTGACAAAACGCTGGCGGCGGGGCAGGACAGCACCTCCAAGGCGTAAAGTGCCAGTTCGTGCCACGTGTTCAGCTTGGACACCCAATTATTGTAAGGCACAGAGGGATCACTGAGGACATTGAGATGGTCTGCTACGTACTCCTTCACCATCTTCCAAAATGTTTCCCTCCTTGTGACACTAGGCGGCGCATCAGGTTGAGGGTGCTTGCGGAGAGTCATAAAACTGTCCCGAGCCTTGGAGAGTGTGGCCCTGCCTCTGTTTGAAATGTTGTGTGTTCCCCTCATCTCCCCTCCACAGTTAGCCAAGGAACTACGTACTCAGCTGAAAATTTTTGGAGCAATTTTTCCACAAGGACCTTCTGGTATTGCACCATTTTGTTCGACCTCTCCACCACAGGAATGAGAGATGAGAAGTTCTCTTTGTAGCCGGGGTCGAGAAGGGTGAACAACCAGTAATCGGTGTTGGCCAAAATGCGTACAAAGTGAGGGTCATGGGAAAGGCTGCCTAACATAAAGTCAGCCATGTGTGCCAGAGTCCCAACAGACAAGACTTTGCTGTCCTCATCAGGAGGATGACTTTCAATCTCCTCATCCTCTTCCTCCTCTCCTACCCATCCACGCTGAACAGATGGAATAAAACTTCCATGGGTACTACCCTCTGTAGAGGAGGCAACCGTCTCCTGCTCCTCCTCCTCATCATCATCCAATTCGCGCTGAGAAGACAAACTGAGGGTGGTCTGGCTATCACCCGGTGTACTTTCTTCCCCCATTTCCTCTTCCACATGCAAAGTGTCCGCCTTAATTGTGAGCAGCGAGCGTTTGAGTAGACACAGAAGTGGGATGGTTACGCTGATAATAGCATTATCGCCACTCACCATCTTTGTTGATTCCTCAAAGTTGCTTAAAACCTCACAGAGGTTAGATATTAATGCCCACTCGTCGCTTGTGAAGAGCGGAAGCCGACTGGAAAGGCGTCAACCATGTTGCAGCTGGTATTCCACTACTGCCCTCTGCTGCTCGTAAAGCCTAGCCAACATGTGGAACATAGATTTCCAGCGCGTGTTCACTTTGCACAACCGGCTGAAGCTGTCGATGACTTGCGGAAATGGGCATACACGCGGCGCTCCTTCACCAGTTCAGGCAATTTGGGGTAGGTTTTGAGAAACCGCTGAACCACTAGGTTTAACATGTGGGGTAAGCATGGTATGTGTGTGAGCTTGCCGAGCTCCAAAGCCGCCACCAAGTTACGGCCATTATCAGACACAACAATGCCTGGTTGAAGGTTGAGTGGCGAGAGCCACAGATCAGTCTGGTCCTTTATCCCCTGCCACAGCTCTGCGGCAGTGTGCTGTTTGTCACCTAAGCAGATCAGTTTAAGCACGGCCTGTTGCCGCTTCCCCACTGCAGTGCTACACTGCTTCCAGCTACTGACGGATGTCTGACTGGTGCTTCAAGATGATAATTCAGAGGTGGAAGTGGAGGAGGAGGCGGAGGAGGAGAAGGGGGGGTTGCAGCCACTAATGCAAACCCTGAAGGAAGTAGGGCCCGCAATCCTTGGCGTCGGTAGTACCTGTGCCATCCCCGGGTACGACTCACTTACGGCCTCCACAACATTCACCCAGTGTGCCGACAGGGAAATGTAGCGTCCCTGGACCTTTGCAATAACTGCGTTGGTCAGGGCACGGGTGATGTTATGGGACACATGCTGGTGTAAAGCTGGGACTGCACACCGTGAAAAATATTGGCGGCTTGGGACAGAGTAACGCAGGGCAGCAACTAGGGATGGACGAACATCTGCCGGGGCGGTTCGCGAACGCGATCAAATGTTCGCGAACCACAATATCGCTGCTGGTCCCATTCATTTTAATGGCAGGCGAACCTGAAAAACCTTCAGCTCATATTTGCAGCCAAGAAATAATTACTTGAAGTGCACAAATAGTCCCACAACATGGACAGTGACATACCAGATGTATTATTCAAATTTGCGATTTCCATTCATTTTTGTTTTCAATGCAAAATATCGGCAATATCATTTTCGCGTACGCGCATGCGCAAATGCACTATACAGTACCCCAATGCACTATATTGGTATATAACACCCCGCTTCAATCTGTTTTTTGGGGGGGACAACTGGTATATCACACCAGTAGAAATTATTTGTTCCAATAATGCTTGTCCTTCTATATACCTGAAGTATCGCAGCAGAACCGCACACAACTGCCGCACAATACAAATGCACTATAATATACTTTCTAACATAGAAAGTATATTATAACATTGTACAAGGAAGGCAATCCATTAGAATATACATGAAGATAAAACGTAACCTTTAATAAATTTACTATGAGGGTCCATTCACGCGTCCATAAGTGTTTTGCGGATCCGCAAAACACGGACACCGGCAATGTGTATTCCTCAATTTGTGGACCGCACATCGCCGGCACTATAATAGAAAATGCCTAATCTTGTCTGCAATTGCGGACAAGAATAGGACATGTTCTATTTTTTGGCGGAAACGGAAGCACAGATGCGGAAGTGCGGATCCGCGGACAGCATATTCCGGCTCCATTGAAAATTAATGGCGCTGCACTCGTTCCACAAAATTGTGGAATGGATGCGGACCCATTTTACGGACGTGTGAATGGAAAAGATATCCTTCAAAATGAAAAGAAATGAAATTATTAAAGTTAACCAAAAAGCATAGATGTGGTAGGCAATAACAAGTGCTCGGTGGCACTAAATCAGGTGCTTGGAGGCACCAAATCAGAAACCATATGTCCTACCACAATCCGGGGGGTTCCAGTGCACATCGATGAATCCAGGAGGGAAAGCAAAAAAACATCCATCCCTGGGCTAGATGATGATGTGGTATTGAAGGACAGGGTGGGCAAAGAACTGTCCCTGATATTGCCCTACAGGGGGGTGCTATTCTGGCCCTGATAGCCTAACCACAGACCACCCGCCCTGATAAGAGCAACCCCGTCCGGAACCTTACCCTATATAAAAATGGCCCTAATAAGCCCCTAGGCCCCTGACTTCCAGGTGATCACTATATAGATCTATGTGTTTTTGACTCATTATAAAAGTATATTATAAGTATATCGCACCCGTCTGTGTATCACACATATCGATAGCACACCTATACTAGTGCTTAAAAGCTATTAGCTAGCGTTTGGTGTCCCTAACAGCCTATCCCTGCTCCACACAGCAACCTCTCCCTACACTGGCAAAACACTGAATGTAAAATGGCGGCCAGATCAGGTTTGTTTCTAAGGTAGGGGGTATGTCCATGTGCTGAAATGTCTCAATTGGCTGTCATGTACCACCTGATAGATGTGTCATGGGTCAAAGTTCTTCACAATGTAAAAGAATATGGCGGGCGCAAATTTCTCCATATGTTCGCATGTTCGGCGAATTGCGAACACGCAAAGTTCGCCGCGAACCGCAAGGCCATCTCTAGCAGCCACTGCCATCAGACTGCGGAAAGCTTTAGTATCCACAAGCCTAAATGGCAACATTTCCAGGGCCAGCAATTTGGAAAGGTGAGCATTTAGTGCTGTGGCCTGTGGGTGGGTGGCTGGATATTTGCGCTTTTGTTAAAAAGTCTGTGGTATAGACATCTGTATGCTGTGCTGGGACAGAGAAGTGGATGTGCTAGCTGATGGTGCTTGTGGAGATCCAGATGCATGGCAGGAGGCATCCGGGCTTGCGTCTTGGACAGGGGATTGGCCAGCACGTAACACAGGGGAAGAGGAGGCAGTGGTGTGACCCGCAGACACTGATTGCGGACCCAGGCGTTCGGCCCACCTATTAGGGTGCTTTGATTCCATGTAGCGGATCATGCTGGTGGTGGTGAGGTTGCTAGTGTTCATGCCCCTGCTCATTTTCGTATGGCACAGGTTGCAAATTACAATTCTTTTATCGTCCACACTTTCCTCAAAAAAGCGCCAGACTGCGGAACACCTACCCCTTGGCAAGGGAGATTGCCGCAAGGGGGTGCTCCGGGTAACAGGACCCAGCCTGTTTGGTGTGGCCTGCCTTCTCTCTTTTGCCACCCCACTGCCTTTTACAGCCTGTTGCGGTGCTGAGGATCCCTCCCCCTCTGTACTACTGTCCTCACTCGGCTTGCCACCTTCCCAGGTTGGGTCAGTGACTTCATCGTCCACCACCTCCTCTTCCACTTTCTCACTCTGGTTATCCTCCTGACTCCAGGTATCGTGGATGAGTGTGTTTCTTGTGCTCTAGCAGAAGGCAGTTTCACCGCACCCAGGGCCACGGCCTCTGCGCACACCATCAGCTGCACGGCCACTTCCCCCTCCCTTACTGTTTGCCTTGCGCATATTAATTGGTATATATGCTTGCAAGTATGTCACACATACAGTAGCACAGGTTTTGTAAGTGTATGCGCAAATAAAGTACACAGAATGTCACTGATATGTTTAGGATGTGCGTACGATAAACAGGAGATGTAGCACAGATAATGTCGCTGTTCGCAGCGTCTATGAAAAAAGTACACTGAATGTCACAAATAATTTTAGGATGCGCAAATGTTATACAGGAGGTATAGCACAAGTAATGTCGCTGTCACCAGCGACTAATAAAAAATTACACTGAATTAATGTCACTGATATTTAGGACGCGCAAACATTATACAGGAGGTATAGTGCAAGTAATGTTGCTAATTAAAAATTACACTGAATTGTGAAGTTAGAAAATTACAGCCCTTTTTGGTGTGTATTAGTGGCAAAAAAAAAGTATTATTTTCTGTTCAGCGGTGCAGTTATATGTTGTAAAGCCTTTTTTGTTGTGTATTAGTGGGGGAAAAAAGGGCTTATTATCCGTTGTGTGGTGAAGTGAGAAAATTACAACCCTTGTTGGCGTGTATTAGTGGCAAAAAAAAGTATTATTTGCCGTCCAGCTGTGCAGTTATATGTTCTAAAGCCTTTTTTGATGTGTATTTGTGGGAAAACAAAGTATTATTTGCTGTTGTGTGGTGAAGTGACAAAATTACAGCCTTTTTTGGGGTTTCTTCATCTCTTTTTTATTTACCTATTTGATCTAACAGTATGTCCGACAGAGAAGTGACAGGCTTTGCTCAGGGGAGGGGCAGAGGCCTAAATGTTTCTGGCGCAGGCACAGGTCGCAACAGAGTAAGGGGGTGTGGCATCAGGGGTAATTTCCAGAGGCCTGAGCGTCCAGTGTCAGCTAGCGGTCATGTTTTGACCAGCAACCCAGAGGTTCTTGAATGGTTGACTCGGTCATCCACTTCGTCCCAAGTCACATCAGACATTCCCAGCCAAGAGTCGATGGGTTCGTCAGACATGTTGGCATGGCCCGGGAGCAGGCCCTGTGCCTTCACCTGTCCTCATTCTGCCTCTGTCCTTTTCTGATCCCTCATCCAGAGAAGTATTATATGCTGTGGGCTCAGCTCCACTATACAGTGAGGCCAATCTACTAGAGGACAGTCAGCAGCTACTGCCCAGCCAAGATGTGAAGGAGACATCCGCCGCTTCCTCCGGTAGGCGGGCCAGTAGTGATGAGGAGAGTGGTATGGGAGCTGGTGTTGTGAGAGGTCAGGCTCCTGGCTCAGAAACTGTTGATGAGGACATCAGTGACGTGCAGACAGTACTTGATAATGATGTAGCCGATCGCAATTGGGAGCCGGGTGATAAAGGGGCTTCATCATCATCGGGAGAAGAGGGTGGCAGCTTGCGTGTAAGGGACCGGCAGAGCCAGCAAGTTGTAGTGTGGCCGGGAGTCAGCAGGGTGGCAGCAGTGTAATGTTGGGAGCCAAACGTGCCCTGGGTAGACCACCTGCTTCGCAGGAGCTTACCTGCCCAGAAAGTAGTGGTGCAGGGGTTCACAGAGGCAGTGGTAGTAGCAGTCAGTCAGTGCAGAGTGTTGGGGGTAAAATCACCTACTCGGCGTTGTGGCAGTTTTTTCTTAAGCCGCTGGAGGAGGTGAACATGGCCATTTTCCGAATCTGTGGCAGAAGGTGAAGCGTGGCCAGGGTGCCAATGTTGGCACCACGACCCTGCATTAACATATGCAGCGTCACCATAAAGTGGCCTGGGAGAACCGTGGCTCAAATATGTTGGTCCAGCCTGCAACCGCTGCATCACCCAGTGGAATGCACCCGATTTAAGGCAGTCAAGGCTCCACCACCTCAGCCGAAATGAGCTGTCTGTCCTTCCCATCATCTACCGGTCTTGATGCTCCTGCTCCTCGCCCTCCTACTCCTCATTAGTCATTCTGTCAGTAATCGATCACCGAAGCGATTTCCAAGAGAAAACAGTATGCGTGCACTCATCCAACGACGCAGAAGCTAAACATGCTCCTGGCCAAGTTGCTGGTGATGGAGTCCTTCCCTTTCCAAGTGGTGGACTTTGCACCTTTCAGAGAACTGATGGCTTGTGCCAGGCTGAGGTGGAGAGTCCCAAGCCTTAATTTCTTTACCAAAAAGGAAGTACCAGCCCTGCACAAATATGTTGAACAGAATTTGGGCCAGTCCTTGATGTGGAGCTGTAACTACGGTCAGGGACAATACATATCCTTTACGGCCCACTGGGTGAATGTGGTTCCTGCCCAGCCAAGCCATCAACTTGGCCAGGTGACACTGCTTCCGCCTCCACGTTCTCATGCTATTGATCCTGCGACAATGTCCGCCTCTGCCTCCTCATCCTCCACCATGTCCTCAGCCTCCAATGCAGGGACAATTCACAGTGCTCCTCCAGCATACCACATGTGTAGGGCACGCGGTGTCACGCTGTTCTACACCTTGTTTGCTTGGGCGAACTGAGTCACAGGGGAGGAACTGCTCAGTGTCAAGAAATTGAATCCTGGCTTTCTCTGCGACAACTAAAAATCAGAACCATGTTGACCGACAATGGCAAGAACATGGTGTCGGCGCTGCGTCAAGGAGGGCTTAGCCATGCGCCCTACATGGCGCACATGTTCAATCTGGTTGTCAAGCAGTTCCTGAAGTCTTCCACCCACCTGCAAGACATCCTAAAAAAGGCCAGCAAACTTTGCATGCACTTTAGCCACTTGTACACCGCCATTTATTTTTATTTGGGACAACCCTGGGTAAGGTTATTTAACTATACTATTTACAGATGCCCAACTAGGCAGTAGAACCTGTCTTGACCCAGGTACAAATTAATACTTCACTTTTATTATAATTCGCTAAAAATTAAACTGTACTGAACATGTGTGCAATTATATTCTTTAATTGAAATAGGACAAGACCAAAAAATTATAAATTAAAAACACAATGCACCTCTGCACTGTAAGTGGCATGCAGTGCACGGTGAAAGTGTGAGAGATGTGCACTATCTCCCACCTTGTGTGGTTATGCACAATTTGCTACTGGTGACTACACCGAGAAATTGACACTACCACAGCACCATGTGTGGCTCAATTGTAACAAACAGTATAGTTGTAATGACAACTTTATGAACTAGTAGGGGAGTAGTGATTAATCCCTCTACACACACAGGGCTTTGCTGATAGGAGGAGGCAGCAACGTTGGAAACCGTTACAGCCAACTTAGTGACCAGCAAATAGTCGCCCTGTTAGTTTAACAGTGAGACCGACACAACACCATCAATGTCTGGCCGCTAGGTGCTGATACAGTGGAGAGGCGCAGAGCAATTTAAAATCTACAGCTGTCCCCCGACATGTTTCGCCAGTCTTCTGGCTTCTTCAGGGGCAATGGACAGCATTGCTGTCCATTGCCCCTGAAGAAGCCAGAAGACTGGCGAAACATGTCGGGGGACAGCTGTAGATTTTAAATTGCTCTGCGCCTCTCCACTGTATCAGCACCTAGCGGCCAGACATTGATGGTGTTGTGTCGGTCTCACTGTTAAACTAACAGGGCGACTATTTGCTGGTCACTAAGTTGGCTGTAACGGTTTCCAACGTTGCTGCCTCCTCCTATCAGCAAAGCCCTGTGTGTGTAGAGGGATTAATCACTACTCCCCTACTAGTTCATAAAGTTGTCATTACAACTATACTGTTTGTTACAATTGAGCCACACATGGTGCTGTGGTAGTGTCAATTTCTCGGTGTAGTCACCAGTAGCAAATTGTGCATAACCACACAAGGTGGGAGATAGTGCACATCTCTCACACTTTCACTGTGCACTGCATGCCACTTACAGTGCAGAGGTGCATTGTGTTTTTAATTTATAATTTTTTGGTCTTGTCCTATTTCAATTAAAGAATATAATTGCACACATGTTCAGTACAGTTTAATTTTTAGCGAATTATAATAAAAGTGAAGTATTAATTTGTACCTGGGTCAAGACAGGTTCTACTGCCTAGTTGGGCATCTGTAAATAGTATTGTACACCGCCAAGCACACCCTCCTTGAGCTGCAGCAGCAGAACGGCGTCCCCCAACATAGGCTAATATGCAAAGTTTCCACCTTTTGGAATTCCACCTTCCATATGTTGGACCTACTGTATGAACAGAGAAAGGCCATCAACGATTTCTTGATGATCCTATGACACCTGCCATTTGCTTGTGCCCTTTGAGCAGTGGCTCACCTACAGGGGGGGTCCAGCAGGTCTGGACCCTCTAGAACAACCAGCCAATATTATTATTTTTTTTATCCCTCAGGGCCGAACTGCCGATCACCACAGGCGGCGTGGCCCTGGTTATAGTTGTCGGCGGTGGTGGTGGTGGGGGCAATAGGTGATGAGCGCTTCCACTGTGGAAGCGCTCATATCCATATTAATTTGTATCGCCATCATCAGGACAGCGATACAAATGACTGGACTGCGACGGGGAGGGAGAGGCGTCTCCCTTCCCTGTTCTTCTGATAGGCCGCAGGCATTCTTATTATAGCGCCGCCTGAGCCAGGCAGCACACAGCAGGGACACAGGCCGGAAGAGGCCTGCATCGCATCACTGCTGATGAAGGTAAGTATTATTTTTTGTTTTTGTTTTTTGGGGGGAGCTGTCTGCATCTGGCATTTCTTACAGCCCCATTTTTTTTTTGGGGGGGGGAACTATGGGGGCATTTCTTACTGGCACATTATGGGGGGGGGCACCATGGGGGAGAGGAGCACTATGGGGGCATCTAGGGGCTTTAAAGGGGCTTTTTCTTTTGAGACACATTATGAGGGGCATTATGGCATCTGGTGGCAATAAGGGGGGGGAGGCACTATAGGGGAGAGCGGCATTATGGGGCATTATTTGTGGCCACTATGGGAGAGTGGAGCACTATTTGGGCATCTGGTGGCACTAAGAAGGGCATTTTTTACTGGCACATTATGGGGGAGAGGAGCACTTTAGGGGCATCTGCTGGGGGCAGTAAGAAGGGGCATTTTTTTACTGGCATATTATGGGGGACATTATGGGGAAGGGGGAGAGGAGCCTCCTCATGCTGCTGTTACCTCCACACTATATCACCTTGACACTCTGTGGTCTCTTCATGCTGCTATTAACTCAAAACTATGTCACTGGGCCACTCTGTGGCTTCCTCATGCTGCTTCCACCTCAACACTATGTAAATGGGCCACTCTGTGGTCTCATCATGCTGCTGCTGCTTCCACCTCCCCACTATGTCACTGGGCCACTCTGTGGTCTCCTCATGCTGCTGCTACCTCAACACTATGTCATTGGGACACTCTGTGGACTTCTCAAGCTGTTCTCCCACCCTGCCAAATCCATTACTGGGCCACTATTTTGCCTTTTTGGCCTGGTTGACATCATCATTTATTTGACCCTTCTTCTGATCTGTCAGACGGAAGTAAAAATAAGACACACAACGGATCCTGTCTGTGTAGCAGCTGTAAGGCCTGTATGGTCCCATCAGAATTGGCTTTTGATTTGGTAGCCAAAAGCAGCAGTGGGTACAAAACACAGAAAACATACAAATATTCCATTCATGTGTCATCTCTGTTTTGGATCCACTCCTGTTTTCTTTGGCTTTAGCAATACTGATGGATTACTGACCAAATGCTGACCGAGTGAAGGCGGATGCTCAACAGACAGGATCCTTTTTTGGGGGGGCTATTGTTCTGACGGATCAGAGGAAGGACAAAATAATCAGTGACGTCAACTCAAAGTTACTGCTGACACCCTCTCCACTCTGTCAGGGGGCTCTACTTGTATACGCGTTTAATAGAACAGCTTCTGTAGACATCTATGTGAAATCAGTTGACGACGGTGTAAAAGAAGTGCGCTCTTTCACGCTACAGTAAGATCTTGGGTGTCTGCACGGTTCTTTATACCTGGTGCTAACATCGACCTGTAAGGGTCTATTCACACGTCCGTTTTTTCTTTCCTGATCTGTTCCGTTTTTTGCTGAACAGATCTGGACCAGATCTGGACCCATTCATTTTCAATGGGTCCTGGAAAAAAACGGACAGCTCAATGTCTGATTTTTTTCAGGACCCATTGAAAATTAATGGGTCCAGATCTGGTCCAGATCTGTTCAGCAAAAAACTGAACAGATCAGGAAAGAAACAACGGACGTGTGAATGGACCCTTAGGCCTATTGCACACGACCGTATGGCTTTTTCAGTGTTTTGCGATCCGTTTTTCACGGATCCGTTGTTCCGTTTTTTGTTTCCGTTGTGTTTCCGTTTCTGTTCCGTTTTTCCGTTCCGTTTTTCCGTATGGCATATACAGTATACAGTAATTACATAGATAAAATTGGGCTGGGCATAACATTTTCAATAGATGGTTCAGCAAAAAACGGAACGGAAACGGAAGACATACGGATGCATTTCCGTATGTGTTCCGTTTTTTTGCGGACCCATTGACTTGAATGGAGCCACGGACTGTGATTTGCGGGCAATAATAGGACATGTTCTATGTTAAAACGGAACGGAAAAACGGAAATACGGAAACGGAATGCATACGGAGTACATTCCGTTTTTTTTGCGGACCCATTGAAATGAATGGTTCCGTATACGGACCGTATACGGAACGCAAAAAACGGCCAGTAAACGGGGAAAAAAAACGTCCGTGTGCAATAGGCCTTAGGCTGAGTTCACACTTGAGTTATTTGGTCAATTTTAGCCCCGTAACTGCCCAAATAAGTGAAGTGTGCAGTGATTCTAAGAGCGACGCCTGTCATGTGCGTGTCATACTGACTCACAGTATTGTTTCACTACCACAGCAGACTCACTATGCATGTTTGCATGTTACTGCAAGGCACAGTGTTATACACCACTATACAGGCTCTCTGCAACAAGGAAATAGCTGTTTTTAAAGCTATTCGCCACAAATAAATTCGGATTGAATCAAATCTTTTCGGAAAATTTGGCGAAGCGGGCAAATCAAATTTTTTAGAAATTCGCTCATCTCTAATTACCATCTATTGAAGAGCAGTGTAGAGAGCTCCGCCCCCTCACCACCTAAGACAGCTCTGCAAGTGGTGGCAACCAGTCCTGCTCACATTCAAGGCCAGGTTGTTGGCAGACATTTTAAATAATTCCTGGAGAACCTCTTTAACCAGCCTTTTCAGTAACTGGGCCTGCAATTAGGTGCCCCTGATTCCCTTTCTTCTTAGGAAAGCTCCACTGGAATGTCCATATATGAACAATGAACATGACCCAGCCGACTTATGCTATCTCATGTCAGTGTTTCCAAATCTTTTATTTATTTATTTATTTTATGCACTTTTATTTTATACTACTATATTCCGCAGCGCTTTACAGACATTAGCATCACCATTAGCAACCAAATGTCCCCAATGGGGCTCACAATCTAAGGATTGCAAATTTGTCATATATATTATATTATGTATTATTGGTGCAATTTGCCTTTACGAAGAAACTGGTCTGATTCTGTATACTTGCAAGTAGTAATATACATCAAGTTACTTGTGTGAAGCTTCTACACCAATGCTTTAAGAATCCCATTGTTTGGTTTGAGGCCAAAAGGACATTCATTTTTGCCTCCATCTGGCACTGGAAGCCAATGCCCACGTTTAGGCCTTATGCACACAAACATATCTTCTTTCCATGTCCGTTCAGTACTTTTTTGCGGACCGTATACGGAACCATTCATTTCAATGGGTCCGCAAAAAAAAAAAAAAAACGGAAGTTACTCCGTGTGCATTCCGTTTCCGTATGTCCGTCCGCATTTCCGTTCCGCAAAACAATAGAACATGTCCTATTATTGTCCACATTACGGACAAGGATAGTACTGTTCTATTAGGGGCCAGCTGTTCCGTTCAGCAAAATATGGAATGCACACGGACGTCATACGTATTTTTTTGGGGATCCGTTTTTGGTGGACCGCAAAATATATATGGTCATGTGTATGAGGCCTTAGCATGTATGTCAGAACATTTTTGTATATGCTAAATGTGTAAGAAAAACCTACTATGTATAGAGCTTTAGCTTTCTGAGGGGAACTGTCTTAAAAAAGGGTAATCTCTTTGCTGAACAGCTAGCTTTTCGGAAACGGATAAAACTTTGTTCTAATACTGTACCACTTGGAACCGAACCTGAGTTCAGGAACTGGTTATTTACAGTACAAATTAATTTATGAAGTTATTGCACGAAGTAATGTGAAACTTCGCAAAGCAATAACTTCAGCTCATCGGAGCCAATACATCCTAATACTGTACGGAGCTCCTGCTCTGTACAGTATTAGAAGTAAGTTTTATGCGAATTGACTTCGGATGTTTCATCCAAAGTCGATTGGCTCATCTCTATTGTCAACACATAATAAAGTGACTATCTATCTAATTTGTTAACATTAACATTTAGTGTATCTCTTAATGCGCTTTTTATCTAACAGCTGTGCATTAGGAGTAGAACAGCCGGCTTTTACAAGTTTACAAATTAAATCTCATTAGAAACTGATTCAGCCAGATTTATGTTAAGTCGTTTAATTTTACATCACATTTTTAGTTTTTCATTGAACAATAGCCGATAAAAAAGCAGATGTAAAGCAAACACAAACACACACAAAACCTGGCAAGTGGGAAGTCGGCTTAAGGTGTATTTAAAAGCTTCCAAGCAAACTCAGAAATCAATAGCATAATCAATATCAATCAAATTTTGTGGTTCTCCAGTCATTTTGTGTTCAATGTTTAACCAGTACTATTCTGAGTTTTCTCCTTGGCGCTTTTTGTGCAATGAGACTCTAATGGACCACTGTATGGATCATTTATCTGTGATCTTCAATTGCGATGCAGTAAAAATAATTGCTATCACTGGCATGGTTGATAAATGTAAATGCCATTCATAGTGACATTTAAACAACACAGACAGGTCCTGATGTTCAGTGATTTGGATTGTGCCCCCCAAGACTCATGTGCTTTATTGACCCTACCCCCAAATATTAATAGCTACCATCGCTAGATATTACCATCATACGGTGATTAGATAATATCATACCATCAGCCTTTACATGGCTGTATAACACCACTATACCATGATTGTATAACATCACCATACCATGACTAGCTAAAACCACCATACAGTGACTGGATATTACCACCTTACCATGGCTGTATAACACCACTGTACCATGATTAAATAACCCCACCATACAATGACTCAGGGGCTTTGCTAGAGTCTTAAAAGATCCAGGGCTTAAGCTACAATGCATATGTGCCACATGTGTATCCGTCCACACACACACACACACGCCCTAGCATTAAAAACTGATTTTACTTGCTAGATGAACAGTACATTCAGAACTACCAAACAAACAGGACTATCCAGCACCACATACCTCTTATATCCAGTGTTTCAAAAGTGATGTCTCCTAGATTTTCATATTTTCTTTTTCCTAACACCCCCACAGCGGCACGACAGGAGGATACCCCGCCTCCCCAGGGACAGGAAACAACGTGGAGATCTTTAAATACTCCCCTCCCCTTACCTGCTCCAGTTGTTTCCTGTCCCTCTGGGAGCAAGATGTGGAGTTTTCTTTCGCTGGTGGGATTTCTTCACCCATCAGCAGGATCGCCGGCAGATCGTTAGGGGAGCAGGATCGCGGAACTGCGGTGCGGTTCTCCCTGTCTCCCAGGCACAAGTCCTCCGGTGGAGGCAGCCCCAGGCAGCGCTTCCTCGCTGGTATCGCGAGAAGGAAGCACAGGATCGCGGGTCACTTGAGCGGAGCTCACAGGCGCCGGAGTCTGACGTCACTTCCCTGCTCAATTTCAAAAAAGCGGCGGGAATCGGCGACGTCTGGAACAGCATGTCGGCATCAGGAGAGGACGCGATGCGCAGACCCTCGGATCCTTCCAAGACCGGCAGCCCGGTAAGCTACCCTCCTCTGGAGGTGAATGATAGATGTCTATATTGCTGTGATTCACTGTGGGTTTAGGTTTCTGACCTCTGCACTGGATAAGGGACTATACCTCTCCCTTTCTACAGACTAGACAGCCCCCCTTATTTTATTAAACAAGTTTTTTGACTTATATCTAATATAGGTCAGGGAAGTTCAGAAGTCAGAGGCCCAGCGTGTCAAAAAATGTTCCATCTGTAAAAAGGCCTTACCGTCAGGATATAAAAAAGCCCTTTGTGCCAAGTGTTTGGAAAAGATTGTGGCAGAAGAGTCCCCTTCCTTATTGGATAATATTAGGAATATTATTAAGGATGAAGTAACCAGCGCTGTGGATCAAAGGCTAGCCGCTACGTCCCAGAAGCCTTCTACTTCTATGACGGAGATACCCGCGACTTTAGAGTCGGAATACCAGGAAGAGGACTTTGATGAAGGGGAGCTCTCAGAGTCTGAACCCCTTTCCTCTGAAGATGAGTCCGGGAAACCTCTTTGTTCCATTGAGGAGACCGAAGTATTATTGAAGACCATTAGGGCAACTCTAGACCTAGAGGAGTCTAAACAGTCCAAAACTATTCAGGATTTAATGTTTAAGGGCTTAGGAGAAAAAATGAAGAGGGTGTTCCCCCTCCACTCTAATATTATAAAGTTAATTAACAAGGAGTGGACCGATGTGGAAAAAAGACCTAGCGTATCTAGGGTCCTAAAAAGAAAATATCCCTTTGCTGAGGAAGATACGTCCTCTTGGGACAAATGTCCTAAGGTGGATGCCCCCGTAGCAAAAATTACGAAAAAGTCAGCCTTACCCTTTGAGGATTTAGGTCTCCTAAAGGACCCAATGGATAAGAGAAGTGAAGCTCTACTAAAAAAATCTTGGGAGGCTTCCATGTCTATCCTTAGACCTAGCGTAGCCGCAACATATACAGCCAGATCCATGTCTATCTGGTTAAGTCAGCTGGAGGAGCACCTGGTATCAGGAACCCCTAGAGAGGATATTTTAGCTTCTCTTCCAGTTCTTAAACAGGCAGCAAATTTTTTGGCCGATGCTTCGGTCCACTCTATTAAGTTAGCAGCCAGGTCTGCGGCCCTCTCAAACTCTACCAGAAGGGCGGTGTGGCTTAGGTCCTGGTCAGGTGATGCGGCATCCAAAAACAAACTCTGCGGCATCCCCTGCGAAGGTGATAGGGTGTTCGGATCAGTTCTGGATGACATCCTTGAAAAAGCCACAGACAGAAAGAAAGGGTTTCCCTCAGAACAAAAGAATTTTCGTCAGAGACGGTTTTTTCCCACATCTAGGGGCAGGCAAGATCAAAAGAGAAAGGATTTTTCCCTCCGGTGGCGCTCGGGAAGAGGAAGAGGTCGAGGTTTTTTATTCAACCCCTCTGACTCCTCCCAAAGGTCATCAAAGCAATGACACCAGATGCAGGGTAGGAGGAAGGCTGAAGTACTTCCTTCCAGCCTGGGAGAATATCTCCAATTCCCCCTGGGTTTTGGACGTAGTCTCATCAGGCCTAAAGCTGGAGTTTTGCACCCTTCCCCAGGAGGTGTTCCACATCACCAGAAAAGCCGATCCAGTCCAAGCTCTAATACTAGATCAGGTAAAAATCCTGTTACAAAAAGAAGCTATAGTGTCAGTTCCCCTAGCAGAACAGGGAACAGGTTATTATTCCCCCTTATTTTTAGTCAAAAAACCGAACGGCTCATACAGAGCCATTATAAATTTAAAGGGACTGAACCAACATCTACTCTACAAACGGTTCAAGATGGAGAGCATAAAATCCACCATAAGTCTGTTACAGAGAAACACCTTTATGGCAACCCTGGACCTTACCGACGCGTATTACCACGTTCCAATCTGCAGAGAGCATCAGAAGTTCCTAAGATTTTCAGTACAACAGGGTTCGGTGGTACTCCACTATCAATTCCAGGTCCTTCCTTTCGGCATTACGTCAGCACCAAGAGTCTTCTCCAAAGTGATGGCAGAGGTGATAGCGGATCTTCATCTAAGGGGCATATTAGTTGTGCCGTACTTAGACGACTTCCTTATAGCAGCTGCATCGGAAAGTCTCCTATTAGAACAAATAGAGATAGTGAAGCAAAGCCTAACAGATCTGGGGTGGCTAATAAACATAGAAAAGTCAGACCTCCAGCCCGAAAAAAGGAAGATCTTTTTAGGAATGCTACTGGATTCAAGCCTCATGAGGACCTTCCTCCCACAGGAAAAAGTCCAGACCATCAAACAGGAATTTACGCTGTTCCGCAGCAAATCAAGAGTGACAATGAGATCAATAATGAAAATCTTGGGTCTAATGTCCTCAGCTATCCCAGCAGTAAAGTGGGCTCAGGCTCACTCAAGAACCCTCCAGGCTTTCATGCTCAGAGAATGGGACAAGAGCAAAGCTTCTCTAGAACGGAGAGTAAGAGTCCCTCAATACGTAAAGGACTCTGTAAATTGGTGGTTGATCAACCAAAACCTAAACACAGGCGTCCCGTGGCAGCAAACAGACATAGTCACCATCACTACAGACGCCAGCAAGAACGGTTGACAGGTCCGTAATACAAGGGGGCTGGCAGGAAAATCAGATCCTAGCCTCTTCCAACCTAAAGGAGTTAAGGGCAGTATGGGAGGCCTTGAAGGCCCTTCACTCAGAAGTCCACGGGAAAGAAGTGAGAATACTCTCAGACAACACCACAGCGGTGGCCTATCTGAACAGACAGGGGGGCACGAGAAGCCCATCCTTGGCAAGGGTCTCAAAAGAGATTTTCCAGTGGGCAGAAAGGAACATACTATCAATATCGGCAGTTCACATAAGGGGAGAAGACAATACAGTGGCGGATTTTCTCAGCAGAGATGTCTTGAAAGAAGGGGAATGGTCCTTAAACCCAAGGATATTCCATCAGATAGCACAAACATGGTTCCTTCCAGAAATAGATCTGTTCGCCACGCGTCAAAACAGACAAGTAGAGCAGTTCGGCTCTCTGGCTTATTCAGATCACCCTCTTATAGTGGACTCTCTCTCCCACCCGTGGCAAGAGTAAACTTGTACGCCTTCCCTCCCTTTGCGTTAATCCCCAAGGTGCTGCAAAAGGTACTACAGGAGAACCACAATCTGATCCTGATTGTTCCTTACTGGCCCAAGAGGTCATGGTTCCCTCTCCTAGTGAGAATGTCAGCAGGAGACGTGTGGCATCTACCAAACATCCCGGATCTCCTTCACCAGGGCCCAGTATGGCATCCCAAGACAACACAACTTCAGTTGACAGCTTGGAGACTGAGCGGGAAATATTAAAGGGAAAGGGCCTCTCGGACGCGGTAATTTCCACAATTCTTTTTAGCCGCAAGAAGGTGACTTCTAAGATCTATGACAGGATCTGGCAGTCTTTCAGAAGATTTACAGGGGGGGATACCAGAGGTCCCCTTATTGTCACTAACGTCCTAGAGTTCCTCCAGTCAGGTCTTCAGAAGGGGCTAAGAGTAAGCACTATAAAAGTCCATATATCAGCCTTGAGTGCCTTACTTGATATAAAATTAGCAGACTTAGACCTTGTTAGGAGATTCGTGAAAGGAGTTCGGAGAAAGCAGCCAATAGTGAGGTCCACTGTCCCTCCTTGGGACTTAAATCTAGTCTTAGCAGCCTTATCAGACAGCCCTTTTGAACCCCTATCTGAGATATCTCTAAAGATGCTTACCTTTAAAACGGTTTTCTTAATAGCCATCACCTCGGCTAGGAGGGTGGGGGAGATACAGGCTTTCTCGTGCAGGCCCCCGTACTTGTCCTTTAAGGATGATAGGATAGTACTGAGACATTCTCCCTCTTTTTTACCCAAGGTGGTCTCTAAGTTCCATTGTCTTCAGGAAGTGTCCCTCCCTTCCTTTGGATCCCCATCAGGCAGTCAGGAGCAGAGACGCTTCCATAACCTGGATGTAAGAAGAGCTGTTCTTACTTACCTAAAGGCTACAGAAGACCTCAGGAAGACGGACAGACTGTTTGTTCAGTTTGCAGGCCCAACTAGGGGAAACGCGGCAAGCAAAGCATCCGTTAGTCGATGGATTAGATCGACAATCCTGACTTGTTATGACTTAAGGGAGGTTCCTCCCCCGGCAGGCTTAAAGGCCCATTCAACCCGATCTGTAGCAACTTCTTGGGCTGAATCAGCGGAGGTTCCGTTGGAACAGATTTGCCAGGCAGCCACCTGGTCGTCACCTTCTACTTTCTTTAGACATTATCAGTTAGATGTGTTGAAGAACAGGGAATTATCATTTGCTCGCAGAGTGTTATCTGCGGTTGTCCCCCCCTGATATGGGATTCCTATGTTATTCCTCCTGTCGTGCCGCTGTGGGGGTGTTAGGAAAGATTGCAATTACTTACCGGTAATTGGTTTTTCCTCTAGCCCCCACAGCGGCACGGGGAATTTCCCTCCCTATGATTATTCTAACTTTTACTTAAAAAAAAAAAAAAAGGATGAAAGAAGGAAAAAGTTGTTTTGTCTTTCTTGGAGAGTATCCTTGTTTATTTTGCAATAACACATAAAGATTAATTTTGTTGCATCCATTCCAGAGTTTCTCGGTTATTTACTGGAGCAGGTAAGGGGAGGGGAGTATTTAAAGATCTCCACGTTGTTTCCTGTCCCTGGGGAGGCGGGGTATCCTCCTGTCGTGCCGCTGTGGGGGCTAGAGGAAAAACCAATTACCGGTAAGTAATTGCAATCTTCTCATCTTCTCCATTCCACCCATGACAATTTCTTTCAGCTGTGTCTCATCTCAGCAGAGTTTGCCAAACAGACATCTTAGAGCTGTGCTCCCCAATGCACTCAAACACTCTACTGCAGAATTTATACTGCCATACAGATAGTCCCCCATAGTAATATAAATGTCCTACCAATAGCAATCATTTTCTCCCAGCGAGCCCTCATTAGTAATAGTGCCCCCTACAATGCCCCCAAAAATGATACTGTTCCACAAAACTGCCCCTGTTAGTAATAGTGCCCTCCATATTAGACCCAAAAATAATGTCGCCATACTGCACCCAGAAGTAATAAGGTATTAATAAGGCCCCCCACTAGTACCTCCAGTAGTTACTGTCTAATGACCCTCTATAGCACCTATCTATAGTTATAATGTCCCCATGCAGTGTCTTAGTAGTTAAAATGTCACCTTATAGCGCCCCACTAGTTATAATGCCCCTATTTGTGTCCTGGTTGTTACAATGTCTCCTTATAGTGGCCCAGTAGTTATTGTGTGCCCTGTAGGGGCCCCACTAGTTTAAATGCCCTACTATAGTGCCTCAGTAATTAAAATGCCCCCTATAGTGCCTCAGTAGCTTTAATGCCCCAGTAGTCAGGGCCGGTTTTAAACAAAATGTGGCCCCTGACAAAATCAAAAGTGGGGCCCCAAATCTTGTAATAATGTACTAACAACATAGTTATATTCTGTTGATTCCAGCCCTCCCTCACAGATTTACACCCCATAAAACTCCTCACACAGATCTGCACCCTCATGGCCCCAGAATATGCCACGTTCTCCCGTCCCCTCACAGCAATGAGTTCCCCTCACTCACGGCATGTGTGTTAAAAACCGGAAGCGCGGGCTTACTCTTCAGGCGCACTTTCCCCCAGAGAAGAGTGGGTTAAGCACCCTGTTCTAAAAATGAGCCGCAGCCTGTACTAGGCTTCCAGGCTCATTATTATTATATCTCAGTTCAGGCCACTAGATGGCAGCACTGAACTGTGATATAGTGATTTCTATAAAGAATAATGGAGCAATTTCCATCTCATGATTGCAAGTTGTGGTCCACTTTGGGAATTAACAAAAAGTAATAAAAAAAAAGTAAAAAAAAAAAGCTTTGAAATTATAAACTTAATTAAAAAAAAAGAAAAAAAAAAAGAAAATAACATTTTGGGCATATGGTGAATGGCTTAACAGAATTAATTTTATTTTCTTTTAAAAAGGCTGATTCAACGTTTTCTCATCACTTTATCTCCCAATAAAATTTTATAAAAAGTGATCATCATACACACCCCAAAATGGTCAAAAACTACAGATCATTCCGCAAAAAATAATCCCACACACATCTTTGTAAACATAATTATAAAAAGTTATGAGGGTCAAAATATCTCTATGATAAGAAGAAAAAAAAAAGAAAAAACTGAGTCCTGATGAGGCTTACTGAGGCTGGGCTTGCTGCAGTAAGTGGGCCTATAGAGGTCCTGAGTGGGGGTGCTGCTAGGGTTGCCACCTTTCCCAACAAAAATTACTGGTTGAAGTTAAAAAGATTGGCGTGGATTAATGCAGGTGTCATTTGAAAATATTTAACGTTTTGCTCCATTTGTTTTTTCACGGTTGGGGGACACCCTGAGAATTTAATTTTCATTTATCCTCTATTTTTGAAATGCTTCTGTGGGTATTTGAACTCACAACCAGCTACATTAATTGTAAGAACCTTAACAACTGAGCTATAGAGCTCCATGCTAAATCACTGTAACTATGTTGACTAAAAACCCTCATATTAGTTTGCCATGCATCATGGATTCATACATATCAAGTACGATTTTATATATTTTATTTGCAATTACAAATTTAGTTTGTGCCATACTTTTTTTTACAATTACTAAAAAAAATATAAAATAGAAACAGAAACATAGAATGTGTCGGCAGATAAGAACCATTTGGCCCATCTAGTCTGCCCAATATACTGAGTACTATGAATAGCCCCAGGCCCTATCTTATATGAAGGATGGCCTTATGCCTATCCCATGCATGCTTAAACTCCTTCACTGTATTTGCAGCTACCACTTCTGCAGGAAGGCTATTCCATGCATCCACTACTGTCATGGTCTTACCTTCTTGCTGTTCTCCTTCGTTTGACATGTGCTGGCGGCCATCTTGGTTTCTGGGTTTCTTGTAGCCTCCCACCCTGCGGCTCCTCCTTCCCACTGGGAGGAGCTGGATGCCCAGCTCATATATATAGGAGGTCTGTGGCTTCAGTTCCTTGCTTGGTCCTCCTGTGTTCACATGCTTCTAGACTGCTGCTGCTTCTGGTTCCTGATCCTGGTTTCGTCCGACTACCCTGCTGGTTCGTGATCCTGGTTTCGTCCGACTACCCTGCTGGTTCCTGATCCTGGCTTCGTCTGACTACCCTGCTGGTTCCTGATCCTGGCTTCGTCTGACTACCCTTCTGGTTCCTGACCTCTGGCTTCGCAAAGACTCTGCTTCGGTTTCGCCATCCGTTTGGACTTTTGCTTTACAGCTTTATTTTCAATAAAGCCTTCTTATTTTCACTTATCCCTTGTTGTACGCTCTGGTTCATGGTTCCGTGACATTAGGACCAAGCCATGAATTCTGACGGTACAGGGCCATCCTCGCTACCCACGCTGGTTGCCAGACTTGATCAGCAGGATCACCTGTTGGGTCGGTTCGCTGTGGCGTTGCAAACCCTGCTTGAACGCACGGCTCATTTCGCTCCCGTTGCCGATGGGTCGGTTGTCGCTCCTGGGCCCGCTCCTACTGCCGCTCCGGTTGTTGCGCCAGAGTCTACCCCGACACCTGTTGTTGCGCCTGCGGTGTTTCGGGGTATGATCGGTTCTGCCCCTCTTCCACAGCGCTTTGGGGGAGAGCCAACTCAGTGCCGAGGTTTCCTTAACCAGGTGGGCATTTATTTTGAGTTGCTGCCACATGCCTTTCCCACTGAGAGATCAAAGGTGGACTTCTTGATCTCGCTGCTCTCGGACAAGGCCTTGGCCTGGGCCAGCCCTTTATGGGAGAACAACAATCCGGTGGTTGCCGAGTTTTCCGGTTTTGTTGCTTCTCTTCGGAAGGTATTCGATGTGCCGGCTCGTGCTGCCTCTGCTGCGAAGCTCCTTATGTCCATCAGACAGGGTTCACGATCCGTAGCTGAATACGCCATTGAGTTTCGTACCCTGGCAGCAGAGGTGGGCTGGAATAATTCGGCTCTGGTCGCTGCTTTCTCTCATGGTCTCTCGGATGCCTTGAAGGATGAGGTTGCAGCTAAGGACCTACCAGTGGAGCTCGAGTCTCTTATTTCTTTCCTGATGTTGATTGACACCAGACTCAGGGAGAGACCTTCCTTTAAGGAGAGCCTGCGGAGGTTTTCTAACAGATTGGCGCCTACGTTTGCTGTCCCACCCGTGCCTCCCTCTCCTCCCACGCCTCCTGGGGATGACTTGTCTGGGGGTGAACCCATGCAGCTGGGGTTTGCTCGCCTGTCCGAGGGGGAGAGGGTACTCCGGAGACGCGAGGGCCGATGCATGTACTGTGGTCTCGGTGGGCATTTTCGGTTGGCATGTCCGAACCGTCCGGGAGACGCTCGCACCTGAGATCCTGTCGGGGGCAGATCTTGGGTGGAGTCTCCTCGTCCCCGGTTTCCCGTGTTGACAAACCACTGATCACTGTTGTCCTCTCCTGGGTCGGGGGCTCGGTGACGACCCAGGCGTTGGTGGACTCTGGTGCTGGTGGTTTGTTCATTGATAATGTGTTCGCTGCCGCCAATTCCATTCCTCTGCAGGCTCGAGGTTCCCCACTGGCTCTTGAGGCGATAGACGGCAGACCCCTTCTGCCGCCACACGTGACTCATGAGACCCTTCCAGTGGGGATAGCCATTGGTGCCGTTCACAGAGAGTCGGTCTGCCTCCAGGTTATTTCGTCTCCACACTACTCGGTGGTCTTGGGGTACCCCTGGCTCCGGAAGCATAATCCGACTTTCGATTGGAGATCGGCCGAGATCCTCTCGTGGTCACCGCAGTGTGGGGCTAGTTGCATCCATGGGTCTGTCAAGTTGCTGTGTACTTCCTCGGACTCTCTGTTGCCTCCTGAATACGAGGAGTACCGGGATGTATTCGATAAGGTGCGCGCGGTTTCCCTACCTCCGCACCGCCCATACGATTGTGCCATAGAGTTACAATCTGGTGCCGTTCCTCCTCGTGGCAAAGTCTATCCACTGTCGGTAGCGGAGAATGAGGCCATGGAGGAGTACGTGAGGGAGGCGCTTTCACGCGGACACATTCGCAAATCCTCGTCCCCGGCAGGGGCTGGATTTTTCTTTGTGAAAAAGAAGGGCGGTGAGTTGAGGCCTTGCATCGATTACAGGGGTCTCAATCGCATCACGATCAAGAACGCTTACCCGATACCCTTGATTTCCGAGCTGTTAGATCGCCTTAAAGGGGCCACGGTCTTTACCAAACTCGACCTGAGGGCGGCATATAACCTGGTAAGGATCAATGTGGGCGATGAGTGGAAGACCGCGTTTAACACCAGGACCGGTCATTATGAATCCTTGGTTATGCCCTTTGGGTTGTGCAATGCGCCCGCAGTCTTTCAGGAATTCATCAACGATGTTTTCCGTGACCTGTTGCAGCAGTGTGTGGTGGTCTATTTGGATGACATCTTGGTATATTCTGAATCCATGGAGGCCCACATTCTGGATGTCAGACGAGTGTTGCAACGGTTACGAGAGAACAAGCTGTTCGGTAAGCTTGAGAAATGCGAATTTCACCGATCCCAGGTAACCTTCTTAGGTTACATCATTTCCGCTGAGGGGTTCTCCATGGATCCTGAGAAGGTTTCGGCTTTCTTACAGTGGCCCCAGCCCAGTGGTCTTCGTTCCCTGCAGCGCTTTTTGGGCTTCGCCAATTATTATCGGAAGTTCATCAGGGACTTTTCCATGCTAGCCAAGCCTCTCACGGATCTGACTAGGAAGGGCAGTAATTCCCAGGTCTGGCCGCTCGAGGCCATCCGAGCTTTTGAGGCTCTAAAGTCCGCCTTTGTGTCGGCTCCGATTCTGTCGCATCCCAACCCTGGGTTGCCCTTTGTCCTCGAGGTGGACGCGTCTGAGACGGGAGTAGGCGCCCTTCTGTCTCAGCGTAGAACACCAGAGGGTCCTCTGCTTCCTTGTGGGTTTTACTCCCGGAAACTGTCTTCCGCGGAGTGCAACTATCAGATTGGTGACAGGGAGTTATTGGCCATCGTGCAGGCCCTTAAAGAATGGAGGCACTTGCTCGAGGGTTCGGTGGTTCCGGTCCTCATCCTGACGGACCACAAGAATCTGACCTACCTTTCTGAGGCCAAGAGATTGACACCACGTCAGGCCAGATGGGCTCTGTTCTTGTCTCGTTTTAATTACGTGGTCTCCTACCTACCCGGTTACAAGAACATCAGGGCGGATGCCTTATCACGGCAGTACTCCGAGCTGTCCAGGGAGGAGTCGATTCCGACTTCGGTCATACCTCCGAATCAGATCTTGGCCGCCATTCGCACCAGCCTGACCTCTCCCCTGGGTGAGCAGATTTTGGCGGCTCAATCTGGTGCTCCCTCTGGGAGACCCAACGGCAGATGTTTTGTGCCTGAGGAGTTGCGCACTCGGTTGTTGCGAACCTACCATAACTCCAAGACCGCGGGGCATCCTGGAAAGAATCAGCTGTCCTGGGCTGTTTCACGTCTGTTCTGGTGGCCTTCCCTACGTTCCGACATCGCCGCATATGTAGCGGCATGCTCCGTTTGTGCCCAGAGTAAGTCCCCTCGGCACCTTCCGTTGGGCCTTCTGCAACCCATAGCCACCGGGGAGCGCCCATGGTCACACCTGGGGATGGATTTCATTGTGGACCTCCCTGCATCCCGAGGCCATACGGTCATTCTCATGATTGTGGATCGGTTTTCCAAAATGTGCCACTGTGTTCCTCTCAAGAAGTTACCCTCTGCATAAGAGTTGGCCACGATTTTTGCCAGGGAGGTCTTCCGGTTGCACGGTTTGCCCAAGGAGATTGTGTCGGATCGGGGGAGTCAGTTTGTGTCCAGGTTCTGGCGCGCCTTTTGCTCCCAGTTGGGGATTCATCTCTCCTTCTCCTCGGCCTACCACCCTCAGTCCAATGGGGCCGCAGAACGATCCAATCAGGCCTTGGAGCAATTCCTTCGTTGCTATGTCTCCGATCACCAAGACAATTGGGTTGACCTCCTGCCTTGGGCTGAGTTTGCCAGGAACACGGCGGTGAACTCTTCCTCTGGGACGTCTACCTTCATGGCCAATTATGGGTTCCAACCTGCCGTGTTACCGGAGGCATTCTCTCCCCAGGATATTCCGGCTGTGGAGGATCACCTTTCCGTCCTACGTGCTTCTTGGGTACTGATCCAGAAGTCCCTTGAGGTCTCTGCGCAGCGCCAGAGACTCCAGGCTGATCGCAGACGAGCGCCTGCTCCTTCCTACCAGGTCGGAGACCGTGTATGGTTGTCCACCCGCAACCTCAACCTTCGAGTGCCCACTCCCAAGCTTGCGCCTCGCTTTGTTGGTCCCTTCCGAGTGCTTCGCAGGGTAAACCCGGTAGCCTATGCCCTTGCGCTTCCTCCTGGCATGCAGATCTCCAACGTGTTTCATGTCTCCCTGTTGAAGCCACTGGTGTGTAATCGTTTCACTTCCTCGGTTCCTCGGCCTCGTCCGGTCCAAGTGGGTAATCGTGAGGAGTATGAGGTGAGCAATATCCTGGACTCACGCCTGGTCCGCGGTCGGGTGCAGTTTTTGGTCCATTGGCGTGGTTATGGTCCAGAGGAGCGTTCCTGGGTTCCCTCCGCAGATGTCCATGCTCCTGCCTTGCTCCGAGCCTTCCACGCACGCTTCCCTCAGAAACCGTTCTTTACTCCGCGGAGGAGGGGCCCTTGAGGGGGAGGTACTGTCATGGTCTTACCTTCTTGCTGTTCTCCTTCGTTTAACATGTGCTGGCGGCCATCTTGGTTTCTGGGTTTCTTGTAGCCTCCCACCCTGCGGCTCCTCCTTCCCACTGGGAGGAGCTGGATGCCCAGCTCATATATATAGGAGGTCTGTGGCTTCAGTTCCTTGCTTGGTCCTCCTGTGTTCACATGCTTCTAGACTGCTGCTGCTTCTGGTTCCTGATCCTGGTTTCGTCCGACTACCCTGCTGGTTCCTGATCCTGGTTTCGTCCGACTACCCTGCTGGTTCCTGATCCTGGCTTCGTCTGACTACCCTGCTGGTTCCTGATCCTGGCTTCGTCTGACTACCCTTCTGGTTCCTGACCTCTGGCTTCGCAAAGACTCTGCTTCGGTTTCGCCATCCGTTTGGACTTTTGCTTTACAGCTTTATTTTCAATAAAGCCTTCTTATTTTCACTTATCCCTTGTTGTACGTCTGGTTCATGGTTCCGTGACAACTACTCTCTCAGTAAAGTAATACTTCCTGATATTACTTTTAAACCTTTGCCCCTCTAATTTAATACTATGTCCTCTTGTAGCAGTTTTTCTTCTTTTAAATATTCTCTCCTCTTTTACCTTGTTGATTCCCTTTATGTATTTAAAAGTTTGTATCATATCCCCCCTGTCTCGTCTTTCTTCCAAGCTGTTAAGGTCCTTTAATCTTTCCTGGTAAATTTTATCCTGCAATCCATGTACTAGTTTAGTAGCTCTTCTCTGAACTCTCTCCAAAGTATCAATATCCTTCTGGAGATATGGTCTCTAGTACTGCGCACAATACTCCAAATAAGGTCTCACTAGTGCTCTGTAGAGCGGCATGAGCATCTCCCTCTTTCTACTAGTAATACCTCTCCCTATACACCCAAGCATTCTGCTAGCATTTCCTGCTGCTCTATGACATTGTCTGCCTACCTTTAAGTCTTCTGAAATAATGACCCCTAAATCCCTTTCCTCAGATACTGAGGTTAGGACTGTATCACTGATTTTATATTCTGCTCTTGGGTTTTTACGCCCCAGGTGTATTATCTTGCACTTATCAACATTACATTTTAGTTGCCAGATTTTCGACCATTCCTCTAGTTTTCCTAAATCTTTTTCCATTTGGTGTATCCCTCCAGGAACATCAACCCTGTTACAAATCTTTGGGTAATCAGCAAAAAGACACACCTTACCATCGAGGCCTTCTGCAATTTCGCTGATAAAGATATTAAACAATATGGGTCCCAGAACAGATCCCTGAGGTACCCCACTGGTAACAAGACCATGGTCTGAATATACTCCATTGACTAAGACCCGCTGTTGTCTGTCCCTCAGCCACTGCCTAATCCATTCAACAATATGGGAGTCCAAGCCCAAAGACTGCAATTTATTGATAAGCCTTCTATGTGGGACAGTATCAAAAGCCTTACTAAAGTCTATATAAGCGATGTCTACTGCACCTCCGCCATCTATTATTTTAGTCACCCAATCAAAAAAATCAATAAGATTAGTTTGGCATGATCTCCCTGAAGTAAACCCATGCTGTTTTTCATCTTTCAATCCATGGGATTTTAGATGTTCCACAATCCTCTCCTTAAGTATGGTTTCCATTAATTTCCCCACTATTGATGTCAGGCTTACTGGCCTATAGTTGCCCGATTCCTCCCTACTACCTTTCTTGTGAATGGGCACAACATTTGCCAATTTCCAATCTTCTGGGACAACTCCTGAAACGTGCACCACCAGCCCATTTACCATGTGCTTTTAATCAGATAGCTTGTACAGCTGTATTCTACCCAGCCCATACTGTAGGCTCACAGCCTGGGAGAGGCATGCGTGGGATACAGCTTGGTACTACTTTGCCCAGATTGTAGGCTGTAAGCCCAGGAGAGGCATGTTAGAGTAGGACCCATCTGATTAGAAGCTACCTTGATGACCGGTAGATGGGCCCGAAATATTTTTGATCAATTATATTCGCAAAGAGCTTCTAGCTGCATTTGCAGTAAGTATGACCACCAAGCATTTATTCTTTCAGTGTTTGCTTATATCTTTGTGCAATTGACTAGCAGAGTGCTGTTACCTGTAGTTCTACTAATCCAAGTGTGTTTTAGCCAAGGTAGCGTGCACCTGCATTCTCATATTCACTTATTGTGGAGGTGCTGGTTCGTTTATTTTTTCCCCAACTCCTGTTACCAGTGATTGGTTAAATAAATCTGTTAATGGTTTTGCTAGTTCACCACTGAGCTCTTTTAATAGCTTTGGGTGTATCCCATCAGGCCCCTGTGACTTATTTGTATTAATTTTAGACAGCTGACTTAGAACCTCTTCCTCTGTAAAGACACATGCATCAAAAGATTCATTAGTCTTCCTTCCTAACTGAGGTCCTTTTCCTTCATTTTCCTTTGTAAAAACTGAACAGAAATATTCATTGAGGCAGTCAGCTAGTTCTTTATCTTCTTCCATATACCTTCCTTCTTTTGTTTTTAATTTGGTAATTCCTTGTTTTAGTTTCCTTTTTTCATTTATGTATCTGAAGAATGTCTTATTGCCTTTTTTCACTGACTGAGCTAATTTCTCTTCTGCCTGTGCTTTAGAAGCTCTTATAACTTGTTTGGCCTCTCTGTGCCTAATCTTATAAATTTGCCTGTCATCCTCGTTTTGTTTTTTTTTTAAATATAATTACTAAATGCTATCTTTTTGTTTTTAATGATTTTGGCCACTTTTGCTGAGTACCACAGTTCCCTTTTTTGCTTTTACTGACAAGCCTAATGCAATTTTCTGTTGCCTTCAATAGTGCCACTTTTAAGTAGTCCCATTTCTCCTGGACTCAATTGAAACTGTTCCAATCTGATAGGGACTCGTATACCACTAATCTAATTTTAGAAAATTTCAGTTTTTCTAAAATCTAAAACTTTTGTTTTTGTGTGGTGTGAATCAGTCACTGTACTTATCGTAAACCACACTGACTGGTGATCACTAGATCCCAAGCTTTCCCCTACAGTAATATCAGATACCAAATTCATATTTGTGAATACTAAATCTAAAATGGCCTCCTTTCGGGTTGGCTCCTCAACTACTTGCTGTAGTGATAATCTTAGTAGGGAATTTAGAATATCTGTACTCCTGGCAGAACTAGCTATTTTGGTTTTCCAGTTTACATCAGGAAGATTAAAGTCTCCCATAATGATAACTTCCCCCTTCAATGTCATTTTAGCTATTTCCTCAACTAGTAGATCATCTAATTCTTTGACTTGGCTAGGTGGTCTATATATCACACCTACACGAGTTACCTTATGATTATCAAGCTGCAAGGTAACCCAAACTGACTCTAAATTGGTCTCGCTAACTTGTATTAAATTAGATTTTATGCTATCTTTCACATAAAGGGCCACCCTTCCCCCTTCTTGCCTTCTCTGTCTGTCCTATATAGAGAGAATCCTGGTATTGTTATATCCCAGTCATTACTCCCATTGAACCACGTCTCAGTAACAGCCACTAAATCTATATTCTCAGATGCCATTATAGCCTCAAGTTCATTGATCTTATTCCCTAAACTGCGAGCATTTGTAGACAAGACTCTGAGCTTGTCATTTCTTAACCTATGTGCTACTGGCAACTTATGGCATTGTTCCGGGAGGCAGTCGGACTGCTGGATTATCACTCTTTTGCCCCCCTTTTCTAATTTAAATGCTCCTTAGCAAATACTTGGAACTGTTCACTGAGGACATTCGTTCCCTTGAGAGAGAGATGCAAACCATCTTTCTTGTACAGTTCTTTTCCATTCCAACAAGAGCTAACATGAGACACAAAGCCAAACCCTTGGTTCAGACACCATTCACCAAGCCATACATTGAATTCCTTAATGTGCATCTTCCTGTCATGCTGAAGGTTATGCACAGGCAAAATTGCAGGGAATGAAACAGTTGATGCAACCTCCCGTATTTCATCACAAGTGTGTGAAAAGCTTCCTTCACCTTTGAAACCTCATTGCAAGCCAGATTATTTGTCCCAAGATGGACAATAACATCCACCTCCCTTTCCTGCTTTGCTTGCCTAACAATATTAAGGATACATCGTCTATATCTGCTAGAGGTAGCCCCAAGGAGACATCTCACAACACAATTTTCCTCAAACTAAATACTTCTGATGTATATGAATACCTAATACAAGATAAAATTCTATAAGGTTTTTCAGCAATAGTTTAGGGTTGAGCTCTATAGTATACTGACAATGCTTGGTAATACCCCCTTCATGTTGATAGCACTGGCTCCATATATGGAGACAGCCATATATGGAGTCAGAGCAGGGATTCCTAAGCTGGGAAGTCCCCCACTCTGGAGTCCCTACTGTTCAGCAATCTAAAGCAGGGGGCCCCTTAGAGGATTGGAGCCATGGGCAATTGCCCTGTTTGCCCCAAACAAAAAAAAAGGCCCAGCCAGTAGTTATAAAGCCCCCAATAGTTCTAATGCTCCCTTTTAGTGCACCAGTAGTTTAATACCCTCATGCCCATATTAGTTTTAATTCCCCACTATAGTGCCCCAGTAATTAAAATGCCCACTATACTGCCACAGTAGCTTTAATACCCCCATAATGCCCCAATAGATATAATGCCCTCCATAGTGCCCCAATAGTTATAATGCACCCCTGTAGTGCCCTAGTAGTTTAATGCTCCACTGCAGTGCCCCAATAGATATAATGTCTTCTTGTAGTTCCCCAGTAGTAAAAGAGCTCTCCTGTGGTGCCCCCTAATGTTATATCAGTACTTATATTACCTTCATTGTAGTGCCCGCAATACTTATAGCACACCCTATAGTTATAATGCCCCCACACATTGCTCTTAGTATGCATGGTGCCCCTTCATTGCCACAGTACTTGCAGTTCCTTTGCAGTTATAACCTCCTTATAGTGCCTCCAGCAGGTATAATGCCCTCCACTGTAGTTAAACAGAACCCCCTCCCTCACACAAACATTCCCCCAAGGTCAGGAAAAGAAATAAAACAACAAAAATACACATATGACTTCTCATCACCTGAGAACGAAGTTGCAGGCTTCTGGATTCAGGGGGTCACTTTGGAGTCACCACAACATCATCATGCTGCATCCGACCCAGCACAGGCAGTTGCTTGGCGACTGCCTGTGCCATTCTCTGAGTGAGTGGCGATAGTAATCCAACTTTAATTCAACTCTATCACCATAACATTTGGGGCCCTGACTCAAGCCCCAAATGTTTGACCTTGCGATGCCCCTGCTATGACTAAATAAAAGCAATATACAGTGACTGGATAACACCACCTTACCACGGCTTTATAACACCATTATGCCATGATTAAATTACCCTACTATACCATGACCAGCTAAACCCACTGTACAGTGACTGACTAATACCTACCATGGCTGTATAACACCACTGTACCATGATTGGATAACAGCGCACCATACTATGACTAGATAAACCCACTATACAGTGACAGGATAATACCACCATACCATGACTGAATAACACAACTTTACCAGGATAGCACACATATTGTAACTGGCCGAAGTGATAATCTTCAAATAGAACAAATATAGGATGTATCATATGTTATTATGTGATTTACCCCCAAAAAAATGTACATTCTATTTATGCCACCATACAGACTACATGTGGTGCATTATTGGTATGATTGTGATTTTAAATGATGATCAGATTTGTTAACCCCTTAGGGACCGGACTCATTTTCACCTTAAGGACCAGGCCATTTTTTGCAAATCTGACCAGTGTCATTTTAAGTGGTGATAACTTTAAAACACTTTGACTTATCCAGGCCATTCTGAGAATGTTTTTTCGTCACATATTATACTTCATGACACTGGTAAAATGGAGTCAAATAAATTAATTTTTATTTATAAAAAAATACCAACATTACCCAAAATTTTGAAAAATTAGCAAATTTCCAAGTTTCAATTTCTCTACTTCTATAATACATAGTAATACCTACAAAAATAGTTATTAATTTACAGACCCCATATGTCTACTTCATGTTTGGATCATTTTGGGAATGCCATTTAATTTTTTGGGGACGTTACAAGGCTTAGAAGTTTAGAAGCAAATCTTGAAATTTTTCAGAAATTTTCAAAAACCCACTTTTTAAGGACCAGTTCAGGTCTGAAGTCACTTTGTGAGGCTTACATAATAGAAACCACCCAAAAATGACCTCATTCTAGAAACTAAACCCCTCACGGTATTCAAAACTGACTTTACTAACTTTATTAACCCTTTAGGTGTTCCACAAGAATTAATGGAAAATAGAGATACAATTTCAAAATGTCACTTTTTTGGCAGATTGAAAATTTTAATATTTTTTTTCCAGTTACAAAGCAAGGGTTAACAGCCAAACAAAACTCAATATTTATGGCTCTGAGGAAAAAAGACAAAAGGAGACAGGAGGCCGCGCCTCGTGTGTGTGGCTGTATTACAGTCTGAATGCACTTTATACAAGATGCGCTTACCACGTGATGTTGTGTGGAGCCACAACAACTTTATAAAGCTTGTGCCGGTATTCTCCCGTCCAGCATGCGGGTTCCTGTACTTCTGCCAAAGGTTCCTTTTCTCTGCCCCAGTTGTGGCAAGAGAGGTAAAATATTAGAGATAAAAAGGAAATTTTTCTGAACCTTTTTCTGGTGCTGAACACAGGAGGCTTATATAAAGTATACTTTTTATTGTCCTGATGAAGAGGGCTGTACGCCCTTGAAACGCGTTGACAAAAATAAAAAAACAACTTTCTTTTTAAAAAAGAAGCATCTACGCCTCCTGTGTTCAGCGCCAGAAAAAGGTTCAGAAAAATTTCCTTTTTATCTCTATTTATGGCTCTGATTCTGTAGTTTACAGAAACACCCCATATGTGGTCGTAAACTGCTGTACGGGCACACGGCAGGGCGCAGAAGGAAAGGAATGCCATACGGTTTTTGGAAGGCAGATTTTGCTGGACTGGTTTTTTGACACCATGTCCCATTTGAAGCCCCCCTGATGCACCCCTAGAGTAGAAACTCCAAAAAAAGTGACCCTATTTTAGAAACTACGGGATAGGGTTGCAGTTTTGTTGGTACTAGTTTAGGGTACATATGATTTTTGGTTGCCCTATATTACACTTTTTGTGAGGTAAGGTAACAAGAAATAGCTGTTTTGGCACCGTTTTTATTTTTTGTTATTTACAACATTCATCTGACAGGTTAGATCATGTGGTATTTTTATAGACCAGGTTGTCACGGACGTGGTGTACCTAATATGTATACAATTTTTTTATTTATGTAAGTTTTACACAATAATATCATTTAAAAAAAAAAAAAATCATGTTTTAGTGTTTCCATAGTCTGAGAGCCATAGTTTTTTCAGTTTTTGGGCGAATATCTTGGGTAGGGTATGATTTTTGCGGGATGAGATGACGGTTTGATTGGCACTATTTTGGGGTGTGTATGACTTTTTAATCGATTGCTATTACACTTTTTGTGATGTAAGGTGACAAAAAATGGCTTTTTTTACACCTTTTTTTTTTTTTACGGTATTCACCTAAGGGGTTAGATCATGTGATATTTTTATAGAGCAGGTAATTATGGACGCGGCGATACCTAATATGTATACTTTTTTTATTTATGTAAGTTTTACACAATAATATAATTTTTGAAACAAAAAAATAATATCATGTTTTAGTGTCTCCATATTCTGAGAGCCATAGTTTTTTTCAAGGTAGGGTCTCATTTTTTGTAGGAGTACACAGTTTTTATTTTTATTTTTTTTACAGTGTTAACCTGAGGGGTTAGGTCATGTTATATTTTTTTTAGAGCAGGTTATACGGAAGTGGCGATACCTAATATGTATACTTTTTTAATTTACTTAAGTTTTACACAATAACAGCTTTTATAAAACAAAAAAATTATGTTTTAGTGTCTCCATATTATGAGGCATAGTTTTTTTTATTTTTTGGGCGATTGTCTCAGGTAGGGGCTAATTGGGGTGACGGTTAGATTGGTACTATTTTGGTACTATTTTGGTGGGCATATGCCTTTTTGATCGCTTGCTGTTGCACTTTTTGTGATGTAAGGTGACAAAAAAAATGGCTTATTTAGCGCAGTTTTTATTTTTTACGGTGTTCATCTGAGGGGTTAGGTCATGTGATATGTTAATAGAGCCGGTCGATACGGACGCGGCGATACCGAATATGTCTATTTTTTTCCCCCTATTTATTACCTTTTTTTTTTTTTACTTTATTTGGGGAAAATGTTTATTTTTACTTGAAACTTAAAATTTTTGGGGGAGAAAACTTTATTCTTTTTTTTTTCACTTAATTTTTTGTCCCACTTTGGGACTTCAACTTTTGGGGTCTAATCCCCTTTACAATGCATTCAAATACTTCTGTATTGGAATGCATTGGCTGTATGAGTAATACAGTGTGTATTACTCATACAGCTTCCTGCCTGTGAGATCCAGGGGGCTGGGTCTCACAGGCTCGTCACCGGAAGGCAGCGCCGATGCCTAAGGAAGGCATCGCGCTGCCTTCCATGCCATCGGGTCCCCCTTACAGCCGCACGGGGACCCGATTGCACCTCCGACCGCCCGCCGCAACTCCTTTAAAAGCCGCAAACCGCAGGACCCCCCCGCGCATTGTCCCAGGGTGCTTGCTCAATGATTTGAGCAGGCACCTTGTTCCGATCACCGCCCACCGGGCAGCGGTGATCGGAACTACACATGACATACCGGTATGTCATGTGTCCTTAACCACCTCAGCCCCCAGTGCTTAAACACCCTGAAAGACCAGGCCACTTTTTACACTTCTGACCTACACTACTTTCACCGTTTATTGCTCGGTCATGCAACTTACCACCCAAATGAATTTTACCTCCTTTTCTTCTCACTAATAGAGCTTTCATTTGGTGGTATGTCATTGCTGCTGCCATTTTTACTTTTTTTGTTATTAATCGAAATTTAACGATTTTTTTGCAAAAAAATGACATTTTTCACTTTCAGTTGTAAAATTTTGCAAAAAAAACTAGATCCATATATAAATTTTGCTCTAAATTTATTGTTCTACATGTCTTTGATAAAAAAAAATGTTTGGGTAAAAAAAAAAATGGTTTGGGTAAAAGTTATAGCGTTTACAAACTATGGTACAAAAATGTGAATTTCCGCTTTTTGAAGCAGCTCTGACTTTCTGAGCACCTGTCATGTTTCCTGAGGTTCTACAATGCCCAGACAGTACAAACACCCCACAAATGACCCCATTTCGGAAAGTAGACACACTAAGGTATTCGCTGATGGGCATAGTGAGTTCATAGAACTTTTTATTTTTTGTCACAAGTTAGCGGAAAATGATGATTTTTTTATTTATTTTTTTCTTACAAAGTCTCATATTCCACTAACTTGTGACAAAAAATAAAAACTTCCATGAACTCACTATGCCCATCAGCGAATACCTTGGGGTGTCTTCTTTCCAAAATGGGGTCACTTGTGGGGTAGTTATACTGCCCTGGTATTCTCGGGGCCCAAATGTGTGGTAAAGAGTTTGAAATCAAATTCTGTAAAAAATGACCAGTGAAATCCGAAAGGTGCTCTTTGGAATATGGGCCCCTTTGCCCACCTAGGTTGCAAAAAAGTGCCACACATCTGGTATCTCCGTATTCAGGAGAAGTTGGGGAATGTGTTTTGGGGTGTCATTTTAAATATACCCATGCTGGGTGAGAGAAATATCTTGGCAAAAGACAACTTTTCCCATTTTTTTATACAAAGTTGGCATTTGACCAAGATATTTCTCTCACCCAGCATGGGTATATGTAAAATGACACCCCAAAACACATTGCCCAACTTCTCCTGAATACGGAGATACCAGATGTGTGGCACTTTTTTGCAATCTAGGTGGGCAAAGGGGCCCATATTCCAAAGAGCACCTTTCGGATTTCACTGGTCATTTTTTACAGAATTTGATTTCAAACTCCTTACCACACATTTGGGCCCCTAGAATGCCAGGGCAGTATAACTACCCCACAAGTGACCCCATTTTGGAAAGAAGACACCCCAAGGTATTCGCTGATGGGCATAGTAAGTTCATGGAAGTTTTTATTTTTTGTCACAAGTTAGTGGAATATGAGACTTTGTAAGAAAGAAAAAAAAAAAAAGAATCATCATTTTCCACTAACTTGTGACAAAAAATAAAAAATTCTAGGAACTTGCCATGCCCCTCACGGAATACCTTGGGGTGTCTTCTTTCCAAAATGGGGTCACTTGTGGGGTAGTTATACTGCCCTGGCATTTTCCAGGGGCCCTAATTTGTGGTAAGTAGGTAAATGACCTGTGAAATCCGAAAGGTGCTCTTTGGAATGTGGGCCCCTTTGCCCACCTAGGCTGCAAAAAAGTGTCACACATGTGGTATCTCCGTATTCAGGAGAAGTTGGGGAATGTGTTTTGTGGTTTCATTTTACATATACCCATGCTGGGTGAGAGAAATATCTTGGCAAAAGACAACTTTTCCCATTTTTTTATACAAAGTTGGCATTTGACCAAGATATTTCTCTCACCCAGCATGGGTATATGTAAAATGACACCCCAAAACACATTGCCCAACTTCTCCTGAATACGGAGATACCAGATGTGTGACACTTTTTTGCAGCCTAGGTGGGCAAAGGGGCCCAAATTCCTTTTAGAAGGGCATTTTTAGACATTTGGATACCAGACTTCTTCTCACGCTTTGGGGCCCCCAAAATGCCAGGGCAGTATAAATACCCCACATGTGACCCCATTTTGGAAAGAAGACACCCCAAGGTATTCAATGAGGGGCATGGTGAGTTCATATAAAAAAAAAATTTGGGCACAAGTTAGCGGAAATTGATTGTTTTGATTTTTTTTCTCACAAAGTCTCCCTTTCCGCTAACTTGGGACAAAAATTTCAATCTTTCATGGACTCAATATGCCCCTCAGCGAATACCTTGGGGTGTCTTCTTTCCAAAATGGTGTTATTTGTGGGGTGTTTGTACTGCCCTGGCATTTGAGGGTCTCCGCAATCATTACATGTATGGCCAGCATTAGGAGTTTCTGCTATTCTCCTTATATTGAGCATACGGGTAATGAGATTTTTTTTTTCCGTTCAGCCTCTGAGCTGAAAGAAAAAAATGAACGGCACAGATTTCTTCATTCGCATCAATCAATGTGGATGAAAAAATCTCTGCCAAAAAAAGAAAAAGGAGGGGAAAGGCGTCTGCCAGGACATTGGAGCTCCGCCCAACATCCATACCCACTTAGCTCGTATGCCCTGGCAAACCAGATTTCTCCATTCACATCAATCGATGTGGATGAATAAATCATTGCCGGGATTTTTTTTTTTTTTATATACAAAGTGTTTGCCAAAGTATATGAACACCGCCACCTCCTCAGCTCATATACCTCGGCAAACGTATCTTTTACTGCAGAGGAGAAATCTCGTCTTGCAGCGCCGCATACACCGACTTGCGTGTAATCTGACAGCAGCGCAATGCTTCTGTCCGAATGCACATCAGTGCTGCAGCTAGTCGATCGGTTGGTCCACCTGGAAGGTAAAAAAAAAAAAAAAAAAAAACCAGGCCGCAATGCAATAACTTTATTAACTTTTGAACAGAACATATTAACTTTTTTTAAACTTTTTTAACTTTTTTACTTACCGGTATTTATTTTTTTGTTTAGTTTTTTTACCTTTATAGAACAAACCTCTCCTTCCCCATGGGACAATGTGCAAAGCGCAAATAGCCCAAAGATGTGGCGAAGTACGTTATGCACTTTATCCCAGGTGAAAGGAGAGGTTTGCAGCAGCTGTGAGTAAAAGGGCCCTAATAGCCCTGTGTGCCTGTCCTGTGAGATGCAATCCCTATGCTAAGTGTACCTGTGTGTGGTACTTCCGGAAACACTCTCCATAGCATAGGGCAGGGTGGTCAGGACAGTCAGGACAGAAATAGCGGGTGTCACGCCTTATTCCACTCCTGCTACAGACACGACATCTTTTTCGGGGTGACGGTTGGGTTGAGGTACCAGGAACGACACTGGGGAAATGTCGCTCGTGTAGACGGCTAACTACACTGGTGGATGGGGCCACGGAACCTCCTGGATACAGGAGGTTCTCGATGATCTCTTCCTGGAATTTGAGGAAGGATCGTGTTCTCCCAGCCTTACTGTAGAGAACAAAACTATTATACAGCGCCAATTGAATTAAATATACAGACACCTTCTTATACCAGTGTCTGGTTCTGCGGGAAACTAAATACGGAGACAACATCTGGTCATTGAAGTCCACCCCTCCCATGAGCGCATTATAGTCGTGGACACAGAGGGGCTTTTCAATGACACGGGTTGCTCGCTCAATTTGTAAATTTGTATTGTCGTGTCTGCATGAATGGAGGAGAGCATGTAAACGTCACGCTTGTCTCTCCATTTCACCGCGAGCAGTTCTTCGTTACACAAGGCAGCCCTCTCCCCCCTTGCAAGACGGGTGGTTACAAGCCGTTGGGGGAAGCCCACGCGACTAGTTCGCGTGGTGCCACAGGCGCAAATCCGTTCTAGAAACAAATGCCTAAAGAGGGCCACACTTGTGTAGAAATTGTCCACATAAAGGGACTCGTCTACGCAGATGTTTTGTTCAGGGGTATACAAATCTGCAAATTTCTGGTTGAAATGGTCTATGAGGGGCCGAATTTTGTGGAGCCGGTCAAAAGCAGGGTGGCCTCTGGGACGGGAGGTGGTGTTGTCGCTAAAATGCAGAAAACGCAGGATGGTCTCAAATCGTGTCCTGGACATAGCAGCAGAGAACATGGGCATGTGATGAATCGGGTTCGTGGACCAATATGACCGCAATTCATGCTTTTTAGTTAGACCCATGTTGAGGAGAAGGCCCAGAAAAATTTTAAGTTCGGAAACTTGGACTGGTTTCCACCGGAAAGGCTGGGCATAATAGCTTCCCGGGTTTGCGGTTATAAATTGTGTGGCATACCGGTTTGTCTCTGCCACGACTAAGTTCAAGAGCTCTGCAGTCAAGAACAGCTCAAAAAATCCCAGGGCCGAACCGATTTGAGCCGTCTCAACCCGAACTCCAGACTGGGCGGTGAAAGGGGGAACTACTGGTGCGGCGGAAGTTGGTGACTGCCAATCAGGGTTTGCCAGCACCTCAGGGATTCTAGGGGCTCTACGGGCCTGTCTGTGCGGTGGCTGCGACGGGGTAACTATTGCACGTGCCACCGTACCAGCTTCAACTGCCCTTCTGGTGCTCGCTACTTCACCAGGTTGTACGGCAGTGCTGGTACTAGGTCCAGGAAGGGCTGCGCTGCTGGTGTATGCCTCACCACGTGATCCGGCAGCAACAGCCCCACTCTGCTGCTCCTGAAGCGGATCCTGCGCAACCTGTGGTCTAGCGACACGGGGCCGGGTACGCCTGGTGCTATCAGGGACCTCAGCCTCCTCGTCCGAACTTTGGGTCAGAGAGCCACTGCTTTCTACAGGTTCATATTCTGACCCGCTAGATTCGTCAGATGAGGGTTCCCATTCCTCATCCGACTGGGTCAGAATCCTGTAGGCCTCTTCAGAAGAATACCCCCTGTTTGACATTTTGGACTACTAAATTTAGGGGTATTCCCTGAGACTACCCAAGAAAAAAAGCAAGCCTGTCTTACAAAGGGGAGGCTAGCGAAGTACCGGAGGCCGCTGCGGTTGATAAAAAATATCAAAACTGATTTTTTTATCGCCGCAGTGCGTGTAAAGTGAATGTGCAGTGATCAAAAAATAATAATTTTTTGTCACTGCGGTGGGGCGAGCGTGGGTGAACGCACGTGTGGGCGACCGATCAGGCCTGATCGGGCAAACACTGCGTTTTGGGTGGAGGGCGAGCTAAGGTGACACTAATACAATTATAGATCTGACCGTGATCAGTTTTGATCACTTACAGATACTATAAAAGTACAAATGCTGATTAGCGATACGCTAATCAGCGAATAAAAGTGACTGCGGTGCGGTGGGGTGGGCGCTAACTGACGCTAACTACCTAACCAAGGGGCCTAAACTATCCCTAAAACCTAACAGCCAATACTAGTGGGAAAAAAAAGTGACAGTTTACACTGATCACTTTTTGTCTTTCACTAGTGATTGACAGGGGCGATCAAAGGGGTGATCAAAGGGTTAATTGGGGTGCAGGGGGGTGATCTGGGGCTACAGTGAAGTGTTTGGTGCTACTCACAGTTCAGTCTGCTCCTCTGCTGGATCCAACCGACGAAAAGGACCAGCAGAGGAGCAGAGAAGCCATATAACAGATCATATTTACTATGCATCAGACTTCGTCTTAACCAGTGATGGATGAACATCGGCCGTTACGGTTCGCGAACGCGATCGCATGTTTGGGGACCGCAAGTTCGCGGCGGGCCCCATTCACTTTAATGGCAGGCGACCCTGAAAAACCTTCAGCTCATACTTGCAGCCACCAAATACTTAGTAGAAGTGTAAAAATAGTCCCACAACATGGACAGTGACATACTAGAGGGGGGTCAATGACAAAAATTCCAACAAAAAATAAGGAGACATTTTTATGCGTCTTAAAGGGAAATTCTCTGAAATGTGCCCTGTTAGAGCCTAGAAAATTTTTATTTTAGGCCACAGGAGTACAGGCCTTAAAAATTAAGCATTCACCTGACATAAAAGAAATTCTGCTTATGTGGCTCGAGGTACATTATGCGGTCAATGGATACAAATTTTACTGTAGGCCACTGGACTACAGGCCCCAAACATTAGGCATTCACCGGACAGAAAAGATCAAGTGATTAGGTGGCCGGATGTATATTACACTGTCAATGGATATAAATTTTACTGCAGGCCAACACATATGTTTAAAAGAACTACAAATATTAAATTAGATTAAAAACATGGCTAACAAAATCCCCCCTCTTGAAAAAAAACCCTAATGATAATAGTTGAAATTCGATAACACGTGGTCGTCACTGGTGTTGAATTCCTCCGAGGCCCCAACAATTATTCATTCACCGTACAGAAAATAACAAGTAAGTATGTGGCTGGAGGTAGATTACACGGTCATTGGATATCAATTTTACAGCAGGCCAGTGGACTACAGGCCCCAAAAAATATGCATTTAGCGTACAGAAAAGAACAAGTAAGTATGTGGCTGGAGGTAGATTACACGGTCATTGGATATCAATTTTACAGCAGGCCAGTGGACTACAGGCCCCAAAAATTATGCAATATAAAATAAAAATAGAAAGTGTCAGTCCCGTGTCCCAAAACAAGGACAGTTACTTGCGCTGCTGGTTCCGGTGTAGTGTGGTGGGTAGTTCACACAGGGTAATCATATAGTAAAAGTTTGAAACCGCGCTGCTTGAGATTATGTCATCCGATACACAGGTGAATGAATCAGGGTATTAACCTCTATCTTCCTCTCTCAAAGGGTTCGATCCTCCTCAGACCGCCTTCTCTGCAGGGTTAGAAGAAGTACCCTCTTAGTAGTTAGTATAAAAAGGTTTTATTCTACTCACAGACAATGGTAGACAATAGGCATATCACATTGATAAAATCCGTAACGTTCCTGCCCGACCCGGGTTTCGCTCTCTGGCTTCCTCAGGGGCGACAACGATTCATTCACCTGTGTATCGGATGACATAATCTCAAGCAGCGCGGTTTCAAACTTTTACCCAAAAATTATGCATTCAGCAGAAAGAAAAGAACAAGTAAGTATGTGCCTGGAGGTAGATTTCACGGTCATTGGATATCAATTTTACAGCAGGCCAGTGGACTACATGCCTCAAAAACTATGCATCAGCGTACAGAAAAGAAAAATTAACATGTGGCTAGAGGTAGATTACACGGTCATTGGATATCAATTTTACAGCAGGCCAGTGGACTACATGCCCCAAAAATTATGCATTTAGGGTACAGAAAAGAACAAGTAAGTATGAGGCTGGAGGTATATTCAACGGTCATTAAATATCAATTTTTCAGCAGGCCAGTGGACTACAGGCCCCAAGTGATTATGTGGCTGGAGGTCTATTAGACGGTCAATGGATATAAATTTTACTGAAGGCCAGTACAAATACAGGTCAAATACATATGTTTAAAAGAATTAAAAATATTAAATTGGATTAAAAACATGGCTAACGAAATCCTTCTGTCATGCCGTGCTCAGGCTATGTGTGGAGGTCTGTCAGATTAGCAACACGTGTCTAGCCTTTTGTTTTGTTTTGGAGTCAAGCTAGATACGCCTCCCTTCAGGTGCACTGGGTGGTGTCGTTGGTTTCAGTTTAAATCACACCCACTCCCAGTGTTACCTGCGGGTTATAGCTTCTGTCTGGCTCTGTGTTTGCAAGGAAGGAAGGATTGGCTGTTCCTGCTCATAAGATAAGTTGGTTTTTGTTCTCTTGTGGTTTGCTGTCTAGGTTGTTAGAGAGACGCCTGCCCCTCCAGGTTTGGAGGGAGCAGACTGCCTCTATTCCCCTTTCATCATTTTAGGGATTTTTAGGGTATTCTCAGCCCAGGCACGAGGACACGTTATTCCCACCTTAAGGGTCTAAACGTGGGCTTAGCAGTATAGGGAGAGCTGGTAGGGATTTATCAGGAGGTGACCTTGATCCCCAGCTTCTCGCCTAGAAACTTGTTTGTTTATTTATATGTGTTTCTGTGTTTCCTGTTTGCCGTGACACCTCCCTCTTGAAAAAAAAACTAATGATAATAGTTGATACACGTGGTCGTCACAGGTGTTGAATTTCTCCGAGGTCCAAAACATTAGGCATTCAAAAGAATTGCCTAATTATTTACATAAGACAGGGTTCATTCTTTGCTCTTGGTGTTGTAGGATATGTGTGGGATGCCGTGAGGAAATTCAATTATACGTGGTCATCACTGGTGTTGAATTGCTCCGAGATACAGGCCTCATTCATTTTTTTAAATGTGAGGTAGTCCACACTGTCGTGAGCTAGGGGAGTGTGCTTATCGGTCACGATCCCCCCTGCTGCACTGAACGTCCTTTCTAACAGGACACTGGACGAGGGGCAAGCCAAGAGTTCCTTGGAAAATTGTGCCAGCTCTGGCCACAGATCAAGCCTAGACACCCAGTAGTCCAGGGGTTCCTCGCTTCTCAGAGCATCCACATCGGCTGTTAACCCTATGTAGTCGGACACCTGTCGGTCTAGGCTTTCCCTGAGGCTGGATCTGGAGGGCAGCTGTCGATGGGTTGGCTGCAAGAATGATCTCATATCCGAAGTGACCAACACATTTTCAAACCGCCTTCTTGCATGCGCTGTTGGATTGTTACCCGCAACTGTTTCTCTGTGAGTAGAAATGCCTCTTCCAGCGCCCGCAAAAGCAGAAAGCAGGATTTCTCGAAGCAAGGCCTGGAAGTGCTGCATTCTGACAGCCCTCCGTGAGGCTGGTAACATGTTTGCCATTTTGTGTTTGTACCAGGGGTCCAAGTACGTTGCCACCCAGTACTGGTCATTGCCCTTTATGCTTTTTATACGGGGGTCCCTCATTTAGCATTACAACTTCCTCATCTACCTGCTCCTGCTCCTAGACGGCTTGATCAATGACACAATGCAATACATGCTCTAGAAAAAAGGCATAAGGTACAATGTCGCTGATGGCGCCCTGGCTGCGACTGACCGGTTTGGTGATCTCCTCAAATGGCTGCAGAAGTCTGCATGGTTTTACAGTATTAGAGATTTTGTAATGAGATAAATTGTCACCAAAGTTTTTGTAGAAAGAGGCATAAGTGAAAAAAAGGGTGACTTGTTAAAAATACCTTTAATAAATAATCAAGAGGGTATAGGTATAAATATACCAACTGTGAAGGGGCTACGTTGGCCGAGAGAACTCAGTGAGGGAGTAGCAATCCCTTGGACAAAAAAACAAACATAAAGACACCGTAAGCACAGGGGTTATAAGGGTAAACAGAGAAAAAAGGATAAATAATTACTAATAGCCCGGAGATGCAGGGCTAAAAATAGGCACTAACTACCCCTAGAGTCCCTAGAGGTCTGCTGTGCCCAGGGCGACCCCCTAAGGGTGGAGGTTCCCTGTCCCCGTACCTAGTGCTAACAGGTCCCTGGAATTCCCTAGTTACAAAAGGTTCCAGGAAGGACTTTAAATACAAAGACGAATAAATGGTGCTCTATATAGATGAATGTCACCATTATTCTCAGGTGAGCAAAATCCGCTGGTCACTATATTGTTCCCAACAGGAAGGTGGTGACCACCTTCCTGTTGGGAACAATATAGTGACCAGCGGATTTTGCTCACCTGAGAATAATGGTGACATTCATCTATATAGAGCACCATTTATTCGTCTTTGTATTTAAAGTCCTTCCTGGAACCTTTTGTAACTAGGGAATTCCAGGGACCTGTTAGCACTAGGTACGGGGACAGGGAACCTCCACCCTTAGGGGGTCGCCCTGGGCACAGCAGACCTCTAGGGACTCTAGGGGTAGAAGTCTGCATGGGTTGCGCATGAGCAGCCACTGGCGTGGTGAAAAAAAAAACAAGCTCCCCAGAACCTGTCCTGCCGCAGAGTTCGTATAGGTAGTAGTTAACTGCACATTTCTGCTTGAGCACCCTATCAAGCATTTACAAGGTGAATTTCCATCGCATTGGGCACTCACAAATCAGACGTCTAATGGGCAGGTGGTGTCACCGCTGAACGTCAGCAAGGCGAGCCATGGCCGTGTAAGATCTTCTAAATTTTCCTGGCCTGCCGCAAGACATCCTGGACCCCAGAGTATTTGGCAACGAATCGCTGCCCGACTAAGTTCAGGATGTGTGCCATGCACGGCATGTGTGTCATTTTGCCCTGTTTCAGCACACTCTGCAGATTGGCACCTTTGTCGCACACCACTTTACCAACTGTCAAATTGAGCTGGGTTAGCCACTAATCGGCCTGTGACCGCAAAGCTGAAAGGAGTGCAGGACCGGTGTGGCTCTTGGCTTCAAGACACAACAGCCGCAGCACAGCATGGCAACGTCTCACCTGGCATGTCGAATAGGTTCTGGGGAGCTTGCGGGGCGCAGCGGAAGAGCGGTAGCAGTGGAAAAGAAGTCAGCCGAGGAGGAGACGGAGGATGGAGGAGGAGAAGAAGAGTCAGGCCTGCAAGCAATCCGTGGTGGTATCACCAAATCCACATGGGTGCCACGGGTTGCTTGTTTGACAGCCGTCAGAAGGTTCACCCAGTGGGCAGTAAAAGTTATGTACCTTCCCTGCCCGTGTTTGCTAGACCACGTGTCTGTGGTCAGATGTATCTTGGCACCGACACTGTGTGCCAGAGATACATTCACTTGCCGCTGAACGTGGCCGACATACCTCTGGATTGCCCTTCTGGAAGAAATATTTCCTTCAGGGACCTTCCATTGCGGTTTGCCAGTGGCCACAAATTTTCTACAGGCCTCCGAGTCCACCAGTTTATATGGCAGTAGTTGGCGGGCTAGCAGTTCCGACAAGTCGGCAGTCAGCCGTTGGGCAAGAGGGTTATCCGGCATCATCATCGTTTTACGCTCAAACGAAAGCCTGCCTTTTGCCAGATGAATGCGACGACGGCACGGTGGAAGGTTGAGTGGAGGACAAATGAGAGGAAAAAAACCTTGGAACTGTGGTCGTCCCTGTGCGCCAAAGAGGTACCTTATCGTGTGTTTTCACACACAAATCATTCAAATGAGAGGAAGAGAAGAAGGAAAAAAGGCAGGACGTGGAGTGGCGGGAGTGTGGCTTTGTGGGTTCTGACGGTGTTGCTCCCACTGGGCTCAGTGATGGGCGGCCAGGTGCCTTCTTAAGGCGGTTGTCCCTAGGTGAGTGTTGTGCTTACAGCGACTTATGTGTTGACAGCACAGGCTGCAGATGGCATCACTATTGTCAGCAGCGGACACGTTAAAAAAATCCCTCACTGCGGAGCAATGTGCCGGCGCCCTGGGAGCGCCAGATGTGACCGTGCATGGTGGATGGCTCATTCCAGATACAGTGTGTATAAAAAAATCTACACACCCCTGTTAAAATGTCACTTTTCTGTGATGTAAAAAAATTAGACAAAGATAAATCATTTCAGAACTTTTTCCACCTTTAATGTGACCTATAAACTGTACCACTCAATTGAAAAACAAACTGAAATCTTTTAGGTGGAGGGTAGAAAACTAAAAAAAATTAAAATAATGTGGTTGCATAAGTGTGCACACCCTCTTATAACTGGATGTAGCTGTGTTCAGAATTAAGCAATCACATTTAAAATCATGTTAAATAGGAGTCAGCATACACCTTCCATCATTTAAAGTGCCTCTGATTAACCCCAAATAAAGTCCAGCTGCTTTAGTTGGCCTTTCCTAAAATTTTCTTAGTCGCATCCCACAGCAAAAGCCATGGTCCACAGAGAGCTTCCAAAGCATCAGAGGGATCTCATTGTTAAAAGGTATCAGTTAGGATAAGGGTACAAAAGAATTTCCAAGGCATTAGATATACCATGGAACACAGTGAAGACAGTCATCATCAAGTGGAGAAAATATGGCATTACCAAGAACTGGACGTCCCTCCAAAATTGATAAAAAAGACGAGAAGAAAACTGGTCTGGAAGGCTACCAAGAGGCCTACAGCAACATTAAAGGAGCTGCAGGAATATCTGGAAAGTACTGGCTGTGTGGTACATGTGACAACAATCTCCCATATTCTTCATATGTCTGGGCTATGGGGTAGAGTAACAAGATGAAAGCCTTTTCTCACGAAGAAAAACATTCAAGCCAGGCTACATAACATTTTGCAAAAACACATCTGAAGTCTCCCAAAAGCACGTGGGAAAAGGTGTTATGGTCTGATGAAACCAAGGTTTACTTTTTGGCCATAATTCCAAAAGATACAGTGGGATGCAAAAGTTTGGGCAACCTTGTTAATCGTCATGATTTTCCTGTATAAATCGTTGGTTGATACGATAAAAAATGTCAGTTAAATATATCATATAGGAGACACAGACAGTGATATTTGAGAAGTGAAATGAAGTTTATTGGATTTACAGAAAGTGTGCTATAATCGTTTAACCAAAATTTGGCAGGTGCATAAATTTGGGCACTGTTGTCATTTTATTGATTCCAAAACCTTTAGAACTAATTATTAGAACTCAAATTGGCTTGGTAAGCTCAGTGACCCCTGGCCTACATACACAGGTGAATCCAATTATGAGAAAGAGTATTTAAGGGGGTCAATTGTAAGTTTCCCTCCTCTTTTAATTTTCTCTGAAGAGTAGCAACATGGGGGTCTCAAAACAACCCTCAAATGACCTGAAGACAAAGATTGTTCACCATCATGGTTTAGGGGAAGGATACAGAAAGCTGTCTCAGAGATTTCAGCTGTCTGTTTCCACAGTTAGGAACATATTGAGGAAATGGAAGACCACAGGCTCAGTTCAAGTTAAGGCTCGAAGTGGCAGACCACGAAAAATCTCAGATAGACAGAAGCGACGAATGGTGAGAACAGTCAGAGTCAACCCACAGACCAGCACCAAAGACCTACAACATCATCTTGCTGCAGATGGAGTCACTGTGCATCGTTCAACCATTCGGCGCACTTTACACAAGGAGATTCTGTATGCGAGAGTGATGCAGAGGAAGCCTTTTCTCCACCCACAGCACAAAAAGTGCCGCTTGAGGTGGGATAAAGCACATTTGGATAAGCCAGCTTCATTTTGGAATAAGGTGCTGTGGACTGATGAAACTAAAATTGAGTTATTTAGCCATTACAAGGGGCGTTATGCATGGAGGAAAAAGAACACAGCATTCCAAGAAAAACACCTGCTACCTACAGTAAAATATGGTGGTGGTTCCATCATGATGTGGGGCTGTGTGGCCAGTGCAGGGACTGGGAATCTTGTCAAAGTTGAGGGACGCATGGATTCCACTCAGTATCAGCAGATTCTGGAGACTAATGTCCAGGAATCAGTGACAAAGCTGAACCTGCGCCGGGGCTGGATCTTTCAACAAGACATCGACCCTAAACACTGCTCAAAATCCACTAAGGCATTTATGCAGAGGAACAAGTACAACGTTCTGGAATGGCCATCTCAGTCCCCAGACCTGAATATAATTGAAAATCTGTGGTGTGACTTAAAGAGAGCTGTCCATGCTCAGAAGCCATCAAACCTGAATGAACTAAAGATGTTTTGTAAAGAGGAATGGTCCAAAATACCTTCAACCAGAATCCAGACTCTCATTGGAACCTACAGGAAGCGTTTAGAGGCTGTAATTTCTGCAAAAGGAGGATCTACTAAATATTGATTTCATTTATTTTTTGTGGTGCCCAAATTTATGCACCTGCCTAATTTTTTTAAACAATTATTGCACACTTTCTGTAAATCCAATAAACTTCATTTCACTTCTCAAATATCACTGTGTGTGTCTCCTATATGATATATTTAACTGACATTTTTTATCGTAACAACCAACGATTTATACAGGAAAATCATGACGATTAACAAGGTTGCCCAAACTTTTGCATCCCACTGTATGTTTGGCCCAAAAACAACATATATTCTATTACACCAGTAGAAATTATTTGTTCCAATAACGTTTGTCACTCTGTGTAGCTGCGGTAACGCAGCAGAACCGCAAACAAATGCTGCACTACCCAAATGTACTTTATAGAAAGTATATTATTGGTATATAACACCCCTGCTTCAACCAGTTTTTTTTGGGGGGAACTGGTATATCACACCAGTTGAAATTATTTGTTCCAATAGCGTTTGTCACTTTGTGTAGCTGTGATAACGCAGCAGAACCGCACACAAATGCTGCACTACCCAAATGCACTATATAGAAAGTATATTATTGGTATATAACACCCCTGCTTCAATCAGTTTTTTTGGGGGGAACTGGTATATCACACCAGTTGAAATTATTTGTTCCAATAGCGTTTGTCACTCTGTGTAGCTGCGGTAATGCAGCAGAACAGCAAACAAATGCTGCACAATACAAATGCACTATAATATGCTTTCTATGTAAGAAAGTATATTATAAGTATATCACACCCCTCTGTAAGTCACACCTATCGATAACACACCTATACCAGTCCTTATAAGGACTTTTTTGGCTCTATTAGCTAGCGTTAGGGACACCAAACAGTTTGTTCCTACTCCACACAGCAACCTCTCCCTACACTGGCAAAAGACTGAATTTAAAATGGCGGCCAGATCGGGTTTATTTATAAGGTAGGGGGTATGTCCATCTGCTAAAAAGTCTCAATTGGCTGTCCTGTACCACCTGATGGATGTGTAATGGTTCAAAGTTCTTCACAATGTAAAAGAATATGGCGGAGATCGCCATATGTTCGCCCGTTTGCCGCGAAACGACCGCCAGGTAAACCGCAAGGTCGTCTCTAGTCTCAACTAGAGGTCTAATAATTTGGTGTGTTTACCTAGCTCATCTGCTGCACCATTTATACTTAATCTGTTATGTTATACATAGACTTACTGTACATTAGACTCATTGTCAACAGGCGGTCTAATATATAGGACACAGCCTTATTTCACCTTAAGGACCAAGCCATTTTTTGCAAATATGACCAGTGTCACTTTAAGTGGTGATAACTTTAAAACTCTTTGACTTATCCAGGCCATTCTGAGATTGTTTTTTCGTCACATATTGTACTTCATGACACTGGTAAAATGAAGTAAAAAAAAAATCTTTTTTATTTATAAAAAAAATACCAAATTTACCAAATTTTTTTTTTAAATAGCAAATTTCCAAGTTTCAATTTCTCTACTTCTATAATACATAGTAATATCTACAAAAATAGTTATTACTTTACATTCCCCATATGTCTACTACATGTTTGGATCATTTTGGGAATGACATTTTATTTTTTGGGGATGTTACAAGGCTTAGAAGTTTAAAAACCCACTTTTCAAAAACCCACTTTTTAAGGATCAGTTCAGGTCGGAAGTCACTTTGTGAGGCTTACATAATAGAAACCACACAAAAATGACCCCATTCTAGAAACTACACTACTAAAACAGATTTTATAAACTTTGTAAACCCTTTAGGTGTTCCACAAGAATTAATAGAAAATAGAGATACAATTTAAAAATTTCACTTTTTTGGCAGATTTTCAATTTTAATATTTTTTTTTCCAGTTACAAAACAAGGTTTAACAGCCAAACAAAACTTAATATTTATGGCTCTGATTCTGTAGTTTACAGAAACACCCCATATGTGGTCGTAAACCGCTGTACGGGCACGCGGCAGGGTGCAGAAGGAAAGGTCATACGGTTTTTGGAAGGCAAATTTTGTTGGACTGGTTTTTTCACACCATGTTCCATTTGAAGCCCCCATGATGCACCCCTAGAGTAGAAACTCCCAAAAAAGTGACCCTATTCTAGAAACTACACCCCTCAAGGTATTCAAAACTGATTTTACAAACTTTTTTAACCCTTTAGGTGTTCCACAAGAATTAATGGAAAATAGAGATACAATTTCAAAATTTCACTTTTTTGGCAGATTTTCCATTTTAATAATTTTTTTTCCAGTTACAAAGCAAGGGTTAACAGCCAAACAAAACTCAATATTTATGGCTCTGATTCTGTAGTTTACAGAAACACCCCATATGTGGTCGTGAACCGCTGTACGGGCACACGGCAGGGCGCAGAAGGAAAGGAATGCTATACGGATTTTGGAAGGCAGATTTTGCTGGACTGGTTTTTTGACACCATGTCCCATTTGACGCCCCCCTGATGCACCCCTAGAGTAGAAACTCCAAAAAAGTGACCCCATTTTAGAAACTACACCCTCAAGGTATTCAAAACAGATTTTACAAACTTTGTTAACCCTTTAGGTGTTCCTCAACAGTTTATGGCAAATGGAGATGAAATTTCAGAATTTCACATTTTGGTAACCTTGCCTCACAAAAATGTAATATAGGATAAGATAAACCAAAAATCATATGTACCCTAAAAATAGTCCCAACAAAACTGCCACCTTATCCCGTAGTTTACAAAATGGGGTCACTTTTATGGAGTTTCTACTCTGGGGTGCATCAGGGGGGCTTCAAATGGGACATGGTGTAAATAAATGTAATGATGTAAGGACCTTGCAGTGCAAATGTAGTGTGGTATAATGATGAGACTAGTATTGGTATAACAAATCCACAGCACCACAGTACTTTACTGAAGCCGGTCGGCAGGTGATCCACACAAGCACTATTCACATTAAATGCAGTCTGTACAGTGGATTAAAGTAGTTCCCAAAGGTTGTATATGGAGGCTAGCTTCTCTCTCTCTCTCAATCAGACTGGTCAAATTCTCCTTTTCCCATGCGGACTCCTGGCAGCAGCTTCGTTGAACGAAGTGGGCATGCGCTGGCCTGATGCGCACTTCGCTCAACCCTGATATGACCTGCAGATTGGCTGAGCCTAGTGCGCAGGCGCGGGATCTATCAGAGGGACGGGAAGGATTGCGGAGGCGGCACTGAGCTGTAGAAGGTGGTGCTGAAGACAGGGAAGGCGTCGCTGAAGACAGGGAAGGCGGCTCTGGGCACCGGACGGCGATGAGTGCGGCCGGGCACCCTGTATTAACGGACCTCCCCTTGTGCACCTTAAGTAAGTGATTGACATGTTATAAAAACCAGTTTGTTGGGCAAATAGAGCCACAGTGAGGTTTAATAAGGCCAGCTTAGGATTCTTCTTATTAGTCTGGACATGAGCATATGTTTAGGTTAGAGGGGTAAAATCTGATGACAGAATCCCTTTAAGGACCAGGCCATTTTTTGCAAATCTGACCAGTGTCCCTTTATGTGCGAATAACTTTAAAATGCTTTGACTTATTCAGGCCATTCTGAGATAGTTTTTTTTGTCACATATTGTACTTCATGACAGTGGTAAAATGGAGTAAAAAAAAAATCATTTTTATTTATAAAAAATACCAAATTTACCAAAAATTTTGAAAAATTTGCAAATTTCCAAGTTTAAATTTCTCTACTTCTATAATACATAGTAATACCTCCATTCCCCATATGTCTACCTCATGTTTGAATAATTTTGGGAACGCAATTTAATTTTTTGGGGATTTTACAAGGCTTAGAAGTTTAGAAGCAAATCTTTTTCAGAAATTTTCTAAAACCCACTTTTTAAGGACCAGTTCAGGTCTGAAGTCACTTTGTGAGGCTTACATAATAGAAACTACACCCCTCAAAGTATTCAAAACTGATTTTACAAACGTCGCTAACCCTTTAGGTGTTCCACAAGAGTTAATGGCAAATGGAGATAAAATTTCAGAATTTTAATTTTTGGGAAAATTTTCCATTTTAATCAATTTTTTCCAGTAACAAAGCAAGGGTTAACAGCCATACAAAACTCAATATTTACTGTTCTGATTCTGTCGTTTTCAAAAACACCCCATATGTGGTCGTAAACTACTGTACGGGCACACGGTAGGGCGTAGAGGGAAAGGAGCGCCATGTGGTTTTTGGACCGCAGATTTTGCTGGACTGGTTTATTTACACCATGTCCCATTTGAAGCCCCCTGATGCACCCCTAGAATAAAAAGTCCATAAAAGTGACCCCATCTAAGAAACAATACCCCTCAAGGTATTCAAAACTGATTTTACAAACTTTTTTAACCCTTTAGGTATTCCACAAGAGTTATTGGCAAATGGAGATGAAATTTAAGAATTTAAATTTTTTGCCAAATTTTCCATTTTAATCCATTTTTTCCAGTAACAAAGCAAGGGTTAAAAGCCAAAAAAACTCAATATTTATTGCCCTGATTCAGTAGTTTTCAGAAACACCCCATATGTGGTTGTAAACTACTGTACGGGCACACGGCAAGGCGTAGAGTGAAAGGAGCGCTGTGTGGTTTTTGGAAGGCAGATTTTGCTGGACTGGTTTATTTACACCATGTCCCATTTGAAGCTCCCCAGATGCACCCCCTAAAAACTCCATAAAAGTGACCCCATTTTGGAAACTACGGGATAAGGTGGCAGTTTTGTTGGGACTGATTTTAGGGTACATATGATTTTTGGTTGCTCTATATTACATTTTTGTGAGGCAAGGTTACCAAAAATAGAATCTCCGAAATGTCATCTTCATTTGCCATAAACTGTTGAGGAACACCTAAAGGGTTAATAAAGTTTGTAAAATCTGTTTTAAATACCTTAAGGGGTGTCATTTTTTATATGGGGTCAGTTTTATGGAGTTTCTACTCTAGGAGTGCATCAGGGGTTCTTCAAATAGGACATGGTGCCAAAAAAAAGGCTATTAAAATCTGCCTTCCAGAAAACATATGGTGTTCCTTTCCTTCTGCGCCCTGCCGTTTGGTCATACAGCAGTTTACGACCACATATGGGGTGTTTCTGTAAACTGCAGAATCAGGGAAATAAATATTAAGTTTTGTTTGGCTGTTAACCCTTGCTTTGTTACTGGAAAAAATTTATTAAAATGGAAAATTTTGCAAAAAATGTTGGCACCGTTTTTATTTAATTTTTTTGACCGTGTTCATCTGAGGGGTTAGATCATGTGGTATTTTTATAGAGCATATTCTTACGGACGCGGAAATTCCTAATATGTCTACTTTTTTTAAATTTATTTAGGTTTTACAGTATATTATCCTTTTTTAAACATAAAAAAACATTTTAGTGTCTCCATAGTCTACGAGTCAGTTTTTTTTTTTTTTTTTTTAGCCAATTGTCTAAGGTAGCAACTAATTTTTTGCGGGATGAGAGGACGGTTTTATTGGCCCTATTTTGGGGGGCATATGACTTTTTTGATCGCTTGCTATTACACTTTTTGTGATGTAAGTTGACAAAAAAATACCTTTTTTTGCACTGTATTAATTTTATTTTTTTGACCGTGTTCATCTGAGTGGTTAGGTCATGGGGTATTTTTATAGAGCAGATTCTTACGGATGCGGCGATACCTAATATGTCTACTTTTATTACATTTATTTAGATTTTACACTATATAATCCTTTTTTTAGCAAAAAAAAAAAACATTTTTGTATCTCCATAGTCTAAGAGTCAGTTTTTTTTTTTTTCGTTTTTAGCCGATTGTCTTAGGTAGGTGCTAATTTTTTGCAGGGTGAGATGACGGTTTTATTGGCATTATTTTGGGGGGGCATATGACTTTTTGATCGCTTGCTATTACACTTTTTGTGATATAAGGTAACAAAAAAATACCTTTTTTTGCACCGTTTTTATTATCTTTTTTTTGACCGTGTTCATCTGAGGGGTTAGGTCATGAGGTATTTTTATAGAGCAGATTCTTATGAACGCGGCGATACCTAATATGTCAACTTTTTTTTTTATTTTAGTTTTACAAAATATCATTTTTGAAAAAAAAAATATTTTTTGGTGTCTCAAGTCTGAGAACCATAGTTTTTTTTCGATTGTCAGTGGCTAAATAAAATTAAGATTGGGGAAGGGGATTATAAATTTACTACTCCATGGAAGTGTGGTACTCCCTGAAGCAACCGTCAATGATGAGGCCTGAATGATCGGGGCACGTGTCACACTGACTGGTGGTGTCCTTCCATATCCCTCTCCTGTGACACACTCTGCACTTTTTTTGGGACCATCCCTTGTTTCCATTATGGGGGACCACACCTGGAAAGTGTTGGCCAGGGACGATCCGGGCACCTCCAGTTCCCGAGGTACTCCAGCCTGCTCTTTCCCAGTCAGAAAAGATCAGGGCCTTGAGGACTGCCTAACTAGAGGAATTTCCCTGTGTTGCCAGCGCTCCGGGACAGCACAAAAGAGTTGTACAAGGCAACCTGTACCAAGTAGACCGCAACTTTTTTGTACGATGCCCGGGTTCTGCTCATGGAGTTATATGGCTTGAGGACTTTATCAGAGTGATCAACTCCTCCCATAGACCGATTGTAGTCGACGATACAATCGGGCTTGAGGACCGTTGCCGTGGTACCTCGCACAGGTGACCAGCAACAGGTTTCCACTGGTAAGGGCATGGGTCTCACCCCTGGGGATAGGTACCTGGAGAGGGTGGGTAGGGAGGCTGCGTTGATTTTTCTGCACGGTCCCACAAGCGGACGTGGATTTGGCGGCGAGGGAATAGAACAAGAGGATACTAGTATAAAAGTTATCCATGTACAGGTGGTAACCCTTATCTAGCAGTGGGTGCATAAGGTCCCACACAAGTTTCCCGCTAACACCCAGAGTGGGGGGACATTCTGGGGGTTCAATACGGGAATCTCGCCTCTCGTACACACGAAACTTGTAAGTGTACCCTGAGGTACTCTCACAAAGTTTGTACAGCTTCACGCCATACCTCACCCGCTTAGAGGGAACATACTGGCGGGAAATGAGTCTCTCCTTGAAAGCAATGAGAGACTCATCAACCTCGACCTCCCTTCCAGGTACATAGGCCTCCAAAAATTTGGCCCCAAAGTGATCGATGACCGGCCTGATCGATGACCGGCCCCAAAGTGATCGATGACCGGCCCACCTTGGTGGGACATGCTGCATTATCTACATAATGGAGGCATTTCCGAATGGCCTCAAAAGAGGAGACTGTCATGGCCGTATTGTAAAGTGGGGTCTGGTAAAAGACATCCCCACTCCAGTACAGCCTGACACTGGGTTTTTTGTCTAGGCCCATGTGCAGCACGAGGCCCCAAAATGTCCTTATCTCGGCTGCACTGACCGGAGTCCAGCCACCGGACCTAGCCAAAATGGAGCCCAGGTGTTGGGTGAACAAGTTTGTTGGCTCCACCATCAGATTCACAAAGTGGTCACTAAAAAAAAAAAAAATAGTCATATTAGGTGAAGCCCACTGTGGGAATCTGGATTCCTGATTGGCCAACAAAATCAGGAATCACGGGCTCAAAATCCTCTGGGGTACACCAGACAAGTTCACCGGTAGGGGGCTCAGGTGGACTTATCTGGTGGGCCGGAAAACTAGTACGAGCCCCAGAGCTGCTCGTACTAGTGTGGGCCACAGGGTCCCTGGCATGGCGGTCCCCTTGCACCGCCTGGCGGCGTCTCCGCCGCCTTGGGGGCTCATCATCATCGCTAGATGATGAGGAGGACGCGGATGACAAGATGAAAGTGGGGTCATACTCGTACTCAGTGGGGCTCTCTGAGTCGGAGGCAAGCAGGACGTATGCCTCCTTGGCCGAGAACATCTGGCGGGCCATAGGGGAGTGTGTGTGTGCGTGTGTGGAAAACGTTATTTAGTGTGCATGGGTGTTCGGGAACTTATCGCTAAAACTAACAGAAAAAAAAACTAAATAAAAAAAGCCCCAAAAATGTAAAAAAATTAATAAAAAAGATTCAAACTCGCTGATCAGCGGCCCGAAGCTGATCAGGGGTGGTTTGGGTGATGCGCTAACAGTGGCCGGAAATACACAGGGCATAAAGGTACGCCCTGTGTCTAGAGATGTCGCAAACATAAATTTTCCGTTCGCGAATGGGGAACGCGAATTTCCACAAATGTTCGCGAACGGGCGAACCGCCATAGACTTCAGTAGGCAGGAGAATTTTAAAACCCACAGGGACTCTTTCTGGCCACAATAGTGATGGAAAAGTGGTTTCAAGGGGACTAACACCTGGACTGTGTCATGCCGGAGGGGGATCCATGGCAAAATTCCCATGGAAAATGACGTAGTTGACGCAGAGTCGGGTTTTAATCCATGAAGGGCATAAATCACCTAACATTCCTAAATTGTTTGGAATAACGTGCTTTAAAACATCAGGTATGATGTTGTATCGATCAGGTAGTGTAAGGGTTACGCCCGCTTCACATTGACAGAACAACCTCCCCGTTTAACACACCGCAAACAACCGCAAACAGTCAATTTGCACAACCGCAAACTCCCCATTTGCACAAGGTTGGATACCAAGCTAGCCATGTCCCGTTCCTTGTCCTCACTGACGTCATTGAAGGTCTCTTCCTCCACCCAGCCATGTACAACATCAAGGGTCCCTGAAAAGTGACAACAAGCCCCCTGGGACGCCTGCTGTGGTTGGTCTTCCACCTCCTCAAAGCCACCTTCCTTCTCTGACTCCTCTTCTTCAGACTTCTCTCTCTGCGTTGCCGCAGGTCCAGCAATCGACGACGACAAGGCTGATTCTGGTAGTGATGGTGACCACAGCTCTTCCTCTTCATGCTCATCTACGGCCTGATCCAGCACTCTTCGCAGGGCACGCTCCAGAAAAAACGCATATGGTATAAGGTCGATGATGTTGCCTTGGGTTTGACTGACCAGGTTTGTCACCTCCTCAAAAGGACGCATGAGCCTACAGCCATTGTGCATGAGCGTTCAGTAACGCGGCCAAAAAATACCCAGCTCCGCAGAGGCTGTCCTCTTTTTTTATTATTAAAAAAATCTGTTCTTACCAGTTTAATCTCTGTTTTGTCCCCCATCAGGGGCCGGTGTGGTGTATGGAATAGATTTTAGGAACCTGGAGATGGAAAAAGATGCTTGGTCAGTCCTCTTACTTCCAATTTGGGGCACTGCGCGTGCGCCGTGCAATGTACTATGCAATCCCAATATGAGTGGTATGTTCAGTAGTACTATTCCTATCAGTTTAATCCCTGTTACGTCCCCTATCAGGGGCCGGTGTACGGAATAGATTTTAGGAACCGGGAGATGGAAAAAGATGCTTGGTTGGTCCTCTTACTTCCAATTTGGGGCACTGCGTGTGCGCCGTGCAATTTACTGTGCTACCAGATATGAGTGGTATGTTAAGTAGTACTATTCCTATCAGTTTAATTCCTGTTATATCCCCTATCAGGGGACGTGTATGGAATAGATTTTAGGAACCGAGAGATGGAAAAAGATGCTTGGTTGGTCCTCTTACTTCCAATTTGGGGCACTACACGTGCGCCGTGCAATGTACTATGCAATCCCAATATGAGTGGTATGTTAATTAGTACTATTCCTATCAGTTTAATTCCTGTTATATCCCCTATCAGGGGATGTGTATGGAATAGAGTTTAGACAACCGCAAAGAGTTGTCAATAGTTGACACACTCATGACATAAATATTATTCCTCTATGCGTCAATCTTGGTGTAGTGATGACTGTGCTCGTGCGCACTTTTGGCAGATTGCAGGTGATGGCGGTTTTTCAAAGCCTATGGTCATGCTGAGGTAGTTCAGTGACAGTTATGTGACCCAGAAAACAATGATTCTGCAGTGTGGGCCCATTGTTCGCCTAGTAGGCTTTAATGATCACCTTAGATGATCACAAAGAAAATTAATGTTTTTTCTATGCAAAATTATCCAGCCGATCGCTTTTGGTCTGTTCACAATGAAGCAACGACCTTATCTCATCTGGGGTGTGCCAACATTGCCATTGCCAACACACTCATAGAGGTGATCGCTTCATTGTGATACGCAAGCCCCTTCACCACAACAAGGTAACGATCACGAAGGGGAATTGACACATGTATGTGCCTTTTTTTTTGTTTTTGCAGCCACAGTGCAGCATCAGAGGCCAGAAAAATTAGGCATGTACACATGCCTGAAAAATCAGGTATTGTTGCAGCCGCTGCTGTAGCAGCGGCGGGTAAAATTGATGTTTTCCAGGCAGAAAGTGCACTAAAATTTTTTGGCTTGAACCCTAGTTGGTGGCGGAGAAGTCACGCAAGTCATCCGGCATGCAGAGATAAAATACAGCAGCGTGTGGACCATTTTTAGCCCAAGGCAGCTCATCTCATCACCAGGCCTTTTTTATTCAAATTTATCGCCCACTGTCAGTCCCTTCGGGATCCATGCCTCATTCATCTTAATAAAGGTGAGGTAATCTAGACTTTTTTGACCTAGGCGACTTCTCTTCTCAGTGACAATACCTCCTGCTGCACTGAAGGTCCTTTATGACAGGACACTTGAAGCGGGGCAGGCCAGAAGTTCTATCGCAAATTAAATAGCTCAGGCCACAGGTCAAGCCTGCACACCCAGTAGTCAAGGGGTTCATCGCTTCTCAGAGTGTCAATATCTGCAGTTAAGGCGAGGTAGTCTGCTACCTGTCGGTCGAGTCGTTCTTTGAGGGTGGACCCCGAAGGGCTGTGGTGATGCGTAGGACTTAAAAAGCTCTGCATGTCCTCCATCGACAACACGTCTGTAAAGCGTCCTGTCCTTGCCGGCGTGGTTGTGGTAGGAGGAGGATTACTTTCACCTCTTTCCCTGTTAGATTCCCGTTGTGCTGTGACATCACCCTTATACGCTGTGTAAAGCATACTTTTTAACTTGGTAATTCGGTAACATTTCAGGCACTTTCTGCTTATACTGGGGGTCTAGTAGCATGGCCACCCAGTACAGGTCGTTCTCCTTCAGCCTTTTTATACAAGGGTCCCTCAACAGGCACGACAGCAAGAAAGACCCCATTTGCACAAGGTTGAATGCCGAGCTACTCATGTCCCGTTCCTCGTCCTCACTGATCTCATTGAAGGTCTGTTCTTCTCACCAGCCACGTACAACACCAGGGGTACTAGATAGGTGACAACGAGCACCCTGGGATGCCTGTTGTGGTTGGTCTCCTCCGCCTCAAAGCCACATTTCTCCTATGACTCCTCTTCCTCAGACTCCTCTTCCAGCGTTGCCGCAGGTCCAGCAAGCGATGATGATAAGGCTGTTTCTGGTGGTGATGGTGACCACAACTCTTCCTCTTCACGCTCATCTACGGCCTGATCCAGCACTCTTCGCAGGGCACGCTCCAGGAAGAAAACAAATGGGATGATGTCGCTGATGGGGCCTTCGGTGCGACTGACTAGGTTTGTCACCTTCTCAAAAGGACGCATGAGCCTACAGGCATTGCGCATGAGTGTCCAGTAACGTGGCAAAAAAATTCCCAGCTCCGCAGAGGCTGTCCTAGCACCCCGGTCATACAAACACTCGTTGACGGCTTTTTCTGCTGGAGCAGGCGGTTGAACATTAGGCGTGTTGAATTCCAACGTGTCGGGCTGTCGCAAATCAAGCGCCTCACTGGCATGTTGTTTCGCCGCTGAATATCTGAAAAGTGCGCCATGGCCGTGTAGGAACGCCTGAAATGGCCACACACCTTCCTGGCCTGCTTAAGGACGTCCTGTAAGCCTGGGTACTTATGCACAAAGCGTTGTACGATCAGATTCAACACATGTGCCATGCACGGCACATGTGTCAACTTGCCCAAATTCAATGCCGCCAACAAATTGCTTCCGTTGTCACACACCACTTTGCTGATATCCAGTTGGTGTCGGAGTCAGCCACTGATCCACCTGTGTGTTCAGGGCGGACAGGAGTGCTGGTCCGGTGTGACTCTATGCTTTCAGGCAAGTCAACTGCAAGACGGCGTGACACTGTCGTATCCGGGATGTGGAATAGCCCCTGGGGAGCTGGGGTGGTGCAGTTGATGTGGAGCAAGATGCAGCAGCAGAAGAGGACTCAGCCAAGGAGGTTAGCGAAGAGGATGGAGTAGGAGGAGTAGAGGAGGTGGCAGCAGGCCTGCCTGCAAGTCGTGGCGGTGTCACCAACTCCTCTGCAGAGCCACGCATTCCATGCTTGGCAGCCGTCAGCAGGTTTACCCAATGCGCAGTGTACGTGATATACCTGCCCTGACCGTGCTTTGCAGACCAGGCATCAGTGGTCAGATGGACCCTTGCCCCAACACTGTGTGCCAGACATGCCATGACTTCCTTTTCCACAATAGAGTACAGGTTGTGGATTGCCTTTTGTGAAAATAAATTTCGGCCGGGTACCTTCCACTGCGGCAGGGCTGGGACAAGGTCAACCACCAACAGAGGCTGAGCTTCCCAAGTGCGCCCCCCTCCCCCCCCCCATCAACTTGTGGAGTCTTTACTAAATACTTACTGTTGTAATCACACATAAGTATGCGCAGTTTAATGATTATGTACCAATTAACTATAGCTGTAAACAAATGCACAACCTCTTTAGATCCATATAAATATAGAATCTAACAGGAATGACCCCCGCATAGTGACTGGATACTAACACCACACTGTAACTAGATTAAAACCAATATGACAATATAGTGGAAAATACTAGCACTACACAGATTCTGCAAACCATAAGTGATTAAAAGTACATAAATATTGACTCACAGGGCGACTCAAGGGTGAATCAAAGGTGACGTCTTCTTTGATTGGAATCAGTCTTTTTCTGGCCACCACTCGTCTCCGCAGAATCTGCAAAACTAATAGTTTAGGCTTCTCATTCCATGATTCCAGCACCATCCCCACCTCTGTACAAACTCCCAATGCGTATTGCCCCACACAGTAATAAAGCCCACTAAACATGGCAACACAGAGAAAAGGAATCTGTACTATATGACAGCACAGATGGGGGAGCCTGTACTATATGGGAGCTGTGCTATATTGGGGCACAGAGGAGGGAAATGAAAATAAATGCAGACTTGTATGACTTTAAAGGAGTTGTCCTGTTATTTAAAATGTATCCCCCATCCACAGGATGGGACTCCCTGAGCGATCTCCAGATCGGGCAGGTCTGTGGATGACAACACTGTTATGTGGGATCTGTGGATGGCACCATTATGGGGGGATCTTTCGATGACACTTATGGAGGATGTGTGGATGACACTGCTATGGGGGATCTGTGGTGGATGACACTGCTATGGGGGATCTGTGGTGGATGACACTGCTATGGGGGATCTGTGGTGGATGACACTGCTATGGGGGATCTGTGGTGGAGGACACTGCTATGGGGGATCTGTGGTGGAGGACACTGCTATGGGGGGATCTGTGGTGGAGGACACTGCTATGGGGGATCTGTGGTGGATTGGATGACACTGCTATGGGGGGATCTGTGGTGGAGGACACTGCTATGGGGGATCTGTGGTGGAGGACACTGCTATGGGGGGATCTGTGGTGGAGGACACTGCTATGGGGGGATCTGTGGTGGATGACACTGCTATGGGGGGATCTGTGGTGGAAGACACTGCTATGGGGGATCTGTGGTGGATGACACTGCTATGGGGGATCTGTGCTGGATGACACTGCTATGGGGGGGATCTGTGGTGGATGACACTGTTATGGGGGGATCTGTAGTGGTTGACACTGTTATGGGGGGATCTGTGGTGGATGACACTGCTATGGGGGATCTGTGGTGGAGGACACTGCTATGGGGGGATCTGTGGTGGATGACACTGTTATGGGGGGATCTGTAGTGGTTGACACTGTTATGGGGGGATCTGTGGTGGATGACACTGCTATTGGGGGGATCTGAGGATGACACTGTTATTGGGGGAATCCCCCCCATAACAGGGTCCGTGTAGGAATGACCCCCAAATACAAGGGGTGAGGCTGTGGTGCTGTATCTGCTTTTATGATGACAGCGCTAGCGGGGCCCGGTTATATAGTTAATAAGTATATATCCAGTGAGCGGGGGGGTGTAGTAGAATACAGTCACATTGCACGGGCCCTGCTGTCATTATGAGAGCAAATGCGACCCCACACCTCTTTTATTGGTGGTCAGTAAATGGGTCTGTCACAGACCCATTTACTGACCACCAATAAAAGAGGTGTGGGCCGGGTCGCATTTGCTTTCATAATGACAGCAGGGCCCGTCGCCCGTGCAATGTGACTGTATTCTACTACTATAAAAGCAAAGCTCTGCAGATGTGACTGTATTGGGTCAGTCAATCACTAAATGAACCCTGTTATGGGGAGAAACTGTGGATGACACTATTTGTCATACACAGACCGTCTGTGTATGACAAATAGTGTCATCCACAGTTTCTCCCCATAACAGGGTTCATTTAGTGATTGACTGACCCAATACAGTCACATCTGCAGAGCTTTGCTTTTATGCCTCATATGCATCCATCCATCCATCCCCCCCCCCCCCTCCCAGCAGGCACTGTAAAAATCACATATTTTTTTTTCAAACTGTCTCCCTCCCTGAGATTTTGGCGCCGCCTACTACTTACAAGTTATACAGAGGCAGGGCACTTTATTACTGGAGGCAAGACAAGTGGTGTAGTACTGTACAACAGACTGAGTCTACTCTGAGACTACAGTCCACACCAGGACAGCTGGGCACAGTGGGCAGGCTGCCTGGCCCTGAGCTGAGGCGGGAGAACTTGGAGAAGGCAGCAGGCGCAGGAGTCGGGAGAAGAATTCAGTCAGTGGGCGGGCTCTGCCTAGCGCAGCGTGACATCAGAGTGACACATCACGCTCTGGGCCCGCCCACCGTTCTCCTGCCGCTGCTGGCTCCCTCCTGGGTCCTTTGAATCACCGGCTGTAATGCATGATGTCTCTGTCTTTTAAGTACCGCACTCGGCGAGTCGGCACTCGCGCGGCGCACTGCTGTCACATCACAACTCAAGCGGCAGCAAGCGCTCGCCTGCCGCCGGCTCGCCACTGTCTGGCCTGCCGCCTGGGGGACTTAAAGTGTGTGACTCCGGCGGTGACCGGTCTCCGGCCCCTGCTGCGCCCTGAGGCTGGAGCCTCCCCAGCCTCTGTGTCGGCCCGGCCCTGCACTGCGGTGTACCAATAGCTATAAATTTTTTGAAGGCCTCAGACTCCACCAGCTTGTATGGTAAAATCTGGCGGGCTAAGAGTTCCGACAAACCAGCTGTCAGATGCCGGGCAAGGGGGTGACTCTGTGACATTGGCTTCTTACGCTCAAACATTTCCTTGACAGACACCTGACTGTGGGCAGATGAGCAGGAACTGCTGAAGGCGAGAGGCGGAGTGGCGGATGGTTGAGAGGGGGCAAGGAGGACAGCAGTGGTTGACGTGGCTGAAGATGCTGGACCAGGAGGAGGATGGCGGCTTTGAGTTTCTGTGCTGCTTGTAATCATGCGTTGATCCCATAGGCATTTGTGATTTGAGATCATGTGCCTTCGCAAAGCACTTGTACCTAGGTGGGTGTTGGACTTCCCACGACTCAGTTTCTTTTGGCACAGGTTGCAAATGGCATCGCTGTTATCAGAGGCAGACACACAAAAAAATGCCACACTGCTGAGCTTTGCAATGACGGCATTCTGGTGGTGGCAACAGCATGCGTTGATTGGCGTGCTGTCTAGCTGACCCCGGGTGCCGATACATGCTGTCTGACTGTGCCACTAGCTCCTTGCGACGAACTCCCCCTGCTTCCAACTCGTCTCTTCCTCGTCTCTGTCTCCCCATCTGAACTTTCCCCCTGTTCTTCTTCTCTTCGAGCGGGCACCCACGTGACATCCACGGACACATCGTATCTGACAACTCAGCAAAGGAAGCAGCAGCGGGTACAACATCATAATCATCACACCGTACGACCATGTATGTAATGCTGCCTGACTGAGACATATCCCTGTTATCTACATCCTCTGGCAATAATGTTTGCGCATCACTTATTTCTTCCAACTGATGTGTAAATAACTCCTCTGACAGATCAAGTGAAGCAGCTGTGGTGCTAGTGTTGGTGGTGGCGGCAGGTGGGCGAGTGGTAACTTGAGAGGTGCCCGAAGCTGAGCTGGAGGAGGATGGTGCGTCAAGGTTCCAAGCGGAAGCTGTAGAAGATTGGGTGTCCTGTGTTAGCCAGTCAACTATGTCCTCAGAACTTTTTGAGTACAGGGTACGTGGCCTCTGAACACTGGGCATTATTCTAGGGCCAAAGGGAATCACAGCACCACGACCACGACGGCCCCTGCGGGGTGGCCTGCCTCTGCCTGTCATTTTTTTTTTAGATTAGTTGTACTATGCGTGCAAGCTACTGTGACACCAGATATGAGTGGTGGCACTGTGCACTGGCAGTAGTTGGCACAGTACACACTGTAGGCCTAACACACACGCTTGCAGGCAACTAACTGCAATTATATTACAGTCAAAAAAGTGTTGTTGTTTTTTTTTATGTAATCTACTGTGACACCAGATATTGGTGGCACTGTGCACTGGCAGTAGTTGGCACAGTACACACTGTAGGCCTAAAACACACACTTGCAGGCAACTAACTGCAATTATATTACAGTCAAAAAAGTGTTTTGTTTTTTTAAATGTAATCTACTATGACACCAGATATGAGTGGCACTAGTGGCACTGTGCACTGGCAGTAGTTGGCACAGTACACACTGTAGGCCTAACACACATGCTTGCAGGCAACTAACTGCAATTATATTACAGTCAAAAAAGTGTGTTTTAAAAAAAAAAAGTAATCTACTGTGACACCAGATATGAGTGGCACTGGTGGCACTGTGCACTGGCAGTAGTTGGCACAGTACACACTGTAGGCCCAACACACACGCTTGCAGGCAACTAACTGCAATTATATTACAGTCAAAAAAGTGTTTTGTTTTTTTAAATGTAATCTACTGTGACACCAGATATGAGTGTGCACTGGCAGTAGTTGGCACAGTCCTGACACACACGCTTGCAGGCAACTAACTGCAATTATATTACAGTCAAAAAGTTTTTTTTTTTTTTATTGTAATCTACTGTGACACCAGATATGAGTGGCACTGGTGGCACTGTGCACTGGCAGTAGTTGGCACAGTACACACTGTAGGCCTAACACACACGTTTGCAGGCAACTAACTGCAATTATATTACAGTCAAAAAATATTATTTTTTTTTTATGCCAGCTACTGCGACACCAGATATGAGTGGTGGCACTGGGCAAGTGGGCACAGTATACGCTGTGCCTGACACACACGCTGGCAGGCAACTGCAATTAGATTACAGAGGAAAAAGAAAAAAAAAGCAGACTGATGTACTAGCTTTAAAAAGGGCTTTTTGGGGTGCTGTCAGGATGCTGTCCTCACTAAGACTGCAGCTTCCGAATGGATCTAAGATGGATGCTGTCCTTGCTTTTTGCTAGGAGGTGGGAGGGTCTGGGAGGGAGGGTATGCTGCTGATTGGCTGGAATGTGTCTCCTGACTGTGAGGTACAGGGTCAAAGTTTGCTCAATGATGACGTATAGGGGGCGGACCGAACATCGCATATGTTCGCCCGCCACGGCGAACGCGAACAAGCGATGTTCGCCGGGAACTGTTCGCCGGCAAATCGTTCGGGACATCTCTACCTGTGTCCCCAACAGGTTAAGTTTATGTCGGGCGTTTCAGCCATGGAAGGTGGATCAAGAATAGCAAATCAATTTTAAAAATATCTTCTTTTATAAGCAATACTGTGGGCTCCGCACTTACCACAAATTTGTATAGATCAATTCACAATATAATCTACACTCTTTTTTAAAAATATGTCCTAAGAAGTTTTTTTCCTTTTAACATTAGAAAAATAATACAATACAAGTCTATACTACAGGGCGAGTCAAAATTCTCAGGACACCCTTTTATTTCAGAAACAAAAGGGAAAATGAAATATCTGAATACCCCAGTGAGTAATGGTTGAGGGTATGGAATATGGCTGCCATCTTGAAAGGTGCCATATTGGATCAAGGGCAAATTTTTCCAATGGGAAGGAGGTCATATAGCATATCAAAACAGACCAGAATGTTCTTAGAAATCAATTGCCGCAATCACATATGCAATGTCTCTTGTGGTTCAAAAGTTATCAACACAGAAACTATTAAACTTCAAAGTACAAAGTTCTGTGTTCAGCACCAGGGACAGCACATTGAATATATCAAATAGTTGTGCATCACAGGGAACTTCCCAGTTGTTGCAAATTTCTGTGTTGATAACTTTTGCAATCGATTTCTGAGACAATTCTGGTCTTCTTTGATATGCTACCCCCACCCTCTTGCCACTGAAAAGAAATTGGCCTTGATCCAATATGGCAGCTTTCAAGATTGCGGCCATGATAGGCCCCCTCACCCATTTCTTTCCTGGAGTATTAAGATATAAAATTTTTCCTTTAGTTTCTGAAATCAAAGGTTGCCCTGAGACTTTTGACTCACCCTGTACATGTTCGTACATTTTAATGCCATAAATATAATTAAACATTCCCTATTAAACAGCCTTTCATGCCAAAATATAGCCAAGTAACCAACAGAATTCTTCAGCTAGTTGCTAGTAAATAAATCCTGTTATCACAATGATATATTACAAAAGGATAAGAGCATCAATCCAGCAAACAAATTGCTTCAAAGTATCCATAACACTTTCTAACAGTAACTATTATGTTTAACAGATAAGAGCTTGCGCAAAATAACTAAGCTAAATTATGAGCGCATTAAAGGGTAATATAATTACTATATTGATTATAATGGAGCTCCATTTTCATATTGTTTTATTTTCCATGATCTTTTTCACGGCTAATATATGCATAGTTGCATGTGGGAGCTGTATAAGAAAAGATGCATAATGCAGTGAAAATGAGAGTTACTTAGTTTGCTGTCAACATGACTGCTAGTTTATACTCCGGATAGGAAAGGATTGAAATGCATTAACCTTGCATATTTCTTAAGTAATACACTTCTGTGTTCACTTAATTGCAATAGCTTATACCCATTAATACTGTCTTAACTCGGTTAGGAGAAAAGTCACAGGTTGCAGTGGTTTACATTTGCAACAAACCTAAAGAGCTTTTTGACTGTGTGTCTGCATGTATGACTGGAATATATTATGAACCCCATTGGGACAGAGATTGATGTGGGTGAATTTAACAAGCAATGTCATATAATGTCGTTGTGCAGGAAATAAATAACAATAAATCTCAGTAAGGTCTAAACTATCTCCCTGTTACTCCTCTGCCTCTCCCTTATGCCAATCCCTTCACTGGCTCCCCATTTCCCAGTGAAGACAGTTTAAATTACTAACAAATACATATAAGGCCGTCCACAAGCTGTCCCCTTAATACATCTCTGAGCTACTTTCCCTTTACAACCCCACACGTAATCTCCAATCCTCACAAGACCTGCTTCTCTCCTCTCATCTTATTACCTTTTCCCACAACCGCCTCCAAGATTTTTCCCATGCACCCCCTATACACTGGAACTATCTACACCAACATATCAGACTCTCACAGTGGAAACCTTCAGAAGAAACCTGAAAGAAAAAAAACCTTCTTCAAACAAGCCTACAACCTACGGTAACCCTGCTGCTGCAATACCGTCATGACCAGTTTTACCCTCACCTACTGTATCTTTACCCCATCCCTTCTAGATTGTAATCCCTCGTACCAGTTTGTAACTTATCTTGTTCTATATGAATCCCTTTTCATATGTATGTCCACCCTTTTTCATATGTTGTCGGGGATATAAAGCAAATGGCTTCATATAAAAGAAAGCATCAAAGGAAAAATCTCAAAGGGTATTAATCCTCGAGGTGGACATATAAAACCCCTCAAAAAGAGATTGTTGTTAATTTAATTATGTTGTAAATCATGGTACAAGCGTCTATGCAAAAAATAAATGATTTATTATACCATTATTCAGAATACAAATGAAACTTAATGAATATAAAAGTCAATAAAATGAAATAACACAAAGTGATATGCAGTACCCTAAATTCACCACTAGGTGGCTTTAACACCATGACCAACGTATACACGATACCTCTCAAACATAAAAATGTAATACAACCGTCTCGACAACAATTATTAGATATAAAACAATGATAAGGACAGTAGTATTGCTATACAACTTATAAATTATCAAGCTTGATATGGCTATGGAATGAGTATTCCAATCAGAGATTCCCTCTGATATTAAAATTAGGTCTCTTATTCAGTAATATGCATCTTTACTGAATAGTGATAATATTGATGTAGCACATCTAACATCCATCTGCAATAAAGTGGGATTTTCCTAAATATCAGACTAATTAATTCAATCAATACTACATATAATGAAATTATAAGTTACCCGAGAGTGCAGTTAATATGCAGAGTCTAAGGGGAGTCAGCTTTGTTTCTCAGTGTTTCTGTCATCTGTTGCTCCCTGTTGTTCTTTCCTGTTGCTCTTTTTTCTTGTTGTTCCCCTTTCCCTCGTGTGTGTGGTTTATGATCACAAACTTATTAGGCTAGGCATGTACATATGATAATGACTGTGACATCACTGTATTACCCAAAATGCATTTCTGCTGTTGGTGTAATGTTACTCATTTAACCCTAGTGACACTATTACCTAAGCTTTTAGCATAATTCTGGTAAGGGTTAAATATCCAAGTATGACTTTATCTCACATTCTATACACATGACCTTTGGAACCTTAAATTAGAGCTGAGGGATACATTTTGACAATATGCCAATTAAAACACAGACTTTTGGGCACCATTTAGACTTTTCCCATACTTTTAGATTTATGATAAATAATATAATGAACACTGTACTCTTACAGATATCTGTGCCTCCTCTGCCTCTTCAATGGGTGATTGATGGTTAGTTAAAATAACACATCTTACCCTAGACAGAGACACATTAACAAAGTCCACACTTTAAATTTGTGCTTTAGGAGTATATGAGTTTCTAGTGATAAATATATATATGATGACAAATACATAAATGTCCTTAATAATACGTAACAATATAAAACAATACATACTGTAGGTCCTATTGATTTTCTTATACAAACAAAATTAAGGTTGATTATACATATAAATATACATCACAGATTTTCTGCTTCATTAATAGATACCAAACTGTAGAGGTAATTAGTACCAGCTACTTCTAAGGAATATCCTTATCTAAGTCATAAATCCATAATGAGACAAGAATGCCTCTTCCCAGACTGGTACATGAACTGTCCTTTCCATGAACCTCTCTCGGCCATCTTTGATATACATAACATATAACTATATGGCCTCTTATGGGTCTAATCAAATCCACTGTAATTAGGATATTTTGATATAAATGTTATATACTTTTGGAAAAGCACAACAATGTACAACATCATTGAATGAATGGCACTTTAATAAAAAAATAAAAATAAAAGTTGTTTTAACTGGTTAAAGGAGTTGTTCATCCCTGGAGACCTTTTCTTTACCTGCTGTACCTGCATTATTTTTACCATATCTACACTGCTGTGTTCTGGCTCCATTACTTTACCTTGGGCCCCACAAGTCTTGGGTCTCCCCATGTCAACAACTGGTGTGATGTGGGTCATTGGACACATCATGTGACCATTGCAATGACTGGCTGCAGCGGTTATGTGTCACCCATGTATCAGGTTATTGGATCACATGAAAGATCACCTTGACAGTCAATTCTTGGCTGCAGCAGCTGCATGACCCGTGTCAAACCAGATGTTGCCTCAGAAGGAGCCATCTGGGTACTAATTATCTGCATGTGCTTTAAGTCATAGGTAGAGTAACTACTAGAGCAGGATTTTGATGCAGTTGCAGATCATTGACTAAGTAACAGCATGTCATGTCTTCTAAAAGCAGCCATGTACATTCAATAGCTGAGGGGCCCAAAAGTTTTTTAGCCAACCGCTATTTCCCCCAAATCTCTTTAGCTAGGCAGAACTTGTATGTGTGTTCAATAAGGAGAGTGGGGAAAACCGCTGCCATACAGCTCTGACCTCAGCTTATCGCTAGAGAGAATAAAAGGATTGAACGAAAACATTCACTTCACCCGATCCTTCTCTCCCCTAACATCATCTGTTGGTGGAGAGTGAAGAGCTCTCCAAACACATTGCACTGTTGACCAATCAACCCTTATGAGCAGGTTCAGTCAACAATACACCAATGTGTATGGGTGGCCTTAAGACCAGCAGAGTATGTTGTGCCTTAAAAGAGATATGGACTTATGGGACAGGATCATGACTGCAGAGTTGTGGAATAGTCACCTCAGAAGCTGATTTTAGTAATAATTGGTGGATTCAAGAAAGGTTTAGATAATTATAACATAAACACTTATGTATATGCGCTGTATAAAACTCTTGTTTTTACGTTGATCCAGTCTGATCATCACTTGGGATTAAAAATGTTATATTTCTTTTTAGTTTTTAGGGAAGGTTGGCTCATGCCTCATATATTACCAATGTACATTTGTAAGAAAAAGTAACTGAACATTTTAGTATTACCTGGATTTCTGTATTGATTACTGATGGATCATTGCAACAACAAAATGACTCAAACACACAATTAAGCAAACTAAAGAATGGTGGAAAACGAAGAATGGCCAAGTCACAATCCTGACCTTAACCCTATCGAGATGCTGTGGTGTGATCTTAAGAGGAATGTGTATGCAAGAGGTCTTAAATATTGATAAACTGAAAAACCTTTGCAGGGAGGAATAGAACAAAAATGTCTTTGATGTTGTGCAAATCTTTATTGCAGCTTCAAGAAACGCTTGGTGGAGGTGATTGGTGCTAAAGGGGATCTACATCATGTTAAATTCAAGGGTATACTTACTTTTTCTCCGTATACTGTTGCAGTTTACTCAATGCACTCCACAAAAGAGATGAATGGCACAACTGTTTGTGTGTTATTATTGATTGTCTATAATTGTGATTTAGATAAAAATAAGACCCAGGAGCGTACACAGATCTCATAGGACCCTATATCAAAACTTAGTATGGACCCCTTGAATCTAGTTTCCATATGTACATGCATCAATCACTCCCAGACAATGCAGAACTTGCTCAATGCCCCTGATTTCTTAAATTTACATTGTTTTTTATTTTATTTTTTATAATCAAGTTAACAAGACAGGCATAGCAAAGCTGGAGGACGGCAACTAAAGTAATACCTGGAATGGGTGGACTACAGTATCCAGAAAGATTATCAAAATTGTCGTTATTCAGTGTAGAAAAAAGACTATTAAGGGGAGATCTAATAACTATGTATAAATATATCAGGGTTCAGTGCAGAGATCTCTCCCATCATCTATTTATCCACAGGACTGTGACTGTAACGAAGGGACATCCTCAGCGTCTGGAGGAAAGAAGGTTTGTACACAAACATAGAAGAGGATTCTTTACGGTAAGAGCAGTGAGACTATGGAACTCTCTGCCTGAGGAGGTGGTGATGGTGAGTTCACTAAAGGAGTTCAAGAGGGGCCTGGATGTATTTCTGGAGTGTAATAATATTACACTTACAGCTATTAGATTTCTGGAGAGGTTGTTGATACAGGGAGTATTCTGACTGTCTGATTGGAGTTAGGAAGGATTTTTTTCCCCTAAAATGAGAAAAATTGGCTTCTACCTCACAGGATTTTTTAAACGTCCCCTGAATCAACTTGCAGGATAACAGACTGAACTGGATGGACAGATGTACAGGGTATTTTTTCAGCTTTACAAACTATGTAAGTGGAAGAAATTTTAATAAATACAAACTATAATAAAACAAAAGGTTGCATTTGGCTTCACCCACTTTATCTGACTTTTATGTTGGAAAAAGTGAAACAGGTGCTTCAAATACAGTGGGGAAAATAAGTATTTGATACACTGGCAATTTTGCAAGTTTTGCCACTTACACAAAATGGAGAGGTCTGTAATTTTTATTGTAGGTACACTTCAACTGTGAGAGACAGAATGTAAAAAAAAATCCAGAAAATCACATTGAATGATTTTTAAATAATTTATTTTCTGTTGAATAGACAGGAATGTATAATGATTGCGATAGGAGATTACAATGCGGTCATGGATCCACTCAGAGACAGAATGTCTAGCGGTGGGGGAAGAATACAAAATGTAGATTTGTTTAAAATGGCCTTGGAACTTAACTGGATTGACGTTTGGCGCTATTTAAATCCAGAACAAACAATGTACTCTTGTTACTCTAAAACACACCAAACGTGGTCAAGAATAGATATGGTTCTAGGAAATAAAAACTTAATGACCCAGAGTAAGATTAAGATAAAGTACATGCCTATGGCTCTATTCGATCACAGTGCAGTGGTAATGGATCTGGACCTGAATAAGAAGCAATATCCGCCTCTGTTTAAATTTAATCCCTACTGGTTATCACTTATCCCTGATAAAGAGAGTATAGTGTTGGAGTTAAAAACTTTTTTTGAGGAGAATAACGGCTCTACCACTAGACATATAGTATGGACACCGCTAAGGCATATTTGAGAGGATGCTTGTTTAAAAGGGTGAACTACCATAAAAAAATTACTAAAGGAAAACGGGAATTATTGGAAAAAAGTTAGAAGAGGCAAGACTCAAATGTATAGCGAATCCCACAGGGAATAATAAAAAGAAATGGGAAGAGGAAGACGAAAAGTTAAAAATACACTATATGGATAAAACAAGGAAGGAACTATTCTTTCAAGGGTTTCAGTTAGCATCAGAGGGAGAAAAGGTTGGAAAAATTTTAGCAGGAATAGTGAAAAATCAGAGAGGGAGATCATGGATAGGGGCAATTAGGGATAAAAGAGGTGAAATAACTAGCTCACCTGATGGAATGAAAAAGGTCCTTGAGGATTATTTTGAGGAACTTTATAGGTCCAGGGTGCAATATACAAAAAAAGACCTTGATGATTTTTTTAGACCATATTGCGTTAATAGAGATAACTAAAGCACAAAAAGGATTATTTGGATAAAGAAATATCCAGCTTAGAAATAATAGAGGTTTTAGGTCAAGTGAAACCTGTAAAATCCCCGGGGAGCGATGGACTCCCCTTTGAAATATATCAGAGTTTTTCGCAGGTGCTAATACCAGAATTAAGAGCGACATTGTTTGAGGCTCAAAAAACAGGTGAGTTACCAGAGTCAATGAAAGAGGCAATTATAACCTTAATTCCAAAAAAGGGTAAAGATCAATTAGATCCTGCCTCATATAGACCAATATCCTTGCTGGACACGGACGTTAAAATTCTGGCAAAGGCTTTGGCAGGTAGGCTCGCTAAAGTAATTAATGGCATAATACAAGAAGATCAGACAGGTTTTATACCCGGAAGATCAATATACTCAAATATCAGAAGATTGTACCTTAACATTGAAGATAATAAAACAGAACTTGATGAAAAAGCAATACTCTCACTGGATGCGCAAAAGGCTTTTGATTGCATTGAATGGGACTATTTATGGGCAGTTCTAAAAAGGGTTGGTATAGGGGAGGGATTTATAGCATGGATTCAACTCATGTGGAAAAAATGTCCAGAATAGAATCGAGATGGATTTTTGAACTGGACAATCTTATACCACACGGCCTAAATGCCGAATTAGATATTTTTGGCTTTCTGTAAAATATGAGTGCTCTGGGGTGGATGCCTCCCACCGATGCGTGGTCGGGTTGTATATTAGCTACGTACGTCCGACCGCGCCTCGGTGGAAGGCACCCACTTTTATTCAACCACAACCTCACATCCATCCAACCTTACAAGTTTCTCCTTTTAGACTTATCTACTTCGTCTCATCTACTGCTATATGTCTATAAATAAACTAAAATGTAGTGATTATCACTTTTTAAGAAGTAATTTTTATATTCATTTATATATTTTAACTTAAGTGAATTTTAATGGTATAAGGAAAGCAAATAATATCAAATCCTTCACCCAAAAGATTAAGGGTGAATTTTCAGCAGCTTTTCTGAAAAAAAACATAGGTACACAAAAAACGCATGAAAACCGCACCTGCGTTTTTTTTTTTTTCAGAAACAGTAAGATTTTTGATGTAGTATACCTATGGAAGAAACGGAAGTGCCATTTTCTGATTAATTTCATTTTAATTCTATTTTTTATTGATTTAATTGATTATACCACATTGTTATACTCCAGACCAGATCTTGGACACTGTGAAATTTGAATCCCAGTCCAGGACTGGTTTTTGGGACATCTGGAACCAATTAGGAAAGAGGATATAAAAAGGTGGTTTAGTGGGAGCCAGGTCACCACTGAGGAAGAAGTCAGTACCTTTTGGGACTTCGAAACGCGTCTGGATGGAATCTGGACCCCACATTACCACCTTTCCGGCGTACGCAAGGACACTTACAACTCTACCTCCGTTTTAACCTCTCAAGTGACTGATCCGTCCTATATAAAGACTTATGCTTGATAGCTTCCTGGAATGACACAGTTCCACTCTTCACCTAAATTGAAGCTAAGGAGAAGCTGAACACGTGGGACGCTGAAGGAACGGCGACCAAAAGGAAAAAGCCGCACTCAGAGGTTGGAGGTAAGGGAATAAGGCAGCTCGATAATAGGTGGGACGCCACCCAGAGCTAATAATTCCCGAATTTCTACAATTCTACAATTTGACAAATTTAAGAATTGTGTTTCATAAAGTCTAACATTGCGTTATAACATCAAGAATCGCTTATTATTTTACTGACTGAAGAATTGGTGACTATCGAATATCTCAGAGAATTACTAACAAACAGCCTATATAGTGCTGATAACCAATTTTTCTGTGGTGAACTAATCAGAAATTCAGAAAGCACCTACAAGCTGTCTGACATACACATTTATACCTCAAGTGATTTTTATCTTATCGTCATTTGTGATGTTTTATCCTTTTGTTATTTAATTTTTGTACAACTTACGTATCTTGTATGATATTTTAAATCTTTTAACAATTGAGAACTGTTATAGTAGTAGTAATAATAAAGTAATTTGCTTTGAGCAGTCCTCCAGATATTGAGTGCCATATCTTTATTTATTTTCTACAATTTATTAACCTCTTGGTGTTTTTGGAGTTAACACTTAGATAGTGAGCACCTTTTCTATCCTACGGATTGGTAGAGCCACCCCATTCTGTGAACATTGGATTCAACTTATATATTCTAAGCCAACATCCAGGGTGATGGTGGATGGGAGCTTGTCCCTGCCTTTTGCCCTTTACAGGGGCACTAGGCAGGGATGCCCTCTCTCCCTGTTACTATTTGCTATTGCAATAGAACCCTTGGCATGTATGATAAGAAATAGTGGGGACTGTAGGGGGTTCGAATATAGGGACGGAAATGAGAAATTAATAATGTACGCCAATGATATTTTATTGTTTTTACACAACACTGGGGATGAGTTTAACACTGTAATAGATATAATAGAAAAGTTTTTTTTTTTTTCAGGTTTAAAGATAAATTGGGGGAAATCCAACATGATGCTATTAGGGAAAGGGATATCACAGAATGCTTCAAGGGTGCATGTGCTTGGGCAACACAAGAGTTTTAAATATCTCTGTATTCAGATTTCGAGAAATATACAAGATTATGAAAAATTAAATGTAGTCCCTTTAATAAAAGAACTTAGAACCAAAATACATATCTGGAAAAAACTACCAATGTCAATTCAGGGCCGGGGGAATTTAATAAAAATGATCTTTTTACCAAAAATACTGTATGTAGTACAAAATGCCCCAATATGGTTGTCTAAAACTTTTAGGTTGCTGGACAGTCTAATGGGGGAATTTGTTTGGAAAGGTGAGACTCCAAGGCTAAGGTGAGAAGTCCTTCAACTCCCAGTAAAAGAAGGTGGATTAGCAGTGCCCAATTGGTTTTTCTATTACTTAATATCACAATATAGTCAGATAAAAGGAAGTTTAGAGGGAGTAACAAGGAGGGAGGAATTATTAAAGATGGGGTGGATTGGGGACACAAATTACTTAGAGGTGTTGGAATCAGGAACATTGGGGAAAAATAATACAGGAAATAGGATAATGAATTTAATGGAATGTATATGGGTGGAACTTAAAACAATAATGGAAATCAAAGGGTATTTGCAGTATACACCCATTTGGAAAAATATGAATTTAAAGGAAATTCAAAGGATTAGGCCTTATATAGACTGGGAAAAAAAGGGGATAAAATACCTGGCTCAAATATTTGAAGGACATAAACTGAAGGACTTAGTTACCTTGGTAAAGGAGTTTGGGATCCACCAAAAGGAAAGCTACAAATATTTACAACTTAAAAATGCCATAAGATCATCAGTCAATCCAAATATATATATCAAAGAACATTCAAATAAAATACATAAATTTACTAATGGAGTGCTTAAAAATTGAATTACGGGAAAAAGATATAGAATTCTGATGGAGATGAAGAAAGAACGGATTATAATATCAGCTAGAGGAAAGTGGGAAAAAGAGATTTTATCTTTCACGGAAGAAAAATGGACTGATGCCCTTGGAAGTTATTTTAAGGTGTCAGAAAGGGCCTCACATAAAATCTCCCAGTTTTTTATCGTCCACAGGTTACATCGATCTCCTTGGGCGTTAAAGAAAATGGGGGTTAGAGTCTCAGATAAGTGTCCAAGATGTATGGGTGAGAGGGCAGACCTTATGCATTGTTTTTGGAGATGTCCTAAATTATTGAGGTATTGGAAAGATATTGTAGACATAACATCAGCATCTTTGGGTATTCAAGTTCCGGAAGACCCTGTCGTCTGTATCTTGGGGGCCGCAGTACATCTTAAACTAAAAAGAGAGGTACAAACGGTATTATGTAAAGTACTGTTTCAGGCTAGACTGCTTATACTCCGAAGATGGGTAAATAAAGATCCTCCTACAGTAGGACAGTGGCAGGAAACAGTACTTAACCTGATTAAACTGGAACAGGCGGCCGAGAGATATAGGGATAGAGACGAAAAAGTTGATAAAATTTGGAGGAAATGGTTGAACCAGGGCCAAGGTGTTTGAGTTTTTGTTTTTGTTTTTCTCTCCCCTCTCTCTCCCTCTCTCTCTCCTCAACTGGGTGGGGTTAAAATGTTAATATGTGAATGATTATTGTGATGACCCGTTGGACGGTCTGATATTGTATATTGTATGTGTTTTCTATAACAATAAACAAAGTTAAAAAAAATAATAATTTTTTTTTCATTTTATTGCATGACATAAGTATTTGATCACCTGCCAACCAGCAAGAATTCAGTTTTTTTTTTAGATTCTGTCTCTCACAGTTGAAGTGTACCTATGGTACACATGACAGACCTCTCCATTCTTTGTAGGTGGGAAAACTTGCAAAATCGCCAGTGTATCAAATACTAATTTTCCCCACTGTATATGGTGCTCATTCAGAACAATGTATTTCTCAATGTATTTACAATGTATTTGATAAATCTCCTGCTTTTTTTCTATTACAAAGCTACGGTATCTGGCTGCCTATTGCCAACACTAGGGGGAGGCACAATGAATAGGAATTAATACAACTACCATGGAAGCTATAATAATATTTTTGCATTGAGCTCCCCCTAATGGTGACTGTGTGAAAATACAGTGTTTACACCCAGAGAAGAGAAGAACAAGTTCTGTGCTGGAGCCTCTCCCCCCGGGCCGCTTAGCAGTTGTGTTGTCTGCCTCTATGGCAGGTATGCCATTGAACTGACCACATTTTATAAGTGATCAATGCAGAAATCCAAGAAATTCCAAAGAGTTCATTAACTTTTTCTTGCAACTGTAAATATACATGTAACTGGACTTAATTTTATGTGAGAGCAATAAGATGTGTTATTTTTTACACTATCTTTGCTCTGATATACTAAATATCAATTTATCTTTTCATATTGCTTGTTTAATTTACACACATTAAATGTTGCCACCTGGTTTCAGGGAGAGATTTGCTTCCTAGAGTCCCCTTGTTAATAACAACTGTATCCATTATTTGAGTGTTACTTATAAGTTAACAGAGATCATTTTCCATTATCTAAATAGCAATGTTTAACAACCTCCGGACCGCCTAATGCACGGATGCGTCCGGAAGGTGGTTGATTCATTCCTCCTGGACGCATCCGTGCGTCATCTCGCGAGACGCGAGATTTCGGTCAGAGCCGGCCCGCGCATGCGCATCGCGGGCCGGCAAAAGTTAAAGTACAAGTTCGTCACCAGCCTGCCAGCAACGATCATTGGCTGGCAGGCTGGCGATTTTCAAAAAAACGAATCACAAGCCGTATAACAGATCATATTAGTAAATATGATCTGTTATATGGGTTGTCTGCTCCTCTGCTGGTCCTTTTCGTCGGTTGGATCCAGCAGAGGAGCAGAGATCACAGTGAGTAGCACCAACACTACACTTTAGCCCCAGATCACCCCCTGCACCCCAATTAACCCTTTGATCACCCCTTTGATCGCCCCTGTCAATCACTAGTGAAAGGAAAAAAGTGATCAGTGTAAACTGTCACTTTTTTTTTTCACTGGTATTGACTGTTAGGTTTTAGGGATAGTTTAGGCCCCTTGGTTAGGTAGTTTAGGGATCATTTAGCGCCCAGCCCACCGCACCGCAGTCACTTATTCGCTGTATAGCGTATCGCTAATCAGCATTTGTACTTTTATAGTATCTGTAAGTGATCAAAACTGATCACGGTCAGATCTATAATAGTATTAGTGTCACCTTAGCTCGCCCTCCACCCAAAACGCAGTGTTTGCCCGATCAGGCCTGATCGGTCGCCCACACGTGCGTTCACCCACGCCCGCCCCACCGCAGTGACAAAAAATATATATTTTTTGATCACTACACATTCACTTTACACGCGCTGCGGCGATAAAAAAAATCAGTTTTGATATTTTTTATCACCCGCAGCGGCCTCCGGTACTTCGCTAGCCTCCCATTTGTAAGACAGGCTTGCTTTTTTTCTTGGGTAGTCTCAGGGAATACCCCTAAATTTAGTTGCCCAAATGTCAAACAGGGGGTATTCTTCTGAAGAGGCCTACAGGATTCTGACCCAGTCGGATGAGGAGTGGGAACCCTCATCTGACGAATCTAGCGGGTCAGAATATGAACCTGTAGAAAGCAGTGGCTCTCTGACCCAAAGTTCGGACGAGGAGGCTGAGGTCCCTGATAGCACCAGGCGTACCCGGCCCCGTGTCGCTAGACCACAGGTTGCGCAGGATCCGCTTCAAGAGCAGCAGAGTGGGGCTGGCGCTGTCGGATCACGTGGTGAGGCATACACCAGCAGCGCAGCCGTTCCTGGACCTAGTACCAGCACTGCCGTACAACATGGTGAAGTAGCGAGCACCAGAAGGGCAGTTGAAGCTGGTACGGTGGCACGTGCAGTAGTTACCCCGTCGCAGCCACCCCACAGACAGGCCCATAGAGCCCCTTGAATCCCTGAGGTGCTGGCAAACCCTGATTGGCAGTCACCAACTTCAGCCGCACCATTAGTTCCCCCTTTCACCGCCCAGTCTGTAGTTCGGGTTGAGACGGCTCAGATCGGTTCGGCCCTGGGATTTTTTGAGCTGTTCTTGACTGCGGAGCTCTTAGACTTAGTTGTGGCAGAAACAAATCGGTATGCCACACATTTTATAACCGCCAACCCGGGAAGCTTTTATGCCCAGCCTTTCCGGTGGAAACCAGTCCAAGTTTCCAAAATTAAAATTTTTCTGGGCCTTCTCCTCAACATGGGTCTAACTAAAAAGCATGAATTGCGGTCATATTGGTCCACGAACCCAATTCATCACATGCCCATGTTCTCTGCTGCTATGTCCAGGACACGAATTGAGACCATCCTGCGTTTCCTGCATTTTAGCGACAACACCACCTCCTGTCCCAGAGGCCACCCTGCTTTTGACCGGCTCCACAAAATTCGGCCCCTCATAGACCATTTCAACCAGAAATTTGCAGATTTGTATACCCCAGAGCAAAAAACATCTGCATAGACGAGTCCCTAATACATTTTACCGGGCGCCTTGGCTTCAAACAATACATCCCAAGCAAGCGCGCCCGGTATGGGGTCAAATTGTATAAGCTCTGTGAAAGGGCCACAGGCTATACCCACAAATTTCGTGTCTATGAGGGAAAAGATCAGACCCTGGAGCCGGTCGGTTGCCCTGACTACCTGGGGAGCAGTGGGAAGACAGTCTGGGACTTGGTGTCACCCTTATTCGGCAAGGGGTACCATCTTTATGTGGACAATTTCTACACAAGTGTGGCCCTCTTTAGGCATTTGTTTCTAGAACAGATTTGCGCCTGTGGCACCGTGCGACCTAGTCGCCGGGGCTTCCCCCAACGGCTCGTTACCACCCGTCTTGCAAGGGGGGAGAGGGCTGCCTTGTATAACAAAGAACTGCTCGCGGTGAAATGGAGAGACAAGCGTGACGTTTACATGCTCTCCTTCATTCACGCAGACACGACAATCCAAATTGAGCGAGCAACCCGTGTCATTGAAAAGCCCCTCTCAGTCCACGACTATAATGCGCTCATGGGAGGGGTGGACTTCAATGACCAGATGTTGTCTCCGTATTTAGTGTCCCGCAGAACCAGACACTGGTATAAGAAGGTGTCTGTATATTTGATTCAATTGGCTCTGTATAATAGTTTTGTTCTCTACAGTAAGGCTGGGAGAACACGATCCTTCCTCAAATTCCAGGAAGAGATCATCGAGAACCTCCTGTATCCAGAAGGTTCCGTGGCCCCATCCACCAGTGTAGTTAGCCGTCTACACGAGCGACATTTCCCCAATATCGTTGCCAGTACCTCAACCCAACCGTCACCCCGAAAAAGATGTCGTGTCTGTAGCAGGAGTGGAATAAGGCGTGACACCCGCTATTTCTGTCCTGACTGTCCTGACCACATCTGATTAGGGATCACATCTCACCAGGACAGGCACACAGGGCTATTAGGGCCCATTCACTCACAGCTGCTGCAAACGTCTCCTTTTACCTGGGACAAAGTGCATAATGCACTTCGCCACATCTTTGGGCGATTTGCGCTTTGCACATTGACCCATGGGGAAGGAGAGGTTTGTTCTATAAAGGTAAAATAAAACCAAAAAATAAATAAACACCAGTAAGCAAAAAGGTTAATGTTCAGAAACAAAGTAAAAGTTTATATGTAGTGTTCAAAGTTAATAAAATTATTGAGTTGCGGCCTGGTTTTTTCTTTTTTTTTTTTTTACCTTCCAGGTGGACCAACCGATCGACTAGCTGCAGCACTGATGTGCATTCTGACAGAAGCATTGCGCTGCTGTCAGATTACACGCAAGTCGGTGTATGCGGCGCTGCAAGACGAGATTTCTCCTCTGCAGTAAAAGATACGTTTGCCAAGGCATATGAGCTGAGGAGGTGGCGGTGTTCCTATGCTTTGGCAAACACTTTGTATATAAAAAAAAATAATAAAAAATCCCGGCAATGATTTATTCATCCACATCGATTGATGTGAATGGAGAAATCTGGTTTGCCAGGGCATACGGGCTAAGTGGGTATGGATGTTGGGCGGAGCTCCTATGTCCTGGCAGACGCCTTTCCCCTCCTTTTTTTTTTTGGCAGAGATTTTTTCATCCACATTGATCGATGCGAATGAAGAAATCTGTGCCGTTCATTTTTTTCTTTCAGCCCAGAGGCTGAACGAAAAAAAAAAATCTCATTACCTGTATGCTCAATATAAGGAGAATAGCAGAAACTCCTAATGCTGGCCATACATGTAATGATTGCGGAGACCCTCAAATGCCAGGGCAGTACAAACACCCCACAACTGACCCCATTTTGGAAAGAAGACACCCCAAGGTATTCGCTGAGGGGCATATTGAGTCCATGAAAGATTTATATTTTTGTCCCAAGTTAGCGGAAAGTGAGACTTTGTGAGAAAAAAATAAAATATCAATTTCCGCTAACTTATGGCCAAAATTTTTTTTTCTATGAACTCGCCAGGCCCCTCATTGAATACCTTGGGGTGTCTTCTTTCCAAAATGGGGTCACATGTGGGGTATTTATACTGCCCTGGCTTTTTAGGGGCCCTAAAGCATGAGAAGAAGTCTGGGATCCAAATGTCTAAAAATGCCCTCCTAAAAAGAATTTGGGCACCTTTGCGCATCTAGGCTGCAAAAAAGTGTCGCACATGTGGTATCGCCGTACTCAGGAGAAGTTGGGGAATGTGTTTTGGGTTGTCATTTTACATATACCCATGCTGGGTGAGAGAAATATCTTGGTCAAATGCCAACTTTGTATAAAAAAAATGGGAAAAGTTCCCAAAAACTTCTTACCACACATTTGGGCCCCTAGAATGCCAGGGCAGTATAACTACCCCACAAGTGACCCCATTTTGGAAAGAAGACACCCCAAGGTATTCGCTGATGGGCATAGTGAGTTCATGGAAGTTTTTATTTTTTGTCACAAGTTAGTGGAATATGAGACTTTGTAAGAAAAAAAAAAATCATCATTTTCCGCTAACTTGTGACAAAAAATAAAAACTTCTAGGAACTCGCCATGCCCCTCACAGAATACCTTGGGGTGTCTTCTTTCCAAAATGGGGTCACTTGTGGGGTAGTTATACTGCCCTGGCATTCTAGGGGCTCAAATGTGTGGTAAGAAGTTTGAAATCAAAATGTGTAAAAAATGACCGGTAAAATCCAAAAGGTGCTCTTTGAAATGTGGGCACCTTTACCCACCTAGGCTGCAAAAAAGTGTCACACATCTGGTATCCCCGTACTCAGGAGAAGTTGGACAATGTGTTTTGGTGTGTCATTTTACATATACCCATGCTGGGTGAGAGAAATATCTTGGCAAAAGACAACTTTTCCAATTTTTTTTATACAAAGTTGGCATTTGACCAAGATATTTATCTCACCCAGCATGGGTATATGTAAAATGACACCCCAAAACACATTGCCCAACTTCTCCTGAGTACGGCAATACCACATGTGTGACACTTTTTTGCTGCCTAGGTGGGCAAAGGGGCCTACATTCCAAAGAGCACCTTTCGGATTTCACCGGTCATTTTTTACACATTTTGATTTCAAACTTCTTACCACACATTTGGGCCCCTAGAATGCCACAAGTGACCCCATTTTGGAAAGAAGACACCCCAAGGTATTTGCTGATGGGCATAGTGAGTTCATGGAAGTTTTTATTTTTTGTCACAAGTTAGTGGAATATGAGACTTTGTAAGAAAAAAATAAATAAAAAAAAATCATCATTTTCCACTAACTTGTGACAAAAAATAAAAAGTTCTATGAACTCACTATGCCCATCAGCGAATACCTTAGGGTGTCTACTTTCCGAAATGGGGTCATTTGTGGGGTGTTTGTACTGTCTGGGCATTGTAGAACCTCAGGAAACATGACAGGTGCTCAGAAAGTCAGAGCTGCTTCAAAAAGCAGAAATTCACATTTTTGTACCATAGTTTGTAAACGCTATAACTTTTACCCAAACCATTTTTTTTTTTACCCAAACATTTTCTTTTTATCAAAGACATGTAGAACAAAAAATTTAGAGAAAAATTTATATATGGATGTCATTTTTTTTGCTAAATTTTACAACTGAAAGTGAAAAATGTCATTTTTTTGCAAAAAAATCGTTAAATTTTGATTAATAACAAAAAAAGTAAAAATGTCAGCAGCAATGAAATACCACCAAATGAAAGCTCTATTAGTGAGAAGAAAAGGAGGTAAAATTCATTTGGGTGGTAAGTTGCATGACCGAGCAATAAACGGTCAAAGTAGTGTAGGTCAGAAGTGTAAAAAGTGGCCTGGTCATTAAGGGTGTTTAAGCTATAGGGGCTGAGGTGGTTAAATGTCCCTTACTTCCAGATACTAAACAACTGAAATTGCCCTAAAAAGGCTAGCCACTAGATTTATTGTCCTCAAAGGGATATAAATGTTTTTTTCTCTCTCTATAAGCAATCCTTATGCTACGTCTGCAGTACGGCTCCCTAGCTTAATCACAAATTATGTTTTCTAAAACTTGGGTGGAGCGAGCAATAGTTAGGTTGTCTAACGCGCCTATACGCGGTCCTAGCCATTTTCAGATCAAACTTTGCATTCTACAAACCATAGGAACAGGGTTTAGTCAGGAGTAATTTACAATACTTTATATATTTCCATCACTGTACAGAGTTTTGTATTGTATGTTTTGCACCGTGGCAGTAAAGCAGAGCAAATGGAGAAAACCCACACGAACATAGGGACAACACACAAACTTCATGTAGATGTTGCCATTGGTTAGATTTAAACCCAGTTGGAAAGAAAAATTCCTAACCACTGGGCCACCATGCTACCCAATAGTCTATAACTTCTGTAAAGTGGGCAATATAAAAGACTTAGGCTACTTTCACACTAGCGTTCGGGGCTCCGCTTGTGAGTTCCGTTTGAAGGCTCTCACAAGCGGCCCCGAACTGATCCGTCCAGCCCTAATGCATTCTGAGTGAATGCGGATCCGCTCAGAATGCATCAGTCTGGCACCGTTTGTCCTCCGCTCCGCTCAGCAGGCGGACCCCTGAACGCAGCTTGCAGCGTTCGGGTGTCCGCCTGGCCGTGCGGAGGCAAACGGATCCGTCCAGACTTAGGCTACTTTCACACTTGCGCTTGATCGGATCCGTTCTGAACGGATCCGATCATATTAATGCAGACGGAGGCTCCGTTCAGTACGGATCCGTCTGCATTAATAACTTAGAAAAATTTCTAAGTGGGAAAGTAGCCTGAGCGGATCCGTTCAGACTTTCAATGTAAAGTCAATGGGGGACGGATCCGCTTGAAGATTGAGCCATATGGTGTCATCTTCAAGCGGATCCGTTCCCATTGACTTACATTGTAAGTCTGGACGGATCCGCACGCCTCCGCACGGCCAGGCGGACACCCGAACGCTGCAAGCAGCGTTCAGCTGTCCGCCTGGCCGTGCGGAGGCGAGCGGAGCGGAGGCTGAACGCCGCCAGACTGATGCAGTCTGAGCGGATCCGCATCCATTCAGACTGCATCAGGGCTGGACGGAAGCGTTCTGCTCCGCTCGTGAGCCCCTTCAAACGGAGCTCACGAGCGGACAGCAGAACGCTAGTGTGAAAGTAGCCTTACAATTAGGCTACTTTCACACTAGCGTTCGGAGTGGATCCGTCTGATGTTTCATCAGACGGATAAGCTCCGATAATGCAGACGTTCGCATCCGTTCAGAACGGATGCGTCTGCATTAAAACTTAGAAAATTTTCTAAGTGTGAAAGTTGTCTGAGCGGATCCGTTCAGACTTTACATTGTAAGTCAATGGGGAATGGATCCGCTTGAAGATTGAGCCATATGGTGTCATCTTCAAGCGGATCCGCCCCCATTGACTTACATTGTAAGGCTACTTTCACACTAGCGTTCTGCTGTCCGCTCGTGAGCTCCGTTTGAAGGGGCTCACGAGCGGAGCAGAACGCTTCCGTCCAGCCCTGATGCAGTCTGAATGGATGCGGATCCGCTCAGACTGCATCAGTCTGGCGGCGTTCAGCCTCCGCTCCGCTCGCCTCCGCACGGCCAGGCGGACAGCTGAACGCTGCTTGCAGCGTTCGGGTGTCCGCCTGGCCGTGCGGAGGCGTGCGGAGGCGTGCGGATCCGTCCAGACTTACAATGTAAGTCAATGGGAACGGATCCGCTTGAAGATGACACCATATGGCTCAATCTTCAAGCGGATCCGTCCCCCATTGACTTTACATTGAAAGTCTGAACGGATCCGCTCAGGCTACTTTCGCACTTAGAAATTTTTCTAAGTTATTAATGCAGACGGATCCGTACTGAACGGAGCCTCCGTCTGCATTAATATGATCGGATCCGTTCAGAACGGATCCGATCAAGCGCAAGTGTGAAAGTAGCCTTAGTCTGGATGGATCCGCTCGCCTCCGCACGGCCAGGCGGACACCCGAACGCTGCAAGCAGCATTCAGGTGTCCGCTCACTGAGCGGAGCGGAGGCTGAACGCTGGCAGGCGGATGCATTCTCAGTGGATCCGTCTCCACTGAGAATGCATTGGGGCCAGACGGATGCGTTCGGGACCGCTCGTGAGCCCCTTCAAACGGAGCGCACGAGCGGACACTCGAACGCTAGTGTGAAAGTAGCCTTACATAGATCATAATATTACATAAATGCACAAAAAGGGTTAACCATTTTCCTACCAAGGACGTATTTCATATGTTCATGCAGGGTCGCACTTCAGTAACTAAGGAGGTACAGTACAGACCAAAAGTTTGGACACACCTTCTCATTCAAAGAGTTTTCTTTATTTTCATGACTATGAAGGCATCAAAACTATGAATTAACACATGTGGAATTATATACATAACAAACAAGTGTGAAACAACTGACAATATGTCATATTCTAGGTTCTTCAAAGTAGCCACCTTTTGCTTGGATTACTGCTTTGCACACTCTTGGCATTCTCTTGATGAGCTTCAAGAGGTAGTCCCCTGAAATGGTCTTCCAACAGTCTTGAAGGAGTTCCCAGAGATGCTTAGCACTTGTTGGCCCTTTTGCCTTCACTCTGCGGTCCAGCTCACCCCAAACCATCTCGATTGGGTTCAGGTCCGGTGACTGTGGAGGCCAGGTCATCTGGCGCAGCACCCCATCACTCTCCTTCATGGTCAAATAGCCCTTACTTTCAAAGTTTTCCCAATTTTTCGGCTGACTGACTGACCTTCATTTCTTAAAGTAATGATAGCCACTCGTTTTTCTTGCCATAATACAAATTCTAACAGTCTATTCAGTAGGACTATCAGCTGTGTATCCACCTGACTTCTCCTCAACGCAACTGATGGTCCCAACCCCATTTATAAGGCAAGAAATACCACTTATTAAACCTGACAGGGCACACCTGTGAAGTGAAAACCATTTCAGGGGACTACCTCTTGAAGCTCATCAAGAGAATGCCAAGAGTGTGCAAAGCAGTAATCAAAGCAAAAGGTGGCTACTTTGAAGAACCTAGAATATGACATATTTTCAGTTGTTTCACACTTGTTTGTTATGTATATAATTCCACATGTGTTAATTCATAGTTTTGATGTCTTCAGTGTGAATCTACAATTTTCATAGTCATGAAAATAAAGAAAACTCTTTGAATGAGAAGGTGTGTCCAAACTTTTAGTCTGTACTGTATATCATAGGTCCTTACTACTGACAGATGTTTTTCAGCTATATAACAGCTAAAGATACTATCCAAGGCTTGTTTTAAAGCTTTAAGACAAGACCAGGATTGCAGCACCAGCCCCAGTACATATGGAGTTACAGCGTTTAGAAATGGATCTCAGTCAGGGCTGGGTATATATTCTACTTTGACTCCTGAACGGATTTCTAAGGGTTATATCTCCTGCTGTAGAAGTACACAATCACATAGCTACAGGCTATTTTCCTTTCTTGTCCCAGATAATATAATGTAACTTTTAATGATTCGCTTAAAATGAAGTCAGCACATCTATTAACTATTATAAGTGAGCTCTAAACACTGTGGGTTAAAACTAGCTGATGCTCATTATTAGAGCCAGATCACTATGTTATTGAATTGCTTCGTTTTTAGACGGTGGCTGGGAGTGCACTTCCCCACACCACCACTCTAATTAAAGTGCGCTCTGGCACACACTGATCGCTTATAGCATAGCACATATCTGTGTATTAATCAAACACTTGAAGGCACATAAACATAAGGAGGTCAGCAAACAAAAACCTAAGACTGCCACCCAACATGATTCACCAGCTAATCTGGCTTCATCAGGAGTTTGGGCAGCAATGTTTTTTGAGTATTTTAGCTATAGTACCTCTGTTATTTGGTTCCACTCTTACGCCTTGAAAACGGCCTTTGTCCGGCCATTCCTGCTTGGTTTATATTTTTTGGAACCATCTTCCAAGCTGTTCTCCTGAGGATCTTTCACTAACTTCTTTGCTGTACTAATTGTACTATCGGTACAGTTTCACCGGTAAAACATTTCTAAAGCTTGAATAACACCACCTACCCTTGTGAAGAGATGATTTTATGCCTCAGACACCACAGAATGACTACCTCAAACCTCACACTGACTTGATAAAGGGGTCAGTAGCACCCCGAAACGCATTGTCTACAAATAAACTGAAAATTGCTAAACAACCAGTTGTGAAAGTGCTGTCCACACATTCGACCTATAGGTCCAGAGTTCTTTCATTTTCTAATATTTTGAAATGGGAAGGAGTGCATGTGACATTTGTATCTGCTGGAAAATTCAACGAGGAATCCAATTCTATACTTAAATGTGACATATCTTTGTTCCTTTCAAAGTTCTTAACAATTTTCTCTTTGTTACAGTTACAGATTAACACCCAAGGAAAGGAAAAAGACTGTGTTGATCTCTGGGGAAAGCAGTACCTGAGTCATTGCAGGGGATTTTAATGTTCAACACCCTAACAGACCACCCATCTTCATGGCACAAATTGCTTGCCAAATCTTGCCAAATAGGTTCTGTGTTGGATCTGACAAAGAGTAACCAAGCTGCCACAGATAATCCAGCAACATTAGTAGTCCTGACGTCCTTCAGCAAGAACCCCAATCATAGTACCCAGTGTCTGTCACAGGAGTAGGGGGTGAGTCCAACCACCATCAGGCAGAAACTGGTTGCACACAAAAGTCAAAACGCGAGTGTAAAAGTAGCCTTCACAGAAGATGGTCAAGCATTCAAGACCCTAATCTCCCAAAGTAAGGCGGCACTACAATTAGCTTCTCTTGTTCTGGAGAACCACTATGTGAAAGGGGTTATCCAATAATTTGCTGCATCATCTCAAAGAAAACAATCCCAATCAGCATGTTGAATTTGTAGAATGGGTGTCACAGCAATTGCAATGGGAATCAAAATTGGAAGGTCCTACACAGAACCTGTTTGGTGAAATTTGGCAGACAATTTGCCAACTGTGCCACGGCAGATTGGTAGCCCATTAAGGTACCAGCACAATCTCTGTTTTCTCCTCTTATGTTATTCTCACAGTTATATGTTTGTCTGTAACAAAAAGAACATTGTTAATATGTTTGGCAGGAATAAAAGTACATAATATTTAAAATTTGGATTCCTCATCAAATTTTTGATCAGATACATCAGTGAGATGCATTCATTCCCATTAGAAAATATCAACTTGGTTCAGAGATGGCGGCTTTCAAAGTGGCTACCATGTTGAACACCGCCCCTCACAGATATGCCCCCTTACCAACATGCCACACACAGGATGCCGTTTCCAACCATTTATTCAGGTGTTTCCATACTTTTAGACCACCCTGTACATTGTAATCCCATTAGGTCAATTTTAAAACCTAGCAAAGACAGTCCTCTTTACAGTAATAGAGTATTATCCACACCACACTGAGCCTTAAAAATAAGGTCTGTTAGGTTTGTGTTTTGCCAAGGTGTGCTTCGGCATGTTTTCTACATTAACAATCTAATTTGTTTCCTTGACCTCGACTAGCTGTCTGATGCCCATCCTAACCTCTGTCTGATCTCCACTTATGACCAAACTAGATATGTATCAATCTTTGCTTTATCCCTTTATTTTTCTACCAGATTCTCTCATTCTTTGCTAATAGATACTTTTCCGGGGTAGCTACTTACTGATTCCCTGTTGGAAAATCTATGTCTCTTTGCGAGGTTGAAGAACACACAATCTCTTAGACTCTGATCAGTGAATAAACCCTAACTCGAATCCATTAAGCTTTGTTCACATCTGTGTTGGAGGCCTCATTTGCAGACCCCCACCAAAGAAAGTTGACAAAATAGTACAGCATTCTGTTCCAAAGACAGAACAGAAGAATAGAATGCGTAAAAAAGATGTGACCAAAGCTTTAGGTATCACAATTGTTATACATTCATCCCAATGCTAGAGATGTCGCGAACATAAAATTTTCAATTCGCGAACGGCAAACGCGAATTTACGCAAATGATCGCGAATGGGCGAACCGGGCGAACCGCCATAGACTTCAATAGGCAGGCGAATTTTAAAACCCACAGGGACTCTTTCTAGCCACAATAGTGATGGAAAAGTTGTTTCAAGGGGACTAACACCTGGACTGTGGCATGCCGGAGGGGGATCCATGGCAAAACTCCCATGGAAAATTATGTAGTTGACGCAGAGTCAGGTTTTAATCCATAAAGGGCATAAATGACCTAACATTCCTAAATTGTTTGGAATTACGTGCTTTAAAACATCCAGTGTGTGTATACGATCAGGTATGATGTTGTATCGATCAGGTAGTGTAAGGGTTACGCCCACTTCACAGTGACAGACCAAACTCTGACAGACCAAACTCCCTGTTTAACGCACCGCAAACAACTGCAAACAGTCCATTTGCACAACCGCAAACTCCCCATTTGCACAAGGTTGGATACCAAGCTAGCCATGTCCCGTTCCTTGTCCTCACTGACGTCATTGAAGGTCTCTTCCTCAACCCAGCCACGTACAACACCAAGGGTCCCCGAAAGGTGACAACAAGCCCAATGGGACAGATAAACAAAAATGACCCAGGGTATCCCCGGGACGGGTAAGGAACAGTGCCCACCCAGTATAGCCACAGGGGATACACCTAAAGTATAACTCGGTAGAAGCTCCCGAGTGAAACAGCAGAAACAAATAGAAAGAGAGCTCATAGTACCAAAAATATATATAAATTTTATTGGAGCATGTTAAAAATGACAGAAAATAAATAAAAATAGTACATAAGATGCTTTAAAGCAAGGTGATGAGAGCGGAGAACAAGAAAGAGCGCCACCCTGGGGAGAAAAACACATGGATATGGAGATGGAGGAATATGGTAATGAAATGGTGTATAGCATGGGAACAGAGAGTACTGGGCACAGTGCCCAACCCATGAAATTAGTAAGAAGATGATCAAACCATAAAATGCCAGGTAGAGCAAGGTCATCTCATGCACCCCAAATGGCAGAATGCAAACACATGAGAGATGGAAGTATGTTGCATTGAGAAAGGCAAAGTGCAAGTGGACCGAAGGATCACACAGCCAGAGGGGGGCAGCAGGAGACCGAAGCTCACCTGAACAGACCGTGTGCAAAGAGACCCAGGGTGGCGCTACCCCAACGCGCGTTTCGGCGTGCCTTCGTGGTTGGTCTTCCACCTCCTCAAAGCCACCTTCCTCCTCTGACTCCTCTTTTTCAGACTCCTCTCTCTGCGTTGCCGCAGGTCCAGCAATCGACGATGACAAGGCTTCTTCTGGTGGTGATGGTGACCACAACTCTTCCTCTTCATGCTCATCTACGGCCTGATCCAGCACCCTTCGCAGGGCACGCTCCAGAAAAAACCATATGGAATGAGGTCGATGATGTTGCCTTGGGTTTGACTAACCAGGTTTGTCACCTCTGCAAAAGGACGCATGAGCCTACAGCCATTGTGCATGAGGCTGTCCTCTTTTTTGTTAAATTAAAAAAATCTGTTCTTACCAGTTTAATCTCTGTTTTGTCCCCTATCAGGGGCCGGTGTATGGAATAGATTTTAGGAACCGGGAGATGGAAAAAGATGGTTGGTCGGTCCTCTTACCTCCAATTTGGGGCACGGCGCGTGCGCCGTGCAATGTACTGTGCCACCCTATATGAGTGGTGTGTTAAGTGGTACTATTCTTATCAGTTTAATCCCTGTTACGTCCCCTATCAGGGGACGTGTATCGAATAGATTTTAGACAACCGCAAAGAGTTGTCAATAGTTGACACACTCATGACATAAATTTTATTCCTCTATGCATCAATCTTGGTGTAGTGATGACTGTGCTCGTGCGCACGTTTGGGAGATTGCAGGCGATGGCAGTTTTTCAAAGCCTATGATCATGCTGAGTGACCCAGAAAACAATGATTCTGCAGTGTGGGCCCATTGTTGGCCTAATAGGCTTTAATGATCACCTTAGATAATCACAAAGAAAATTAATGTTTTTTCTATGCAAAATTATCCAGCCGATCACTTTTGGTCTGTTCACAATGAAGCAACGACCTTATCATCTGGGGTGTGCTAACATTGCCAACACACTCATAGAGGTGATCGCTTCAGTGTGATACGCAAGCCCTTTCACCGCAACAAGGTAACGATCATGAAGGGGAATTGACACATGTATGTGCCTTTTTTTTTGTTTTGTTTTTGCAGACACAGTGCAGCACCAGAGGCCAGAAAAATTAGGCATGTACACATACCTGAAAAATTAGGTATTGTTTTCCAGGCAGAAAGTGCACTAAAACATTGCGGCTTGAACCCTAGTTGGTGGCGGAGAAGTCACGCAAGTCATGCAGCATGCAGAGATTAAATACAGCAGCGTGTGGACCATTTTTAGCCCAAGGCATCTCATCAGGCCTTTTTTAGTCAAATGCATCCCACACTGTCAGTCCCTTCGTGATCCATGACTCATTCATCTTAATAAAGGTGAGGTAATCTAGACTTTTTTGACCTAGGCGACTTCTCTTCTCAGTGACAATACCTCCTGCTGCGCTGAAGGTCCTTTCTGACAGGACACTTGAAGCGGGGCAGGCCAGAAGTTCTATCGCAAATTGGGATAGCTCAGGCTACAGGTCAAGCCTGCACATCCAGTAGTCAAGGGGTTCATCGCTCCTCAGAGTGTCGATATCTGCAGTTAAGGCGAGGTAGTCTGCTACCTGTCGGTCGAGTCGTTCTCTGAGGGTGGACCCCGAAGGGCTGTGGCGATGCGTAGGACTTAAAAAGCTCCGCTTGTCCTCCATCAACAACACGTGTGTAAAGCGTACTGTCCTTGTTGGCGTGGTCGTGGTAGGAGGAGGATTACTTTCACCTCTTCCCCTGTTAGATTCCCGTTGTGCTGTGACATCACCCTTATACGCTATGTAAAGCATACTTTTTAACTTGTTTTGGAACTGCTGCATCCTTTCCGACTTCCGGTAATTCGGTAACATTTCAGCCACTTTCTGCTTATACCGGGGGTCTAGTAGCGTGGCCACCCAGTACAGGTCGTTCTCCTTCAGCCTTTTTATACAAGGGTCCCTTAACAGGCATGACCGCATGAAAGACCCCATTTGCACAAGGTTGGATGCCGAGCTACTCATGTCCCGTTCCTCGTCCTCACTGATCTCATTGAAGGTCTGTTCTTCCTCCCAGCCACGTACAACACCACGGGTACCAGATAGGTGACAACGAGCACCCTGGGTTTCCTGCTGTGGTTGGTCTTCCTCCTCCTCAAAGCCACATTCCTCCACTGACTCCTCTTCCTCAGACTCCTCTTCCAGCGTTGCCGCAGGTCCAGCAAGCGATGATGATAAGGCTGTTTCTGGTGGTGATGGTGACCACAACTCTTCCTCTTCACGCTCATCTGCGGCCTGATCCAGCACTCTTCGCAGGGAACGCTCCAGGAAGAAAACAAATGGGATGATGTCGCTGATGGTGCCTTCGGTGCGACTGACTAGGTTTGTCACCTCCTCAAAAGGATGCATTACGCATGAGCGTCCAGTAACGTGGCAAAAAAATACCCAGCTCCGCAGAGGCTGTCCTAGCACCCCGGTCATACAAATACTCGTTGACGTTTTTTTCTCGTTGGAGCAGGCGATCGAACATTAGGAGTGTTGAATTCCAACGTGTCGGGCTGTCGCAAATCAAGCGCCTCACTGGCATGTTGTTTCGCCGCTGAATATCGGAAAAGTGCGCCATGGCCGTGTAGGAACGTCTAAAATGGCCACACACCTTCATGCCCTGCTTGAGGACGTCCTGTAAGCCTGGGTACTTATGCACAAAGCGTTGTACGATCAGATTCAACACATGTGCCATGCATGGCACATGTATCAACTTGCCCAAATTCAATGCCGCCAATAAATTGCTTCCGTTGTCACACACCACTTTGCTGATCTCCAGTTAGTGCGGGGTCAACCACTGATCCACCTGTGCGTTCAGGGCGGACAGGAGTGCTGGTCCGGTGTGACTCTCTGCTTTCAGGCAAGTCAACCCCAAGACGGCGTGACCCTGTCATATCCGGGATGTGGAATAGCCCCTAGGGAGCTGGGGGGAAGCAGTTGATGTGGAGCAAGACGCAGCAGCAGAAGAGGACTCAGCCGAGGAGGTTAGCGAAGAGGATGGAGTAGGAGGAGTATAAAAGGTGGCAGCAGGCCTGCCTGCAAGTCGTGGCAGTGTCACCAACTCCTCTGCAGAGCCACACATTCCATGCTTGGCAGCCGTCAGCAGGTTTACCCAATGCGCAGTGTAAGTGATATACCTGCCCTGACCGTGCTTTGCAGACCAGGTATCAGTGGTCAGATGGACTCTTGCCCCAACACTGTGTGCCAGACATGCCATGACTTCCTTTTCCACAATAGAGTACAGGTTGGGGATTGCCTTTTGTGAAAAAAAAATTTGGCCGGGTACCTTCCACTGCGGTGTCCCATTAGCTACAAATTTTTTGAAGGCCTTAGACTCCACCAGCTTGTATGGTAAAATCTGGCAAGCTAAGAGTTCCGACAAGTCAGCTGTCAGACGCCGGGCAAGGGGGTGACTCTGTGACATTGGCTTCTTAAGCTCAAACATTTCCTTGACAGACACCTGACTGTGGGCAGATGAGCAGGAACTGCTGAAGGTGAGAGGCGGAGTGGCCGGTGGTTGAGAGGGGGCAAGGAAGACAGCAGTGGTTGATGTGGCTGATGATGCTGGACCAGGAGGAGGATGGTGGCTTTGAGTTTCTGTGCTGCTTGTACTTATCATGTGTTGATCCCATAGGCGTTTGTGATGTGAGATCATGTGCCATCGCAAAGCAGTTGTACCTAGGTTGGTGTTGGACTTCCCACGACTCAGTTTCTTTTGGCACAGTAATAAATATAACGATACTGCGCTCTGGGACTTTAGGTATATTGAAATTAATGCAGGGGTATCACAGGTTTTTACAATTCAGCACATGGCTATACACTGTTATACAAGTCTATCTGGCTTTGCCAGGATACCTGTAGTGTGGACTCCTGTCTGTATGTTGATCCTCCTGCTTGTAATTTTGTATTTGGTGCGCTGGTGCGTCTTCCTGAAAATCGGAGATTGCCGATTGAATAATTGTTGCTCACCGAATCCTCGATGCTGTATAACAGTGTATACCCATGTGCTGAATTGTAATAACCTGTGATACCCCTGCATTAATTTCAATATACCTAAAGTCCCAGAGCGCAGTATCATTATATTTATTACAGTGCCTTCCCTTATACGGCAGACTTTGCGGTTCTGCTGCAATACCGCTGCCACCACCTAGTACATCCACGGAGCCCCCTTGAAGCGTTATTCAAGTCGTTCTTTTGGCACAGGTTGCAAATGGCATCGCTGTTGTCAGAGGCAGACACACAAAAAAAATGCCACACTGCAGAGCTTTGCAATGACTGCATTCTGGTGGTGGCAACAGCATGCGTTGATTGGCGTGCTGTCTGGCTGACCCCGGGTGCCGATACATGCTGTCTGACTGTGCCACTAGCTCTTTGCGACGACCTCCCCCTGCTTCCAACTCGTCTCCTCCTCCTCCTCTCTGTCTCCCCATCTGAACTTTCCCCCTGTTCTTCTTCTCCACGGACACATCGTCATCATCATCAACCACTTCACTTGTATCTGACAACTCAGCCACGGAAGCAGCAGCGGGTACAACATCATCATCACACCGTACGTCCATGTGTGTAATGCTGCCTGACTGAGACATATCCCTGTTATCTACATCCTCTGGCAATAATGGTTGCGCATCACAAATTTCTTCCAACTGATGTGTAAATAACTCCTCTGACAGATCAAGTGAAGCAGCTGTGGTGCTAGTGTTGGTGGTGGCGGCAGGCGGGTGAGTGGTAACTTGAGAGGTGCCCGAAGATGAGCTGGAGGAGGATGGTGTGTCAAGGTTCCGAGCTGAAGCTGTAGAAGATTGGGTGTCCTGTGTTAGCCAGTCAACTATGTCCTCAGAATTTTTCGAGTTCAGGGTACGTGGCCTCTGAACACTGGGCATTATTCTAGGGCCAAAGGAAATCACAGCACCACGACCACGACGGCCCTGCGTGGTGGCCTGCCTCTGCCTGTAATTTTTTTTTAGATTAGTGGTACTATGCGTGCAAGTTACTGTGCCACCCTATATGAGTGGTGGGCATTGGGAACAGTACAGTCTGTAGGCCTGACACTCACTGGCAGGCAACTGCAATTATATTACAGTGGAAAAATTAAATGAATTTTTAATCTGCAAGGTGCTGTGCCACCCTATATGAGTGGTGGGCAGTGGGCACAGTACAGTCTGTGGGCCTGACACTCACTGGCAGGCAACTGCAATTATATTACAGAGGAAAAATTTTATGACTTTTTTATCTGCAAGGTGCTGTGCCACCCTATATGAGTGGTGGGCAGTGGGCACAGTACAATCTGTTGGCCTGACACACAGTGGCAGGCAACTGCAATTATATTACAGAGAAAAAATGTAATGCCTTTTTTATCTGCAAGGTGCTGTGCCACCCTATATGAGTGGTGGGCAGTGGGCACAGTACAGTCTGTGGGCCTGACACTCACTGGCAGGCAACTGCAATTATATTACAGAGGAAAAATTTAATGACTTTTTTTATCTGCAAGGTGCTTTGCCACCCTATATGAGTGGTGGGCAGTGGGCACAGTACAGTCTGTAGGCCTGACACACACTGGAAGGCAACTGCAATTATATTACAGAGAAAAAAATTTATGACTTTTTTATCTGCAAGGTACTGTGCCACCCGATATGAGTGGTGTGCACACAGTACAGTCTGTGGGCCTGTGGCCTCTCACACACGGGCAGGCAACTGCAATATATATATAGAAAAAAATAAATAAAAGCAGACTGATGTACCAGCCCTAAAAAGGGCTTTTTGGGGTGCTGTCAGGACGCTGTCCTTACGGCAGATGAGTCTTTGAGGACTGGAGTGGACACAGAACACTGGCCTAGCTAACGATTTCCCTATTAATTCAGCAGCACTCTCCCTGCTCTAACTAACACTGCAGCTTCAGAATGAATCTAAGATGGATGCTGTCCTTGCTTTTTGATAGGAGGTGGGAGGGTCTGGGAGGGAGGGTATGCTGATTGGCTGGAATGTGTCTGCTGACTGTGAGGTACAGAGTCAAAGTTTGCTCAATGATAACGTACAGGGGGCGGACCAAACATCGCATATGTTCACCCGCCGCGGCGAACGCGAACAAGCGATGTTCGCCGGGAACTGTTCACCGGCGAATAGTTCGGGACATCTTTACTCAATGCCCATCTAATAGTGCATATTACCTGTAGAGATTGCTGCAGGAGAAATGATTTGCTTTCCTCCACTTCCTTCTGCAATTATCAAAATAAAGGTGGTTGTGTCTGGTGAGACAACCCCTTTAAAATCTTTACTCCATTTTCAATGCAATACTATCTAACTTGATTGCCAAATCATTAAATAAAACGTTTTATGGCTACTGTCATTTCAACAATCTTTGCATAAATCAATAGTATGGGTGAATTTAAGATACTATGTAATATATCTTATCAGAGAATACTGCTTCCTTCTCCCCACTCCTAAACTAACATTCTCTGCTAAGTCTATGCTGAGAGATAATATGTCTGTCAGCTCACTGAAGGATTAGATTACATACTTCTTATAGAGAGGTTATTTAAAGAGACAGATACACGGATTGTATCCATAGACATCTATGAAAAGGGGAAAAGGAATGCTGCTAGTTGGAGAAAAAGGCATTTTTCTCTGATAACATGTGTTACTAAGTTTATTATACACACCACCTGTACTATTCATTTATGGAAAGTTTGTTGAAATAACAGTGACCTTTTAAATAACTTTTGTATATTACATCTGGTAAAGTGAATCTTCAAGAAAATGCCTGAAAACTTAACCTGACCATTAATTTTCACTTGCATTTGAGTCTAAAGGCCATGTATGACTTGCTTTATAGTGTTTATAACATTTACTATGAGCAAGGCTTTAGATGTTTATATTCCAAGCAGGAATCTCCAAATCTAATAGTGACCTTCAAGGCTGTCAACAGTATCCTGGTTTTGTCAAGTCAATTTAATGACCCACTCAGTTTAACATTTGCCTAGATCTATACAGATCTGTGTCACATTCGCTCTTCATGCTTCCAAGCCAAAGAAAGTAAATTGCACTGAACCTGAAGAAATTACACTCTTAAACCAAAAGGATAGCTGGTCATCCTACTACTTCAGTAAACATTCTTATTTCTTTTCAGAAAACTGCCAGTTAGAAGTATACCAGTTAGCAGCGCCCAAACCAACTAGTGTTTTGATATTTTTCGGTGTGCTGGTCATTAAAGGGGCACAAGATACTTGTAAATATATGGAAATAGTTTTCCATAAACAATTTTCACATTTTCTTTTTTCCATATTGTATGTTTTATCACATTTTATTACTATGTCATAGGCATTTACTGTTGTGCAAAATTAATCTTTTGCTTCAAATTCTTGTTTGTTCCTAAAGTGTTCCATTATTTGATGCACTGATCCAAGTTTTATAATTCTAAACTCTTATATGTTTATATAGCACTTGTACAGTCATTTCTAATTTCTAATTGAAAGGGTCACCTGTTTTACAAAACTTATTGTCTTATACTTTGGGGTACTGAGTTAGGCTACTTTCACACTCGCATTTTGGGCGGATCTGTCATGGATCTGCAAAAACTGATCCGTTACAATAATACAACCGCATGCATCCGTCATGAACAGATCCGTTTGTATTATCTGTAACAAAGCCAAGACGGATCCGTCATGAACTCCATTGAAAGTCTACAGAGGACAGATCTGTTTTTTTCCCCGAGAAACATCAGAAAGTATAACCAATATCACAATAGATGTGGTGTTTTTAGGGAGAATAAGAGTCAATCTCCAAGCCAACAAAGAAGCCATATCTTAACTGATTTTATGTTTTAATATTAGTTTTTTGTTTTTTAAACACTCCATTGAATGATAAGGGTTTTCCAACAGTGATATCTCCTTCACTGTTGTATAGTATAAACCCTTATCAATACACAATATTTAGCCCCCCTTTTTTCGTTGACATGAAGGCGTCAAGTTTTATATTTTTATATTTTTACATTGTATTTTAAGATATTTTACATATTTAGTAATTTCTATATGTTATTTATGTTTTGGTGATGTTTTATAAGATGTTTTTATGGAAAACGCAATAAAAAGCACTAATATCGCATATGCCGTTTTTTTTTTTTTTTTTTTTTTATATTTTGCGTTTTTTGGTGCAATACAATCTAGGGAACTTGTTGAATATGCTTGATGAAAAATTTATGAAGAAAAATGTAATTATGGAAATAATATGAAAGAAATAAGTAATGTCCGATCCAGGTCAAATCCATCACATTGTTTGATGGGAGCTAGATCCATTATACGTTTTGCATGTTACAAATCCCCTATATAAGGATAAAGATTATGGAGGATAGTTTAACCACTGAGGAAGGGGCCACTTAGAGCCCCGAAACGCATTTGGTTTTGGATCCTCCTGCTTAACATAAAGACCACCGGTATTCACAGCTACGAATATTCTAAAAGGAAAAACCGTAATCAGATCGCATAAGCTTGTGTCATTCAGAGAACCGGAAACACATAAAGAAGCCACTGGCGCCAGTGAGACAAAACTACATTTGCCAAAGCGGACGATAAAGAACACTATAGTCGAGATGCCCTTTGATATCTCAGTAGAAACTACAAAAAATCGTATACTACCAACCTCTGGTGAAATCGATATTCACGTGAGTAAGCAGTAGTGGGGGATCTGGTTTAACCACCACGCGGGACGCCGCGGACCGTCCACCGGATTCCGCCCATATCGATCTGGCTCGTGAGTAGACACACTGTAAAGAGGTAAATTAAGCATTTGTGATGGGGGCATAATCGATTTATTTGTTCGAATCGAACAACACCATTTTACTCCACAATTGAAAGACATAGTTTCGATTTGTTGATGGGGCATAATCGATTCATTAGTTCGAATCGAACAACACCATTTTAGCACAAACCGCATAGACAAATTCGAAATCAATTGCGAACATTTATTGTCCCGGCAATTATTTGCAATTATTTCTACGAACATTATAAAATATTTATGTGAAATTTCAGCATATTGGATCGAAAACTATCACTTATCCTCAGAGATCGGGTTCTACTGGAGAACCTACGTTTTTTAACTTCACAATTGTATTGTAGATTTATTTATTGTTTATCACTTTTTAGTCTGGCCAGACTTGTCACACATATAATTATTGTTTTAAGATTTTATGGTCGGATCAATAAAGTACCACTTACTCCAGATATAATGAGTGCCCAGCTTTTTCTTGATATATTTATTTAGCTTTATAGATTGGGTGAATCTGTAGGCTGAGAGCACCCATCCGGGGAACCTGACATAGAAGTGCTTCCTATTTTGATTTTTCAATCTGTTTTCTATTGTGTCAGAGAAAATGGATCCGTCCCCATTGACTTACATTGTGTGCCAGGACGGATTTGGCTCAGTTTCGTCAAGCGGACAGCAAAACACTGCAGCCAGTGGGAGAAACAGGCCTTGTGAAAGCCCATGAAGGATCTCACAAATGGAAAGCCAAAACTCGAGTGTGAAAGTAGCCTTCATAGAAGATGGTCAAGCATTCAAGAGCCTAATCTCCCAAAGTAAGGCGGCACTAAAATTAGCTTCTCTTGTTCTGGAGAACCACTGTATGTGAAAGGGGTTATCCAATGACAAATGTAAAAAATGAAAATTTGACATCATGTTGCACATGACATTCTCTAACAAAGCTAGAACCAACCCTGTTCCTCACATGGATCCAGAGATCTCTGCCATTCATTGCTCTGCTAGATTTATAGCGAGCTGACCGCTCAAGGGGGGAGTCTGTTCTGCTGCAGCTCTCTCCCAACTCAGGAGGCAGTTGAAGGATGAAACCGAGAATGTGCGGCCATCCCATTAAACTGGACAAAAAATAAGAAAAAAACAAACAAACAGAAGGTAGTGCTGTACAGATACATTTTATTGAATAACTTGGAAGCTATCCTAAATTTTTTATTATATGCAATTACAAAAGAATTCAGATCTATGTGCTGGTTTGAAAACTGTAGAATGATTTTTTTGTGGCACAATGCCTCTAACTCTGTCACACTTCCATTAACTATTATCACATGAATCCACGAAGGACAACTTGTGCAGTATTCCACTGCAAATAGTGTTTTTGTGCTTTTTCTAGATGTTTATGTAGATCCAAAGTGTAATTTATTGTGTATCTGTGCCTTTTCTGTGTACTGAACAGCTAATGGTTTACAGACCTTAGCAACCAGTTGCTAGATGGGGCTGTGGTCAACCTCCCCATAGGAAGTGGTTAGAGCATTCAGTGTAGAGACAGTAGATGTCTGTGTGGTGTAGTGTGTGCTGAGGCAGCAGTACACTTAGCTCACAAAAAAGCCTAAACACCAGCCAACTCTGTGTCATCTCACATACATAATTTAATGTATTTTTTTTTCAAGTAAAAAAAAAAACATATAACGTACGCAGGGTAGCAGGCAAAACCATCTGATAACGTAATATTCAGGCTAAATCCGTTTATTTCTATCTCCAATTCATTTATTTTTAACTTTTTTTTTGGGGGGGGGGGGGGTAGTTATTGAATTTATTCCAGTTAGCATATAGGTGATCACAAGACCAATACACAAGGTAGTGCACAAAATTATCTGTGATAACGAATTTAGGCCTAAATACATTTCCATTTTTTTCAGTCTCCACATGGTTGCAATTTTTTTGGGGTTGTTGATTTTAATAAAACCAGCATATACATTGCCTTGCAAACGTATTCACCCCCTTTGCTTTCTTCATATTTTATTACATTACAGCTTTAAGTTCAGTGTTTTGTTAATCTGAATTGTATGTGATGGATCAGAACACAATAGTCTAAGTTGGTGAAGTGAAATGAGAAAAATATATAAATAAAACTATTGTTTAGAAATAGAAAACAGAAAATTGCCATATGCGTATGTATTCACCCCCCTTTGTTAGGAAGCCCATAAAAAGCTTTGGTGCAACCAATTACCTTCAGAAGTCACATGCGTTTTTTCGCGTCCTCGCGATTTTTCATTAATTCCTCCTCTCTCAACAAGATCTTCCAATTATGCAAGCACTAGTGAGATGTAGTGATGTCGCGAACATAAAATTTTCAGTTCGCGAACAGCGAACGAGAACTTCCGCAAATGTTCGCGAACTGGCGAACCGGGCGAACCGCCATAGACTTCAATAGACAGGCGAATTTTAAAACCCACAGGGACTCTTTCTGGCCACAATAGTGATGAGAAAGTTGTTTCAAGGGGTCTAACACCTGGACTGTGGCATGCCGGAGGGGGATCTATGGCAAAACTCCCATGGAAAATTACGTAGTGGACGCAGAGTCGGGTTTTAATCCATAAAGGGCATAAATCAACTAACATTCCTAAATTGTTTGGAATAACGTGCTTTAAAACATCCAGTGTGTGTATACGATCAGGTATGATGTTGTATCGATCAGGTAGTGTAAGGGTTACGCCCGCATCACAGACATTGACAGACCAAACTCCCCTTTTAATGCACCGCAAACAGTTCATTTGCACAACCGCAAACTCCCCATTTGCACAAGGTTGGATACCAAGCTAGCCACGTCCCGGTGATGTCATTGAAGGTTTCTTCCTCCACCCAGCCACGTACAACACCAAGGGTCCCCGAAAGGTCAATTGAATTGATTTTTCGAACGGGGAGATGGTTAAAAAAACGCTGGCTCCCTCCCCTTTGTTTTTATCCACGGTGACTGCGTCTGCGCCGTGCAATTTACTGTCACACCCGATATGAGTGGTATTTTCTGTAGTACTATTCTCATCAGTTTAATCCCTCTAACGTCCCCGACTCCCCAATCTGGGGGCCATTTATTAAACAGATTTTTCGGACGGGGAGATGGTTAAAAAAACGCTGGCTCCCTCCACTCTGTTTTAATCCACGGTGACTGCGTCTGCGCCGTGCAATTTACTGTCACACCCGATATGAGTGGTATTTTCTGTAGTACTATTCTCATCAGTTTAATCCCTCTAACGTCCCCAATCTGGGTGCCATTTATTGAATAGATTTTTCGAACGGGGAGATGGTATCAGTGGTTGGCACTGGCAGTGGGCACACTACAGTCAGTAGAAGCGGGCCTGACACACACTGGCAGCAGGCAAGCAACTGAAATTACACTAAAGTGTAAAAATTAAATGCCTTATTTATCGGCAAGCTACTGTGCCACCCGGTATGAGTGGTTGGCACTGGCAGTGGGCACACTACAGTCAGTGGAAGAGGGCCTGACACACACTGGCAGCAGGCAAGCAACTGAATTTAGACTACTGTCTAAAAATTAAATGCCTTATTTATCGGCAAGCTACTGTGCCACCCGGTATCAGTGGTTGGCACTGGCAGTGGGCACACTACAGTCAGTTGAAGTCGGCCTGACACACACTAGCAGCAGGCAAGCAGCTGAAATTACACTAAAGTGTAAAAATTAAATGCCTTTTTTAAGCAAAGTCCTGTGCCACTCGGGATGACAGGGGTGGGCACTGGCAGTGGGCACACTACAGTCAGTTGAAGTCGGCCTGACACACACTGGCAGGCAACTAACCTTAGATTAAAGTGTAAAAATGAAGTGCCTTTTTTTTAAGCAAAGTCCTGTGCCACACGGGATGACAGGGGTGGGCACTGGCAGTGGGCACACTACAGTCAGTTGAAGTCGGCCTGACACACACTAGCAGCAGGCAAGCAGCTGAAATTACACTAAAGTGTAAAAATTAAATGCCTTTTTTATGCAAAGTCCTGTGCCAGCCGGTATGAGTGGTGGGCACTGGCAGTGGGCACACTACAGTCAGTGGAAGTCAGCCTGACACACACTGGCAGGCAACTAACCTTAGATTAAAGTGTAAAAATTAAGTGCCTTTTTTTAAGCAAAGTCCTGTGCCACACGGAATGACAGGGGTGAGCACTGGCAGTGGGCACACTACAGTCTGTGGGCCTGCAGCTCCTCACACACAGGCAGGCCAGGCAACTGCAATATGTATATAAAGGAAAAAAAAAAAGCAGACTAATGTTGCAGCCCTAAAAAGGGCTTTTTGGGGTGCTGTCAGGACGCTGTCCTTACAGCAGAGATCAGATGAGTCTTTCAGGACTGGAGTGGACACTGAATTCACTAGCCTAGCTATCGATTTCCCAATTAAATCAGCAGCAGTTACAGTCTCCCTCCTCTCACTAAGACTGCAGCTTCAGAATGAATCTAAAATGGATGCTGTGCAGGAGGTGGGAGGGTCTGGGAGGGAGGGTATGCTGCTGATTGGCTGGAATGTGTCTGCTGACTGTGAGGTACAGGGTCAAAGTTTGCTCAATGATGATGTATAGGGGGCGGACCGAACATCGCATGTGTTCGCCCGGCAGAGGCGAACGCGAACAAGCTATGTTCGCCGGGAACTGTTCGCCGTCGGATAGTTCGGGCCATCTCTAGTGAGATGCAGTATACTCCAAATATTCCTCTTTCCACTACAGTTCACCTATTATACTCACAGGGGCAAGTGGAAATCAGGCATCTCAGACACAGTAAACACCACAATTCCTCCGATGTTCTTTTTCCTTAGTGTTCTATATAACATAAAAGCTCCAATAGTGAAGAGCTGCTAATCAGTAGATAAAACCTTTTTTAATAATACTCCCAAATGTAGATGAACACACAAGCAAATAATACAAATAGCAGAGCTTTTATGTTATGCTAGACATTAAGCCCGTTATAATAACGGGCGCTAGAACAGTAGTGTATAAACATTAGTAGAAACTGTCTATATTAAATAGTAAGATAATTTAACCACATTGTATTTCTTGTTTTATTTTCTTTTGTCAAAAATATTTTGGAAAGAAGTCAAAATTAAATTAATAATAAAAATAAAATGGAAACGTATATATCACGATACAGTAAGTATAGTTTGTAACAATCTGCAATATACAATACCTGAATCAGATATTCAGGAAAAAGTTATTTTTTAACCTCTTGAAATTTTTCTATAAAATTTCTTTATACACAACATTTCTTGTAAATATTCTATCTGAATTTGGCAACAGTTTGCCTTGTTCAGGACCATCTACAACCATTACAACCACATCTGAAAAAGTTCTAACTCTAGATAATGCAACATATAACTGACCGTGGCAGAATACTGGTTATGGCAAGTAAATGCCAACTTCTTCTTAGGTTTGCCCCTGAGCTTTATTAATTTTCATGGCAAAGGCTAATGCAACTGGAAATTGTCGTCTTCTTAGGGTAAATGGCAAATTAGTAGAGGATGGAGCTAAATCAATACGTGGAATAAAGACCATGTCTCCTTCCGCTGAACCTGTTAGTACTTGAGCAATAATGAGGTTTCTTTTTAAGTCTTTAACAAAGAGGCGGGTTCCATTGCACAATCCTCTTTTAGTGTTTATATTTCTGAGGACCATAATTATTGCTCCCTTTGTAAGGTTCAGTTTATGCCTCGGCATTCCTGTTGGAGTTAACTCATTAAGAAACTCAATAGGATAGTTCTGTATATCTTCCTCAGTTGAGTCATCAATTGAGTTTGAGCTAAGGAATGTCACAGTATCTCCTTCCAAAATGTTTAGCACCTCTTCATTTATGCTATCAACATCAGAGTTCTTTGGGCAAAGAATACATTTTTTTGTTATCTTTGAGACATCAGCAACTAAAATTCTTTCTCCAAAAAAGTAGTTGACAATATTTCCTGTACATAAAATTTTTGAAGGGATTTAAATTATGTCTTCAGGCAAACCGTCAATGTGTGGTGTATCACCATTGCCAACTTGGATCAACCAATTGCTGAATTCAGTATCAACTGAATGGAGCCTTGTTTGTAAGGTTAAGTATTTGGAAGTTTTGCCACAGTTTATTATACTTTATACATGCTTCAACAATTTTTGTCCGGTCACCATGAGGAACCACTGGAAGTGTTTGCCGAAAATCTCCACCAAGTAATAAAACTTTTCCTCCAAAGGGTTTCTGGTTATCCATTATTTCTTTTAGCAGTTTGTCAACCACTGAAAGAGCAATAGACGGGGCCATTGTACACTCATCCCAAATGAGCACTGTAGATGGTCTCAAATTTTCAGCATCAGCAGAATTGAGACGCATATTTGATATTGAGTTCTCAACTATCGGAACAGGTAATTTGAACTGAGAGTGGTATGTTCTTCCACCCTCAAGAAGATTGGCTGCTATACTTGTTCAGGCTACAGGGAGTGCAATGTTACCTTCTCCATGAACTGTGCTGAGAAGGGTTTTGTAAAGATACGTTTTACCACTACCTCCTGGACCATCCAAGAAAAAAACAACTGTTGCAAAGGTTGTCATTTTTGCTTGCAGACAGTATTTTTTTTGAAGCTCTTTTTTGTTCTCTGTTTAATGTTTTCTCCATTTCTTCAGCTCTGTATTTTTGTAATTCCTTATCATACATATTCCAAAGTTGATCAGTATTTGGCATTGTGGAAGGCAATCCAAAATCTTCAAAGTTTTTGCCATGTAGTACCAGAATGTTGGCTATTTCTTTAAGTGCGATCTTACGACAAATTGTACAATCATCATTGTGTTGTTTGTTTGTGAACTAAATCTCCAATGAGATATTGCTCATATTTTAGAAAAAGTGCATTCTTATTTTGTAATGATGCAAAAACGCAGACATATGCAAATAATTCCATAATTTGTTTAGGCATTGTAAAGTGGACAGCATCTTCCAGAGTGTTCTCCCACACATCGTCACCATTAATAAGTCCTTTTGTTTTCGCAGCCTCTTGGAAAGTGGGATAGACATTACCATGTACTGTCCTCAGATCTTCAAAGGATACTGCACCAGCCACATGCAGCAATAGTAGACGCAGACAGTAACGCTCTGCATCTGATATTAAGTTGACAGAATACATTCGTGCAATAATTTTTTCTGCACCACGTTGATGCAATTTCCGACAACAATGTCCGAATATAATATATTCTTTGCTTCCTCTTTTTGTTGATTCAATTTGAACCAAGCTGTCAATTGAGTATCAGGGTTTAAAGCTCTCTGTACCGCTGTGGTAATGTCATTTGGGTTGAAAAAAACTGATTGTTCTTCAGGCAGATGCACTGCTAATCTATGGATGGTATGGGATTGATAATGCATTTCAAACCCATGCAAACGCCATGCTGCTTCTGGAGCACTGACATACCTAGAATTAATAAAGGTGTTTATTTCATCATGATTCAAAGTACCTTGTTCTTGAATGACAACATTTGCACAATCATGACCTTTGTACACATATTTAAAAAGGTATTTGACACTTTTCACTGATGCACAAACTTCCACATTAATGTGGCAATTCTACTTCAACGCTAAGTAAGGATTATATGGTACAACCCAAGAATTATCAATATTCTTTCCGTTAAGAATTTTATCTATCAGTTCTTCAATTTTATGGTTTACAGCTTTCTTTAAGAATGAGAAGTATGTGAGCATGTGGTAAACCTCTCTTTTGAAATTCTATCACGTAGACCATTGCTTTTGGGATTCCAAAAATATGTTTTTTACTGATGTCATCAATTAGAGCTTTGAATTTTAGGTGAAATACTAAATGTGGTTGTCCATCAACAGTTTTTCCATGTTGTAGGTTATGTACAATCTCTTCCCATTTGGGATTGCATGTCATTGTAATAAAAAGATCTGGTTTTCCATATTTTCTGACAATTGCCATAGCATCTTGATAATTTTGTTGCATGTTTCTGGGGCTCCCTGCAAATGAAGAAGGCAAAATATACATTTTTCCAGGACTCAGGCCTGCTTCATTGGCTTCATTAAACAAATGATCCATTAATCCAGAGTATTTTTCAACACGCAATTTAGGCTGATTTTGACGTATATAATTGAGTCTGTTGGCTTCTGTTTTTACATATGCATCAACTATATATTGCTGTGTAAGGCGGCCTGCATTTAAAAAGGGATTAAAATCCTCTCTAATGGAAAGACGGTAACCGTAGTATTGCATTTGAGTTACTCTAACTCTAGGATTGTGTGACTGGTTTGGTAAATTTAATAAAGCTTGTGGTCTGTTTTGCAATGGAATGTCAATTCCCCAGCTTTGATCCCCATAGGGAAATAACAATGGATAAACCATGGGTTCCACATTAGGATCAAGGACACTAATTCTTTGTGGTTTTTTTTGTTTGTATTTGTATAATCTTCACTTGGTTTGCAGTGTATAAGAAGATCTCTTTCAAGTGGTGGTTCTCCATCATCATTCTGAAAAATAAAAGCAACCTCATTATATTTTGGTGCGTTATAGCGCCTTTGGTCATTTTTGCGATCTTGTACTATTGTCATGGACACTTCTCTTCATATTCTTTTTCAACTTGGTACAACATTTTACAGGCAGCGGCAAAAGGATTGAATTGTGCCATAAATGTACTTAATGTTTGCATAAGATCTGTATTTATTCCTTAGTTGGCAGAAATCAGCATTCTTTGTTCTGCAGCTTCAGAGGGATCTAAAATGTATAATTGTGCAAACTGTCTGTTTTCACCCTGTTTAGGATGCAGTGTTCCTGCTCTGTGAAAAATCGAACCATGGATTCGAAAACAGTATGGCCCATAGCCAGAAGGCGGACTAATGTTAGCTACCATAGATGCAAATGCTAGAGCACTATTTATTGACCTTATATTTTGCATGAAATTTTTGCTGTAATGATGCTGACCCATCATGAGCTGCTGTATAAACTGATTTGTTCGAATTGGTTGAAGATTTACTTTTCCTTTTGAGAAACACTGTGTAAATTTTTGATCAGATGGTCTTTCTCCTTCAAAATGTTTTGCTTGACAAAAATTGCATATCTGATTTAAATCTCCACATGTGTGGGGTATAATGTTACCCTCATTAATATTAACTATATCATTTATCATTGCCATTCTTTCTATTGTTGCCCGGGATTCGTTATTTTCCACTCGTTTACTTCGGGCCAGTCTCTGTAATTGTGCTTGCCGCAAACATTGTAATTGTCGTTCTTCTGATGTAAGACTTGCTCTCCTAGCTTTTTCTCTTTCAGCATGTCTCTTACGTTTTTGTCTTTCTCTTATATCATTTATCCTCTCCTGTGTGGCTGTTGATAAATGTGTTGCATCTGTTTGTAGATCTGTTATCCTGCCTCTTTTTATTGCTTGTTGCTGACTTAGTGTTGCTCTCCTAGCTCTGTGTGCTTTCACATTTTTCTGACGCTCATTTTCCTTTTCTTCAATAGATCTATTTGCTCGTCTTTGTCTTTCTATTAGAGATTGTTTTTTACGCTGATTTTCCTGTTCTTCTATAGATCTATTTGCTCTTTTGAATCTTTCTCTTGTAACGTTTTTGTGACACTCATTTTCTTTTTCTTGAATTTATCTATTTGCTCGTTTTTTCTTTGTTTTTTAGCCTTTCTTTTTTTTTATTTTTACTTGCTGACTTGACTGTTTCTCCAGGAGAATTTGGTTATGTAGGGTTTCATTGTCTGTGTCTTTTGTCCTACTTGATGTGTCCTTTTTTTTGGGTGGCATGTCGTTAGTAAAAAGTCTAAGTAATATAGGCTTGTACTTTTATAATTTTATAATATTTTCTCTTACTGTAATACTGACTTATATGTAGCTGTAATATGCGTCACTGGCACTGACTTTTGGCTGAGACTGCAGGCACTGTGACTGGTGGCTGATATGACTGCCACTGACTGGTAATGCTGAGACCACTTGCACTGTGACTGGTGACTGATACAGCTGTCACTGACTGGTGGTGCTGAGACCACTGGCACTGTGACTGGTGGCTGATACGGCTGGCACTGATTGGTGGTGCTGAGAGCACTGGCACTGTGACTGGTGGCTGATACTGCTGCCACTGATTGCTGGCACTGACTGGTGGCACTGACTGGTGGTGCTGAGACTGTGGGCACTGTGACTGGTGCCTGAGATGGCTGGCATGGACTGGTGGTGCTGAGACTGCAGCTGATGGCTGAAACAGCTGGCACTTACTGGTGGCTGAGACGACTGGCAGTGCCATGTGGTGCTGAGACTGCTGTCACTGTGACTGGTGGCTGATACGGCTGGCACTGACTGGTGGTGCTGAGACCATTGGCACTGTGACTGGTGGCTGATAGAGCTGGCACTAACTGGTGGTGCTGAAACCACTGTCACTGTGACTGGTGGCTAATACGCTTGGCACTGACTGGTGGTGCTGAGACTGCTGTCACTGTGACTGGTGGTTGATACGGCTGGCACTGACTGGTGGTGCTGAGACCACTGGCACTGTGACTGGTGGCTGATACAGCTGCCACTGACTGCTAGGACTGACTGGTGGTGCTGAGACTGTGGGAACTGTGACTGGTGCCTGAGATGGCTGGCACGAACTGCTGGCACTGACTGGTGGTGCTGAGACTGCAGCTGATGGCTGAAACAGCTGGTGCTGACTGGTGGCTGAGACGACTGGCAGTGCCACGTGGTGCTGAGACTGCTGGCACTGTGACTGGTGGCTAATACGGCTGGGACTGATTGGTGGTGCTAATACGGTGGGCACTGTGACTGGTGGCTGATACAGCTGGCACGTATTGGTGGTGCTAATACGGCGGGCACTGTGACTGGTGACTGATAGAGCTGGCACTAACTGGTGGTGCAGAAACCACTGTCACTGTGACTGGTGGCTAATACGCTTGGCACTGACTGTTGATGCTGAGACTGCTGTCACTGTGACTGGTGGGTGATATGGCTGGCACTGACTTCTGGCACTGACTGGTGGTGCTGAGACCACTGGCACTGTGACTGGTGGCTGATACAGCTCGCACTGACTGCTGGCACTGACTGGTGGTGCTGAGACGGTGGGCACTGTGACTGGTGGCTGATAGAGCTGGCACTAACTGGTGGTGCTGAGACCACTGGCACTGTGACTGGTGGCTGATAGGGCTGGCACTGACTGCTGTTACTGTGACTGGTGGCAATGATTGATGGATGGCAATTATTGCTGGCACTGATTGGTGGTGCTGGCTATTACTGCTGGCAGCAGCTGCAGTGTGTATCTGAGAGCAATTTCTGTCACTGTGCATGTAATGGCGGTGCTTCTTATGCACTCTGCTTCTTATGCACTCTGCTCCAACTGACACCACACACCATAAGAGGCAGTTATTGGCCAGCGGCACAGTTGTGGGGATGGTGTAATTGGATGGCTCCATGCTGTGGGCAGTCCGCACAGCGTGGGGTGCGCCGTGTTTTTATTGGCTGGCGCAATTGTGGGCGGTCCGAGCAGCGACTTTGATTGGACGGCCGCGCTGCTGTGGGCTGTCCGGGCTGCATGTGGTGCTTTGGGCGGTCCCTGCTGTGTGTGTGTGGAGTGTGTGCACTTCACTAAGGCTACTTTCACACTGGCGTTTCAGGGTCCGCCTGTGAGATCCGTTTCAAGGCTCTCACAAGCGGCCCCAAACGGATCAATTTAGCCCCAATGCATTCTGAATGGATGCGGATCCATTCAGAATGCATCAGTTTGGCTCCGTTCCGCCTCCATTCCGCTCTGGAGGCGGACACCAAAACGCTGCTTGCAGCGTTTTGGTGTCCGCCTGGCGGTGCGGAGCCGAACGGATCCGTCCTGACTTACAATGTAAGTCAATGGGGACGGATCCGTTTACATTGACATAATATTGGTGCAATTGTAAATGGATCCGTCCCCCATTGACTTTCAATGTAAAGTCAGGAGTCCCTATTAATATACCATATATACTGCCTGGCAGCACCCGATCTCTTACAGGGTGCTGTAATCCGCACAATTAACCCCTCAGGTGCCGCACCTGAGGGGTTAATTGTGCGGATCTCAGCCCCCTGATCGGGTGCTGCCAGGCAGCAGGGGCCAGGCCTCCCTCTCTCCCAAGTATTAAGAGCATCGGTGGCCAGTGCGCCCCCCCTCCCTCCCCAGTATTAAAAGCATCGGTGGCGAGTGCAGCCCCCCTCCTCCCTCCCTCCCTCCCCAGTATTAAAAGCATTGGTGGCCAGTGCGGCCCCCCTCCCTCCCTCCCCAGTATTAAAAGTATTGGTGGCAGTGGCCACAGGCTAACAACCCCCCCCCCCCATCATTGGTGCAAGCGGAGCGGCATTTCCGATCGGAGTCCCAGTTTAATCACTGGGGCTCTGATCGGTTACCATGGCAGCCAGGACGCTACTGCAGTCCTGGCTGCCATGGTTACTTAGCTTATACTTACATACGCTGTCTGTGGCCGGCCGGCACTCCTCCTACTGGTAAGTGACAGGTCTGTGCGGCGCATCGCACAGACCTGTCACTTACCAGTAGGAGGAGCGCCGGCCGGCCACATTCCATTTTTTTTTTTGGGGGGGGGGGGTGTTGAAATTATTCAAGCATATAGGTGATTACTACACCTATGCACAGGGTAGCTCACAAAATTATCGGTGAATGGAAACACGATATTAAGCAGCAAGCCTGAATCTGTTTCCATTTATTTTGCAATTTTTTTGGGGGGTTGTTGAACTTAATAAAACCAGTATATATATGATCACTACACCAATACACAGGGTAGCATACAACATTAACTATGAGTGAAAATGTGATATTAGGCAGCAGGCCTCAATCTGTCTCCATTTATTTCAATGTCTACATTCCCGAAATCAATGTTTTTTGGGGGGTTGTTGAAAT